>NW_007726156.1:267101-349788 GCF_000696425.1 Galeopterus variegatus | reverse complement strand
GGTAACGGGATCGCAACCCTCGGTGTCACACCCGTACCGTGACCAGCAATGGGATCGCAACCCTCGGTGTCGCGCCCGTACCGCAACTGGCAACGGGATCACAACCCTCGGTGTCACGCCCACACCGCGCTCAACCAGTGAGTGGACCGGTCTCTATATGGGATCCAAACCCTCAGCGGGAGCGCTGCCATGCTCCCAAGCGCCGCACTCTACCGAGTGCGCCACCGGGCCGGCCCTACAAATACATTCTTAATGTCTTTAACCTAAGAGATGCCCAAAGTCCCATCAGCTATTATATCATCATGGGGTGATGTCCATTTGTTCATACTCCCACCTTACACCTAATTGATTAGGTGCCATTAGTGTCCTCATATAAAGTAGCAGGAGGAAAATGGGAAGCAAAAAACAAGTAACATAAAATACAGCTGTTACAGTCCCTACTTCTATAACTGGACATGAGACCAAAGTTGGTAATTATGATGATCTTTTCCCACTATCCATTCTACATTCCCCTTACCTCCTGACAGGACCTTGGTGAGATGACCTCAGCTTCCACTGTGCAGGGTCTGAGTTCTTAATGGTTTGTTCTTTTGGGGGTTTCTGCAGCTTTCTATGACTTGAATTATTGAGCAAGGGACTACTAGAGGTGTCCCAGTGAATCCTCAGAGTTCCAAACATAGTCCTCCTTTCAATAATTGTGCTGGAGCCACTTAGTTTCCTCCTGGTAATCGGCATCAACCACTCAGGTTGCTACAATGGCCTCTTTCTTTGTTTTATAAGTGGCATAAGGAACCCAAAATGGCCATGAAGTAGTCTCAGTTTCCAATTTATTGAGACCATAATTGTGTTACCGGCTGAAGCATTCCTTCTTTGAACTTCCAAGCCTACTTATCCAAGACTATTGAATAAGAAGAAAACATTTAAAATGTGATTATTAGGTATAAAAGTAAGAAAGGCAACTCCTACTTCTACCCCTTGGTTCTCATTGCAGCTATGCGTTTTGACTGTAGGGGAGATGGCACCATATATTATCCCTGGTCTAAGGCATAATGGCATTAATGCAATGGATCAGTGTAATGTTCTGTGGGCTATCAAGACAATAAAGTTCCCTTTGGACAATATTATAGCAGAGAATAGAATAGTTGACATAGTTTGGGGGTAATATAGTAAAAGTATACTTTTGTCTCTGTCATACAAATGTAATCTCTCAAAATTCTTTAATAACTGGAATGGAAAATAAAGCAGGTCAGTAGCTGCATATCAAGTACAGGGGGCTATGGTTTTTTGCTCCATTAAAAAATAGCATATCTGGAATTGCAGTTGTGATTGGCATCACTATATGATTATGTTTATGATTATCATTCTCCATGATTTATCTGGTTTTTGTACCACCCAAGTAGATGAATTAAATGTAGTAGAAATAATCACCCCTGCATTTCTGAAGTCTTCGATGGTGGCATTATTTCCGAAATTCCTCTGGAGATGTAGCATTACTTTTCTTTACTATATATTTTTTTATTGTGTGTGTGTGTATGCACATGTGCATACACATACGTGATTCCAGGGGCTTCTGCCTGACCCTTCCTACTGTAATAGCCCTCCCTCCAGAGGTCAGGGAAATAATTGTAGGGATTCTGCTTGTTACTTGAGTATATCTATTCCTAGTACAAATTCTGGGATTTGGGAACTAGCCACAGGATAAGTCCATTGTCACGCAAGACCCACTGTTAGATGGACTCAGGCCAAGATTTTATTTACTCCCTGAACTTCATAAACCCCCAATGACAGGTGGGCCATGTTGGTGCTTCAAGTCTCTGAGAATCAGTGTAAATTTAGAGCCACTACCTAATGCCCCTGCCTAATCTAGGTGTTTTTTTCACCCAAAGTGAAGTCATCTAGCCTACACAATCTCTGGGGAAAGCTTGGGTGAAAATTCAGAATGTATACCTGTGGCTACATTGCAGAATGCTTTCTCAGAGGGACCCCCAGCTTCCTCACAGTGGCTCCAGGAGTGTGAACTAGCTTAGATCTGGGAATTGGGTAAAAAGATGTGAATCCCCTCTTTAGTAATCTGGGTTAGGTTTCTGTCTTGTACACCAAGAAGTTGTCTGCCTATATATGTCTAGCAGCACCTACGTAGGCTGCTCATTTATTTCATTTCTTGGGACCCCAACATCAGTTGGTCATCACTACAGATTCCTGTAGGTGAAAACAACATGATTACTATTTCTTCCTGTAGCTTATTGTGGCCAGTGTGCTCAGCTTGTATCTAATGGATCAGGGAACTGATTCCCTTGCACTTACTCCCACTATCGTCTCTGGCCTACAGAGGACAGCCACCATAGAGCTGGACCTCTCTAGACTGGGAGTCAGTTACCATGGGCAATGGCACAGAACTGGGAATGTGGGAAAAGAGCAACTCAAGGTGGTTTAGCACCCTGCCTCCTTCCTGCCATCTAGTAGGTCTCTGCCACGTTCCTTCCTTTACTTGGCTACGTGCATCTTCCTAGAATGTCCTTTTGATCATGTCACTTTCCTGCTCAGACACCTTCCATGGCAGGGAAATTTCTAAACCATCTTCTCAAGCAGTACATCCCGTATGTTTTGATAATTATCCTTATCAAAAATAGAAGCAGGTGAGAGAAGGTAATTATATTAACAGTTGGTGTTAAAATTCTTCTTTGGATTTATTTGAGAAAATACCCTGATGCCCACTTGGGTCTATACAATGAAAACACAAGCAATTTGGGTCTGGTTAGAGCTGAAATGCAGTGAACAAGGAATTATCCAGTGACTCTGGAATGGGAGATATAGAACACTGGGGCAGTGGAGAGGAGCCAGGAGTTGGTGGGAGTCTCCTTATTATGTAATGTGACACTTCAAAGGATCCCTCACCACTGTGTCTTTATTAAGAGTACCAGATAACAAGCATAGTATGTGAGGATGTCTTATTGGAGACAATGAAAGGGCTTAGTCATGCACCAGGAAGCCATGTGGAAAACAGTCTGCACCCAAGGATGCAGGAGTAGAGAAGTAGACAAAAACACAAGGAAGAACTCTTGAGACATTGCATAAATCCTAGGGGATGCTTTGGGCTGACACATGTTGTGGGATTGTGATTTAGGCAGAGCGTAGCCAGACTACAGAGGGGCCGGTAGTCCCTACTTACATCTAAGTTACATACTTATATTTTTTATATTTGTGACTTTATTTTTTGCTGGCTCCATTATAGTAGAAAATAAGTATTTATTGAATAGATGAGTAAATGAATGAATGAATTGCTTTCAGGACAATGTCACAGAATCTTAGAGTAGGAAGGAACTGTAAGTGTCAGCTAGTTCAATCTGTTCTACAATTAGTTCCACACTGTTAGGTGCTGATCTCACTGCCAATAACAATAACGATCATTAATAGCAACAAGTTACCACAGTGAATGCCTACCATGAGTCAGACATTTTACATTCATAATGTCTATTCCTATTAAAACCTTTCAAGAAAAGTGTCATTACTGTCATTTTTCAGATATATTGTCCAAAGTTTCTAAGCTAGTAACCCAGATCTACCTGTTTCCAAGTCTGGGTGTACTCACTTCCTTGGCTATGCTTTTTCTCAGCTCATTCATTCCAAAGGCAGAACTATTAATGGTTGATTTGGGGGCTACAAAGATAAATCAGTCACGGATCCTTCACTAAAATAACTCACTTTGTAATAGATGAAACAGATTAATTTTTAAATCTAGTGTTATAAGAGCTTAAGTAGTAGCACACTCTCAAACTTGTGTCAGAATGAAAAGAACAAGAATAACAGCAAAAAACAATTCTGCTTAACCAGACTTTCTCACCCTTGATACTATTAAATTACACCAGTAGCATACCCTTCACCATTGTGACCATCAAAATGTCCCCTGCGGGGTGGAATTGGGCCCAATTGAGAGTTGTGCTCACTGGCTTAAAAGGAGAAGAAAGAGGCCATTGCATGGATGTGCAGTAACATATTTAGGTATCTCCTAATGATGGTCATTTAGTCAGGATTTTTGTTTTGCTTTGTTTTTAGTATTTTGTTGTTACAAACAAAGCTGCAATGAACATACTTTGTGTACTTGGGCATGGTAAATTTCTAAAGGTGAAAGTTGTTGTGTTATAGGATGTGCGTGTTTAGGATTGTGAGGTTGCCAAAATGACCTCTGAAGAGATTAAACAAATAGTACTACCATTAGTACTTTATTAAAAATGTTCTTTTTTGAATTGGCTCAATTTGTAAACTTAAATAAATTTTTGAAAGTATGGGTTTATATGATAATACATATTTTTTGAATACACATTAAAATAAACATTAAATTTTTAAAAAATCCTTCATGTACAACCAAAAGTTGCCTTTTATAAAATATTGGGAAACCCCTTTTACTTTAAAGATGTGATAAATGACCAGAAAAGGTTCTTTGGGGTTGACAGTGATCTATAGTCAACATTCTCTGGATTCTTATATTATTCAGCCAACTGATTTTGTTCAAGTTATACTTCTCCAGTTCATCCACATGAAGATCACGATCATGAAAGATTTGGCCGAATGCTTTGTTAGAAACAAAGCACATCATGTCTGTGATCTTGCCTTCATCTAGATGAGTCTTATAAAATATGAGAAGGGTCACATTGCTGTTGGAATTTCTTCAGTTACCCAAGTAAAAGACGTTTGTTAAAAAAAAAAAAAGACGTTTGTCTTTTCTCCCTTCGTGAGAACAGACTAAGCAGTAGGGAGGGTACTTAAGTAGGGATACTTATTTTCTAAGTATCTGGGTGGGTGTGTAAAAATAAAAAGCAATGATTATATTTTCTTTCTTTCTTTCTTGACAGCAGGAACTCAAGGAAAAAGATTGAGAGCAAACAGCGACACAGCACACTGATTTTAAACACAGCCCTCATTCAGCATTTTACTATTCATCATCTGCTACACATGTAGAGTCACAGTTGCCAACTCTTTGGCACGGTCATCTCTGAATTAAGCAGAGGTCATTCCTGGGCATCAATTGTTACATTTTGGCATTCTCAGCATCATCAGTCACTTCTGCAGGTACAGAGGGGTCAGGTCTGAGATCATGCCCACTACAACAGAATAGGAACCTGGAGGACTGAGTCAGGTATAGATAAATGAGGTTCTGATTGGCAGGCAAATTTGGCTTCTGTGCTGAGAACAGCATTAAGTGCTAGTGCCCCTGGTAGGAGTCTGGGTAGAAGGGCACAAATCTAGTGGGAAATCTCAGTGATGTGAAATATTGGGGGCAGAGGGTGCCATGGGGAGAGGCTCAGAAGTAGAGGGAGGCAAGCATTCCACATCAAGAAGGTCTTAAAAGAAAGTCAGTAAGGCCTCAGGTCATAGAGTGGAGGGATCCTGAGGGATCCTCAGGTCATAGAGTGTCAGGACCCAGGCCCTAGGACCCAGCTGTGGTGCCTGTAGTTTACAAAACAGGAAGAGAAGTCAGAGCAAAGACCCAGTAACAAGAATTAAGGCATGCCGGCTAGGGATTGGGAAACAAGTAAGAGCATGATCTTAGAGTTAGAAAACACACCACGGAAAATCTAACCAATGGTACCAGTTGTTGCTAAGCCTGATTCATGTTGGTGTCAGGAGGCTTGATTATCTCCTGATTCAGGTTAACATTAGCCCAAGGAATGGAGGGTAGCATTGAGCATGCAGGTGAGATTCAAGTGGTCCCAGTGATGGTAGAGAGCAGGGATTGGATTTCAGCAAAACTCTTGTTTTCCTCACTGCACCCGTCATGCTACTTCTCCAAGAAAGAAACACATACTGGCTCTGGGGATATGATCAATCTGTTCACTAAACCATAAACTTCTTGAAAGCAGAAGCTGTGCCTTGAATGCCTAGAAGGGCCTGGAACATGCTCTGTGAATATCTTCTGAGTACATAAAGGAAGGCAAAGATGAATGACCAGGGCCGGCCCGTGGCTCACTCGGGAGAGTGTGGTGCTGATAACACCAAGGCCACGGGTTCGGATCCCATATAGGGATGGCTGGTTGGCTCACTGGCTGAGCGTGGTGCTGACAACACCAAGTCAAGGGTTAAGATCCCCTTACCGGTCATCTTTAAAAAAAAAAAAAAAAAAAGATGAATGACCAAATGTAGACACGAACCCTATAGGTTGGGGTATTCCATCAGACGTAACCAAAATTTCTGTGAAATATCCCTGCCCCAAACATTCTATACCATTTATTGTTTTTATTCTATGATATCCAAGCCAACTGCTGATTTAAAAACAATGGCTTTCCTGGTTTCTTCACACTGGAAACAAAGGATGGATGTTATTCTAATTTCACTACTAATATTTGTTATTTCCCTGTGTCACGTATTATACTGACATCTGGTCCATACCTCATTTAGTACATGTGGATTAGGGGAGTAGCGTCGGTATCTGAGAAGATGGACATATGGTCTGAGATCCTCTGAAGCAGAGAAAGAAAATTAATGGATCATGAAATCATCTGGCTTACAGTCCTGTTTTATTTATCTGTCATAATGTTGTACTTTTTAAAAATTGGTTCTCAGGTATCTGGAATCGTATTCATTATATTCCTGAGGTTCATGATACATTCTCACCATTAGCTCATACACTGGCTCAAATATTGTTGACTCATGTAAAAATTCAGATTTTTGTCTTCTCTTGAGAAATCAAAGGATCTACCAATATCAGGTCTATTTCCCTGCAGGGCAACCATCCGTGGCTGCTCAGTGTGCTGTCCCTGTTCATACTAATCTCTGTTGTCTCCTGACCAAGAGGCTTTGTGTCAGTTGATATGTACCACTGGGCTCGATCTGTTATTCTTCTAATAAAGTGGGGAGTGAGCTATTTCAC
This sequence comes from Galeopterus variegatus, assembly GCF_000696425.1. Lineage (NCBI taxonomy): Eukaryota > Metazoa > Chordata > Mammalia > Dermoptera > Cynocephalidae > Galeopterus > Galeopterus variegatus. Next base: position 342,923 of record NW_007726156.1, on the reverse strand, counting down.
CATGTCTACTTCACCTGTTTACTTTACCTTCCTGGCAAGTGTCAGCATCTGAGTTTGAGAACGCTGCTCTGCTGGGCAATCCTTTTGGCATCCCTAATAACAGCTACTGCTCATTAAGCCCTTATTACATGTAAAGCACCGAACTAACAATTTTTTATACATTATCTCTTTAATTCCCACAAAACCCTGTGAGATAAGTATGAGCTGGTATCTCCATTTTACAAGTGTGGAAATTGAAGTTTACAGAGGCTAAGTAACTTGTCCAAGATTACAAAACTTTTAAGTGGTGACATTGAGATTCAAATGTTGAATTCAAATCTTGGTCTTAAAACCTGAGTCTAAAGCTAGGGCCTTTAAACTTTATGTCACACTGCTTCCCCAACTTATAATCTAATAACAATAGAATTATTGCTATCAGGAACGCTGCCCTGCCCCTGCCATGGCCTGTGGTGTGTGCTCACTCTCTGCCCATGTCAGCCTGGAGTTGTTGCTTTGTTAGCTCTGAAAGCTACAGCAATTCTGGAGAAGGGAGGGCAAGTGGTTCTGGGGGTCACTGTGACTCTCATAAATCATTGATCCTGGAACTGGGTGTGTGTGTGTGTGAGTGTGTAGCTGGGCTGTCCCAGAGCTATACATGGGGGAGCTCCTATAAAGAGGATTGAGCTCTGCCCCACAGCCATCAGACCATTGCGATGGGGAGGCTGTTGCTGTGGGTTGGTGAGTGTGGCAGGTCCCAGCAGTGTCACTCAGTCCAGAAGGCACCAGGCTTCATGAGTCTGTCATCTCTCTGGTGCTCAAGAGAGCAGTCTTGAGACTCAAGGGGCCTGGATTTTGTAGATTTGGGATAGGACATAGTGAAGGGTAGAGGGACCCAGGGAGGAATGATCAGAACAGTGCTTTTTAAACCTGGTTACGCCTTGGACCAATTAAATCAGAATTTCTGGTAGAGAAGCCAGTGTATCAGTACTTTTTAACTTGCAGCCACAGTTGAGAACCAGTGGCCTAGGGCTTTTGCTGGGACTTCTAACAGTCATTGTCGTTCCTGTACATGTGTATATACACGTGGCATTTATTAGAGAGAAAGGGAACTTAGCTCTTGCTCTACTGTCTCAACTTTAGAGGTGAGGAAATGAATGGATGCTTTGTGGGTCTCCATTTGTGCATCTGCGTCTGGAAATGGTGCTTAGTTGGCGGGTGCACTTGCTAACTGGAGGGTGTGCTCTGGGGCATGCCATTCTGGGTGTGGGTATGAATCTGTGTCTGATTCCTTCCTTTGTTTCCTGCAGGGCTGGTTCTTGTGCTGAGACACCACTATGGTAAGGAAATGGTGTTCTTCCCTCCAGAGCCAGGGAGGTTCTCTGGCTAAGTCCCCTGCATTGCATGTTGCCTGCAGCCTGGCCCTGTTCTGGCTCCTCTGTCAGGAGTATTGATCCAATGCAGATGAGCAGAGGATTTTGGGGTACCTGCTGTTTGACACTCACTGTGTGCCAAAAAGGATCCAGACTTGAGGGTCCATTTTGACCAGGATTTCATAAGGCATTCTTCCCCACCTGGACCTCAGCAGTGGGGAGGGACTGGACCTCAGTGTAGCTTTGGAGTGTGTGTGGATGGTGGGGGGAGGACATTACAGTGGCCTGGCCTCTTAGGCTGTGTTTTCACTGCTCTCTAGAAGCAGAGCTCCATCCCCTCCTTGGTATTTGCCAGCTAATGCGTGCTATCCCTTAGCAGGTGCTGCCTACAAACTGGTGTGTTATTTCACCAACTGGGCACATAGCCGACCAGGCCCTGCCTCAGTCTTGCCCCGTGACCTGGACCCCTTTCTCTGCACCCACCTGATATTTGCTTTTGCCTCAATGAACAATAGTCAGATTGTTGCTAAGGATCCCCAGGATGAAAAAATTCTCTACCCAGAGTTCAACAAACTCAAGGAGAGGTATGTTCATATTGGATGTGGAGGTCATATTTTCAGATTTTACAGATGTCATAGTCTAAGTCTAAAAAGCCTAAATCTCCTGTTACTCTTCAGCTTTCCTCTGATTCTTCTGGTCCTCGCCTCCTCTCAAATAGGGCTCTGGAATATCTCCACCTTAAGAACAAGCACCATGAGATTTTTCTTGCCTCCTAGCTTTGAAGCTGCTGTGGCCTCTCCCTGGAACATCTATCTCTCTATTCTCTGCCTGCTGAACCCTAACTCCCTTGGAGCCCAGTTATGGAGATTTCATGTATTAATGCTTCTACAGTGATTCACAGAGGGCTGCACATGACAAATGCTCAACAATGCTAGTGTTTTTGTTACCATTTGTCACCTGAAACCCCTCAGCTGTGATCTCATGCCTAGTGGCTAGGTCAGCACCTAGCATAGAGTTGATGCTCAGTAAGTGCTTGCTTAGTATCCTGCTCTCCAGAGCTCCCGGGTTCTTTCCTTGTCCAAAGGAAGGTTTGTCATTGCATTGATGGTTACAGGTGGGCAGGGTGAAAGTTCCAGGCCACTGGATTACAAGCTCCCTGAGAACGGGAGCTTGGCTGTGTTGTTCGCTATTGTGTCTCAAGCATCTAACAGTTAATGGCACCTGGTCATTGCTCAATAAGTATTGGTTGAGTAAGAAAACAAGTGAAAAGAAACATTTTAGACTACTTTCTTTTTCTGGAAATATCACGGGGATGTGCGGGGGTTTGGGGACTTCGTACAGCCTTGGATTTGCTGGGTGTGATGACCCTTGGGTTGATCTCCCCTCTTTTCCTTTCCTCCCTTTTCCTGTGCTCTCCCCTCCTTCCCTCCTCCTGCCTTCCCCCCATTCCTTCCCCCACTTGCATCTCCCCTATTTCCCAGTGTTCCTCCAATGAGCAAAGCAAAAAGAGTGGTGACTGCAGCTGCCCACTGCAGTGAGCGCTAGCTTACCAGCCCTCTCTCCCACATCACAGGAACAGGGAGCTGCAAACACTACTGTCCATTGGGGGCTGGAACTTTGGCACCTCCAGGTGAGACTTTGCTGTTACCACCTCTCTGGGGTGGGGGCTGTGGTTGATGGGAGGGCGGAGCAGGCAGGCTAGAAGTGAGGACAGAGGGGGAAGCCAGCTTGGTCATGGGGACAGCAAAACTAGTGCAGACAAATCCCCCAAGTCCTGATCTGGCCCTGGATTCAAGGGACCCCCACCTCTTTTCCATGGGGGGTTGGGGGAGGAAAGGAAGTTCCAATGGGTGGTGAGAAAGGGGGTGGAGGGGAAATGAGAGACAAAGTGGGACACTCACAAACGTCCCCTCAACCTTTCATAAGAGGCAGAGATTTTGTCTCTGAGGGGTGGAATATTGCACAGGACAAGAACAAACCCAAACGTCACAGGGCCTGTGTTTCCTTGTGTTACTAATGAGCCAGTGATATCAACCTCAGAGGCTGTAATGGAGGAAAGGAAGTAAATAAAATGCTAGGCCTAGTGCCTTGGCGTACAGCGCATGTTAGTATGTGGTGGCTGCTCTTGTTAGTACTTCCCCCTCCTCGAGGCACTGTGGAGATATGAACTGCCTGATACTTTCTGAAGAAACGTTTCCCCTATTTCATGGCTGAGGCCTGGGGTAGAAGCCATGCCTGACTTCTCACCATAGAAGAGTGAGATGCATGGGCAGGGGACCTGGTGGCCCAGGAGCATGTGAGGGTGCCCCTTGGGAGAGACCTCCACGCAAGACAAAGGAAGGATCCGGGGTGTGAGGTGACAGGTGGCTCTGTCCCAGCTTCACCTTGCCCACTCTGAACGCTCTGCCACATGCTGGTCGCTGGCCTGGGGGCTGTACACACATGGTCTTGCGAATACTCAGAGAAAGCTTACAACGTGGTCGTCTGTGTTCCAAATTGGTAGACAAAGAAAGCAAGAGCCACAGGTGTAGAGGATCTTGCCATATTTCTCCGAGGTGTCACCCAGCTAGGAGGTGGTAAATAGACTATGGAGCCCAGGCCTGCTGGTTTCTGAATCTGGCTAACTTTTTAATCATTGCCCGCAGGACTAGCCTGGAATCACTTAAAGTTCGGCTCCAATAAGTTAGAATTTTTCCCAAAGTGCCTTCACTATGGAAGAGAAAACTAAAATCGAAAAATATCTAAGAAGCAAACTAACAAAATAGCAAGGGGACCAGAGCCCCTTATCAGAGCACAGGCCTCTTATGCCAAGTTAGGCAGCACAGGCCCAGAATAGCTCCTAGATCTTTCCAGAAGTGCTGGCCCTTGGCTTGCATTTGCTCCCCTAATATGGTTGGGGAGAGAATGTCAGTGCTAGGATAGGTCATGGGGATTGAGTAGTTACCCACAAGAACAGAGCAGAGAGAAGCAAAGTGCCTTGCCACTATGCGTACTATGTTGCAGGAGCAGAGCTGGACTGAGCCAGATCTCCCCACCCCACGCTGTGTGCTTGGTTTTGTGCCTACTGCTCCCTGTGCCTTCTGGCCAGGACAGGATGTGGTTTTCAACTTTTCCCTGCTGCCTGAATTCCCCGTTCCCAGCTGTTTAGCCCCTGCTGCTGGGAGGGACATTTAAGGTGTGAGAGTTCCAAAGATCTGCCCTTCCTTTCCTCCAGCTACATCAGCAGTGCCTCCCAAAGGACACCACCCTTGCCAGAGGCCCTGTGGGAGGTACAATTCTGCAGATAGCTTTCTTTGCCTCACCCCCATCTCCCTGCAGGTTCACCACTATGTTGTCCACATTCGCCAACCGTGAAAAGTTTATTAATTCAGTCATATCCTTCCTGAGGAGACAGGACTTCGATGGTCTCGACCTTTTTTTCTTGTATCCTGGACTAAGAGGCAGCCCCATGCGTGATCGGTGGACTTTTGTCTTCTTAATCGAAGTAAGCTCCAGAATCCAGAAATGATTCTACTTTGATCATATCTGGGCTCATGGCAGAGGAGGAGCGTGAGGCCAGGGGCAGGGGCAGGAGACAGGTAACAGAATGTTCTTTTACTGCTGTCACTCTAGAGGTGTTGGGCACAATTGCTGCTCAGCAGATGCCTTCTGGTTGCTCTTTTCTCCATCTGCATCTGAGTATTGCTCCAGCCCTGTAGCAGGAGTGACACCCTCCCTGGGAAGCTGCCTGGGCTCCCTCAGGCAGTGTCCTTCTGAAATCTCTGCTCCTGGGCCTGCTTGCCACGCCTCTGTTAAATCACCATGTTGGCCCATGTCCGCCTTTCTCATGAACTTGTGGGCTTGTGTCTGACTCACCTTTATGTCCCTAGAGCCTGGTTCATGGGGCTTAGTAAATGGTTACTGGATGATACTTTCCCCAACTCTGTTTTGTCTGGCTCTATATGTATACCTTTCTTACCAGGAGCTCCTGTTGGCCTTCCAAAAGGAGGCACAGCTCACCATGCGCCCAAGGCTGCTGCTCACTGCTGCTGTCTCTGGAGTCCCACACATCATCCAAACATCGTATGATGTGCGCCTTCTAGGAAGGTGAGTGGGTGTTGCCTCAGTGGGGCAGAACATTAGAAGAAAGGTGGCATCTCAAGCTCAGGACCCCAGAGCTTCCCAAGCACTGTCTCTGAGCTCACCACATGCCTGTCCTCGTATCAGTGCAAGTTTGGGGGTGGGGTGAGCTGAGGAGCATAGATGGGGACAAGGGTTAGCTCCACTATACCCTGGGGCCCACAACAACATTCTCATGGTAGAATCTTCTGCATAGCCCATTGCTGGGTCCCACAAGGAGAAAATCCCATGGGCCTGGCCTCTTCCCACCCAGAGCACAGCTATAGGCATATACTATGCAGCAGATACTGGCATCAGAGGGACAGATGAATTAACAACCACTGCCACAAAACCAAAATAGGAATGCTTAGTTACACCCAGTTTTCAGAGCAGCTCTCATGCAAAAGTTAAAAAAGCTAGACAAAAAATAGCACATAAATCGTTCTGAACATGCTTGCTCTGGGCTAATTTTCCTGAAGCTTGAGAATAAAGTATTTACAGATGAGGAAATCGAGGCAGATGCAGACCAAAAGAGAGGATGGAGTATTTTTGTGTGTGACTGTATGAAGGAGAGCAGTTTCAATGTATGAGGAAAGGTAAGAGACCCAGTGAGGGATAGAGTTTGTTGGTGTTGGCCGTGTAGCCAGCAGGATTGAGAAAGTCCTGCCTTCACCCAGCTGGTGACTTTAGGCAAATTAGTTAACCCATCTGAGTTTCAGTTCTTTGGCTTTAAAATGCAGACAGTTATGGCATTTTGGGCATTGATCAGATTAATATTAAATTAGATAATTAGTGTAAACCCTTACACCTGTGACCTGGTATGTGCTCATTTACATCTGGTCATGATGAAAGCTTCCTGGATGAGGTGGGTTTTAATGGCTCCTTGAATGGTGGGAAGACAGCAACTCTTTTACTGCTATGGGACAATACTGCTTTGACTCATGACAATTTATGCAGACCTCTGTTAGCACTTGTACCAGGCCTGAGTGTATTTTTTTTTCTTGTCTGACTCCTGCTCACCTCCACGGATACTCTCAAGATGCATAGATCCTGATGCACAGCTGTCTTTTACCAGCAGTTTGCCCCAGTGGCAGCATCTCAAGAGATGGCACAGCCTGGGCAGGTTCCACAGGCAGAAAAAGCAAGAAAGTTCAGATGACTAATGCCCAGCTAGCCAGCTAGTTAGTGCTGTGATGATCTGACTTAAAAATCTGGCTAGCCTGATCTTCATTTCTCCTCCTCTTGCCCCTTACAGATTCCTGGATTTCATCAATGTCTTGTCTTATGACTTTCATGGGAGTTGGGAAAAGTTCACAGGACATAATAGCCCCCTGTTCTCTCTTCCTGAAGACCCCAAATCTTCGGTAAGAAAAGGAAAATCTCTCAGGTGGCACAGATATTGGCCCCTGAGACCACACCATTGGCTTTTATTTACAAGGAGGGGTCTGTGTTCTTTCTACCTGCAGGCATACACTATGAATTATTGGAGAAAGCTTGGGGTGCCCTCAGAGAAGCTCATCATGGGGTTACCCACCTATGGACGTACCTTTCACCTCCTCACAGCCTCTAAGAATGGGTTGCAGGCCAGAGCAATGGGACCAGCATCTCCAGGGAAGTACACCCAGCAGCCTGGCTTCCTGGCTTATTATGAGGTGAGGGAAGTAGGGTACTCTAGCAGTTATGGCTCCCCACCCGTGGCTGGGACGAAGGCCAGAATAAGGGGGCAATGGCAAGAGTGAGAGCTAGAGACAGGGCAAAGAGGTATTTTATGGCACTGAGGGAAATCCCGTGTCTGGGATATTTTCTTTTTCTTTGGGGCAAATTATTTGAGTCCTTTGTAAGGGATGGAGGGCTCAGTCAAGTTTGAATGGAAGGATTTCTTTCATCACCTATAGCATTTAAAATCCCTTTAAAGATCTTAATCTTGACTTGCTATATGGCCTAATAAAAATCATTTGTCTTTACAATATAAATAGTTTCAAACATGCAAAAATAAAAGAATAGTATAACTTTGCCCCCATCCCCACACCACTCACCCTGCTTTGATCATTAATAATTCATGGCCAATCTTTTTTCACTCTGCCCTCTGACCCCCCCCTCCCAGGTTATTTTGGAGCAATTCCAAGACGTCTTCTACTACAGGTGCTTTCTCTCTACCCCAGCACTACCCACTGAATCTCCATCTTAACAAAGCTTGCTATTAAGTGGAGGAAAGAGATGTATGATCAAGGAAATGTAAGACACAAGAGGAGACAATAAGAGGCACACAAGTGTGTGGCTGAAGGGATCTGGAAAGGTCTTATGGAGCAGGTAGATTTTGAGCAGGGTTTAAAGCACAGAAAAATCCTGATGGGCAGGAATGACACGATGGGAAGGACTTCCCAGGTAGAGGACAGGAGGCACAAAGGCATGAGGTATGTAGGGGTGCCAAATGGAGAGCTTTAACCTTACCTTAGGCAGCAATAGAGGTGCCAAGCATCTCTCACATCTCTGCTCTGTGCATGCTGAATTGAGATGTCTTCCTGCCGATCCAATGAAGCATGGTTATGAGTGATGGCATAGTTCAAATAATGTTCTTGAAAGACATTATGGGTCAGAGAGACTTTTTTTTTTTTTCCTTTTTGTCTTTTTTACTGACGGGTAACGGGATCGCAACCCTTGGTGTTGCACCCGCACCGCGCTCAGCCAGTGAGCGGGAACCGGTCTCCACATGGGATCTGAACCCTCGGCGGAAGCACCGCTGCGCTCCCAAGCAGCGCACTCTCCAGTGCGCCACCGGGCCGGCCCAGAGTACTTTGATAGACAGAAACTAAGGCACCAACAGAAAAAAGCAATGACTTAGACATTAACTTTTGCAGCACAACCTGAACACCTCTACTCCTTTGCAGCTTATTGTTTCTAGAACAATGCTGGGCGCCTAGTAGACACTCAAACGTTTGATTGATTGTATCAGCCTGGTTCTCCCTGTCTTTAATACCTTTAAATCTCCTAGAGGTTCAAAGTCTTTGTTTGATAACTACTTGTATGGGGCAGTTTGTGCTGAGATCTAATGAACATCAAAGGGAAACACTTTGAAAAAGATATAGATTTGGTCAAGGGTCAGATATGTTACTCTGAGTACTTTGGTACTTGCCTTATTTACCAAACCCTGGCTTGTTTCTTAAGATGTCACCCACTCATTGGTTCTCTCTTTTTCCATCATGGACATTAGAGTAAGGAACATGTAACAGAAGGAATTTATTCAGAATAGACAGCCACTTTGTGAGCGGCTTCCCCGCTGTCTTTGGTCTGCCTACTTCTCATTCCCTGGTGAGCAATTCTCAGATTCTTTATTCCTGGGCAAGGAACAGCTGTGTCTCCTGGAGCTTCTCTCCATGGCACTTCACAGAACTAACCTAGTGGTCCTCCTGGCAGATTTGCTCCTTTGTCCAGGGAGCGAAGAAGCACTGGATTGAATATCAGTATGTCCCATATGCCTACAAGGGGAAGAAGTGGGTTGGCTATGATGATGCCATCAGCTTCAGTTACAAGGTGAGACCCTGGTTCTTTCTTGCTGCAGCATGTAGCTTCCCTCTGGCTTCCGTGGGGCCCTAGTCTGTACAACATGTGCACGTGTGTGTGTGTATTGGATGGAGGATGAAAGGTGAGGATGATTACATCAGCTGAGTTTCAGGTGTGCCTAAATGTTAATTCTAACTGCAGTTTCATAATCCTATCTAGTCCAACTCTCTGTTCCTAAGAGAAGAGATCTTGGTTCTGAGGGAATAAACATTTCTTTTAGTTCACACCTCTTTTTAGTGACAGTCTCTTTTTTTCTATTTGGATAAATAATTCTATAAAGATAAATACCAATAAAGGTAGATCATGCTACATGCTACGTGAATATTACTAACATGTGGCGGAGATGGGAAAGTCAGGGAGGGCTTCCTGAAGGAGTTGAGCAGGAGGAGAAGTGATGACATGGGGAAAAGACTCAGTGGTGCAGAAAACTTGCAGCAGGTCCAGAGGAGAATTTGGGTGAAGCAAAGTTTTTTTATGGAGGGACTCAAATGCTGCTGAAGGTGTTTGGTCTTCATCCTGTGGGCATTTTAAGGAAAAATCAGGTTTCTGAACAGGTTATGACCTACAAATTTGAAACCTTTAAAACCTAACTGTGACCACCACCCTTTTCCCATATAAGCAATGTTCTACAAAGTTGAGTATGGCAGGTTTTTATAGTGAATTAAAACAGAAACGACATGCTCCAGTGGTTTCTGAACCTGTCTCTGCTTGATAAATGTAGAAATCTTGTTTCCATTCCTGAATATTCAATAGGTCTTAGAAAAAGTCTGGAAGTTCTTTTTGTATGTCTCCATGAGTGATCCTACTGTAACCAGGTTGGCATTTTGTATGCTCTGAGGGACATGGAGATGTCCAAGGATGAGATAATAATGAGGGTCTGGACCAGGGTGATTGGAAGGAGAGGCAGTCTATGGGTAAGAAATTGTCAGGATTTTGCAACTGCTTGGATATATGGGCTTATAAGTAGAGAGAATTCACAGTCTCCTACTATAGGTGATGCAGAAATGGTAAGGTGTTGGCTGTTCTTTGGAGGCAGTTTGGGGTGGAAAGCACAGAGATGGGGAGGCATTCATGAATGAATGATTGTGCCCCTCCTCTATGCAAAACACCAGGCGATGCCCTTAGGGGCAAAAAGAGGTAAAAAGCATGGCCTCCAGCCTCTGGGATATTGCTTTGTGGTTTGAAAATGGAAGATATAGACAAAAGATCAATGAGTCAGTGAAATTATCCAGTGGGACAGAATTAAACACAGACCCTCAGGACATCAGAGAGGGGATTGACCACATGTGTTGGGGAAGGCCCTGAGACCAACAGAACAGAGTGGACTTGCTTTGAAGGGCAGTTACTGTACCTTGCAGAACTAGAGGGGAGGTGTGAGCCCAGAGGGGGGATGATTAAGGAATTTTGTCATAGAATGTCAGAGCTAAAAGAAACCTTGGAGATCATGCTTGGGAGATTATTGTCTCTGGACTTCTCAATGTTCTTGTACAGTCTTGGCATTCTGAGCAAAGGAAGCAGACAGGCTATACTAAACATAGAGAGATGCTTTTCTTTTTACCCCAGCATTGTGAAAGTCTCCTCTCCAGAGAGGACTTGTTCACATTCCAGAGCAAAGCTCTCTCTCTTGAGGGGAGGAGGACCAGATATGACAACTATCCTATATAAGCTCCGAGTTTCATAATTTCAGGGTTCTTTGTGGTACAGGCCCCACTGCATGTGCAGATAAGCATCTGGCCTTCATAATATTGCCCTTTGGATAACTGAAATATGGGAACCAACTCAAGGTGCTATTCTGGCTTTTTGTGCTGTGGATAATAAACATTCTGTTCTCTGATCCAGAGGTCTGGAGTGTGTGTTTGTGAGTGTGTGTATGTGTATACACATAAAACTGTCAGGCTAACTTGTTAGCTGGTAAGTAGGATGAAATCTCAGAACCTTCACACTTAATAATTGGATTTCTACTTCATCTTATTTTACATATGGGGAATATAAACCCCAGAAAGGAGCCAATTGACTTGACCAAGTCACATAGCTATTTGAATACGATGGAATCTGTCTTTTTCATCAGCCTTGATAGAAAGCACTGAGAAGGTAATAATAGGACCTGGATTTGCATGTAAATTCTGTCATTTAGTTATAGCTGAGGTTTTAAAATTCATGGATGGAAGTATTTATTTTCTCATCTGTGAAAAATGTATGATATTACCTCTTTATCTGTGCCTTATTGCATTATTGTAAAATAAGGGAATGTTTTTTATTTTTTTGTCTTTTTCCGTGTCCGGCAACGGATCGCAACCCTCAGTGTCGCCCCCGCACCAGACCAGGACCGGCAACGGGATCGCAACCCTCGGTGTTGCCCCTGCGCCTCGCTCAGCCAGTGAGCGGGAACCGGTCTGTATGTGGGATCCGAACCCTCGGCGGGAGCGCCTCCGCGCTTCCCAAGCGGCGCACTAGCGCAGTGCGCCACCGGGCCGGCCCGGAATGATTTTTAAATAATAAAGCAATATCTATAGTTTACTATGATGATAATAGTGATTAGCAGGCTGGGGAGCCAGAGGGATAGTAGCTAACATTTATTGACCATAACTATGTGCCAGGTATTGATCCAAATATTTTATATGTAGGAACTCTTTAAGAAAAGTTATGCAGCATTCCTACATAACATAAAACATAACATTTGTAATTTTAACTATTTTGAAGTCTACAATTCAGTGGCATTCATCTCTAGAACTTTTTCGTCTTCCCAAACTGAAAATCTGTGTCCATTAAACAATAACTCTCCATTCCTCCCCTCCCCAGCCCCAGGAAACCACCATTCTACTTACTGTTTCTATGACTTTGACAATTTATAGGTGGAATCATACAGTATTTGTCATTTTGTATCTGGCTTATTTCACTTAGCATGATGTCTTCAAGTTTCATCCATGTTGTAGTATGTGCATATAGGAATTCTTTTGATTCTAAAATTGTTGTGAATGTTATTATCTCTTTTTTGCAAATTAGGCAACTAATATACATAAGGGCTGTGTAACTTTTTGAGGATCTCATAGCTAATAGACAGGGGAGGCTAGATTCAAATTCAGGCTGTACTCCTAACCATTCTGTTACATTGCCTCCTGAGGGTCCATTTTCTGCTTTTGCTGTTATACCCAGTCTGGAGGGTGGTCAGTACAGCAGATTGACTGACTGTTACTTTTACAGGCATTGTTCATAAAGAGAGAACATTTTGGGGGGGCCATGGTGTGGACGTTGGACATGGATGATGTCAGGGGCACTTTCTGTGGCACTGGCCCTTTCCCCCTTGTCCACATATTGAATGATCTTCTCGTTCAGGCTGGTGAGTAGCTATGACCTAGAAGCTGGGGCTGAAAGTTGCATAACCAGCCACTGGGTGGATCCCTTCTGCTAGGTTTAAACATTTTGTGAGGCAACGTGACATTGAGGGAAGAGAATAAGCTCTGGTGTCAGGCCAATATGTTTTCTAATCTTGATTGAGATACTTGGCCCTTATTTGACCTCTTTGAGTTTCCTTTACCTGTATAACGGGAATAATCCTTACACTTATGACAGTATTATAAGAACTAAATGAGATATGGAATGAAAACTGCACTGGCTCATAGTTAGCACTCAATATATGTTAGCTTATTTCTCTGTTTCTTTCTTCTGCTTTCATTGGCAACGCCTAGAAAAGGGAATTCAGTTTCCTTTGATATCTCTTTTTGATAGTAGAGGCTGCCCTGGCAGTGAGAAGATGGAATTTAGCATGCAAGAATGGAAACATCCTTAGAGATGGCTTATAATCCTCATTCTATGGATAGTGAGACGAGCTCAGCTGGGTCAAATCTTTAGGTGTTTACAGCATGCTGTCTAGAGCCTTCTTGCTCTTGGCTTTGTTCCTAGTGCCTCCTACAATGTAGAGGCACAGGACTCCTTAAGGATTCAACAGGTAAGGAATTAGGCCTTGGGGACAGGATCTTGCTGATGGTGCAGTCAGAGAAGTCAAAGTAAGGACTTAAACATAGGGAACTGCTAGGCTCATCCCTGGGGTCATTCACCAGAAATGTGGCAAATCCTCTGAGTGCCCATGGGTGTCCAGAACCATGTTAACATGATGGGGTGGGGAACAAGCTTTCTTTGTGGCAGGATTTCATCTATGTTCTCAAGTGGGCACATTATGAAATCTTCCAATTCTGGATTTTGGGAGCAGGTACTTCAGTCCTAGAGTCTTCCTACTGATTAATATGATGGGAAGGAACAGAAAATAATTTCGTCCTTTTCTGATTATTTTTCTCTAGAGTCCAGCTCAACTCCTTTACCACAATTTTGGCTCTCACCTGCTGTGAATTCTTCAAGAACTGACCATGAAAGCCTGGCTGTGACCGAGGCATTGACCACCGATATTAAGATTTTGCCCCCAGGAGGAGAGGCTGTGGCCACTGAGATTCAGGGAAAGTATGAGAATATGACTACAATCCCCCAAGGTGGAATTGTGACCCCTAGAAGGGAAACTGTGTACCTTGGAAAGGCGACTGTAGCTCCAGGAGGGAAGACTGAAGTCCCTGGGGCAGAGACCTTGATCCCTGTGGACCATCAGTCTGTGGCCACTGAAGGGACGAGGATAGCCCTTGTGCACCTTCAGACTATGACCCCGGGAAAGACGACAGTAGCCCCCTAGAAGGAAGGCTGTGGCCCCTGAAAAGGTGACTTTCCCCCAGAATCAAGTAGTCACCCCTGAAAGGCAGACTATGACTCTAAGAGCAGAAAATTGGCTTCTCAGATGCATGCTGACACTAGGATGGATGGCTTTGGTCTTTAGGTGGAAGTTGAAAACAGAATGCCATCCTCTGGTCCTATCACCCAGCTCCCAATACACACTCCTCTTGCTTTTTACACTTTGTTCACATTGATGGGAACCATTCCTCTGTCAGCTCAAGAACCCTTCCAACAAGTTCTCTCTCTCAAAAAAAGAAAACCCAGAAAACTCTGCTATGGACCAAGGAGAACCTTACCTCTACTTGTGGCAGAAGTTGGAGAGAGCCCTTGTCTTTTCTTCTCAGTGATTTAACAGAAGCCACATGATCCTGGCCATTCCTAAACCATTTGAGGGAAAAGCAGGCACCAAAGACACAGTGGGTCAATCTCTTTTCTGTTGAATAAACTAGAGACACAAAAATGCACCTGAGTTCTCTGAGATTCTTTTCTTGAAATGACCTGTGTAACTCAATTGTCAGCTTCTCTCTTTCAGGGTTATTTTCTCCTACTGCTATTTCTGGAAAGAGGGAGTGCATGTTACATCTACAATGATGTTTTCTAGTGTGGATTATGTGCTTCCTTCTCTGCCATGAGCAATCGCTCACTTCCCTGTTTGTCAGAGCTGACGGTATATTACTTGCACATTCCTCCTAGGCCTCCTCCAGAAATACCAATTCCTACCCATTAAACACTGTAGTCTACCTAGGGAGCATTTTTCTGGGCATAAAAATGCTCATAAGTTACTTTAGACATGGAACCAATTTCTAGCCCTCCAATTCTAGGAGCTACACAGAGTGGGTATCATAACTATAACTAATATTAACTTTTCTTTTGGAAGTGTACCCTCCAAGTCTTTAAGCCAGGGGTCTCAAATTAAAATGCCCATAGGAGCAAGTATAATAAGTGATTAAAACATGTGAAGGCACATGGACACATGCCCGTTGCCACAGTATGTCACAAGTAAGTTACTTATTGTTGTATAACAAACCAAACCTAAATCTTAGTGGCTTACAAAATAGCCATTTATTTAGCTTATGATTCTAAAGTTGGCAATTTGGGCTAGGTTCAACTAAGAGTTTCTCCCATCCAAGTACTAACCAGACCTAACCCTGCTTTGCTTCCAAGATCAGACAAGATCTGGCATGATCAGGGTGGTATAGCTGTAGACAACTAAGAGTTTCTTTTCTTTCTTTCTTTTTGTTTTTAATTTGTTTATTACTATATTTATCATTACAAAACATAATCATTTTTTGTGGTCCTTTACCAATTTCTCTCTAACTCCCTCTCCCACTTCCTCAACGAACAGTTTCTTGTGGTCTGGACTGGTCTTGGATAATCTTGGGTGGAGTGACTCATGCATCTACAGTTAGCTGGTGGGTTGGGCTGGGGATGGCTGTTTTATCTTGGCCTCAACTGAGTTGCCTGAGGTCTCTATGAGATCTTTCATCCTTCAGCTGTATAGCCAGGCTTGTTCACATGGTGTTGGTCACATTGATAGTAGAAAGCAAGAGAGAAAGCTTCAATAGATAATTGATTTTTAAGTTTCTGCTTGAGTAATATTTACTATTGTCCCATTGGTCAAAGCAAGTCAAATGGACTAAATTTAGAGTGGTAAGGAATTATCCAAGTAGATACAGGGAGGCATAAACAAATTGGAGACTGTTTTTGCGATAATCTACCACATGCATTCATCACCTTTATTCCATACTTCACCTCCTATGTTTCCTGCAGGTATATTTGCTTGACAGAACTTGGGTCACATTTGAAACCCTTCTGGGAATCTGGAGATTGTAGGTTTAGCTGCCAGTCTGTATTACAGGAAAGGCATACTAGAGGTGTTTAGAGTGTGTATTGAGTGAGCCGGTGATCATTAACCGTAAGGATCACTCTGTGGTTACCCAACATACATGTAAATCCTTTTTCTCATAATTGAGTATCCTAACAACATCAATTGCAGCAAATGCTCTCACCTAATGTAACACAAAAATCTATCCTCCCAAGAAAAAAGAACGAAACTTAGTAACTTTAACCTTGGAAAATAGGATTTTGACTTTATACTAAAAGGCTAAAGGCAAAAGGAACTGCACGCAAATACTGTATGCATGTTAGTAAATTTGTTTTTTATGGGTGTATATATCAGCATTTCTGAAGCTACTTCATATGTATTCCAAAATTAAGCAAATAAGTACATATACTGTGAATAATGAGAGCTGGGTTTCTCACTGTCAGAAAAATAAGTTACAAATAAGAAAAGGGGAAATGCTAGAATGAGCCTGGTGGTGTTGGAATTGGAGGTATCAGTATGAAATCATGGTTTTAAAATATAGAGAGATAGGTTAATATAGAAATTGATATAGAAATATGTGTTCATAATTATATTAACTAGCTTTGACTGTTGAGAAGGCCTTGAAGCAATGATATTCCAGTAGCAATAAGTACATCTGGTGCCTATCTTGGTTTTTAAATTTCATTCTTCAATAAAAGAACCAGGGGTCCTTGAAGAAATGGCTGATTCTTGGGCTGAGGCAGGAAAATACAAGAAAAGACTGGAACATCTTATGGTTTCAGAAAGTATGAAAGTACTCAAAAAACGATGAGGCCATATCAAAGGGATACAAGAGCAATCTTGAAAAAGCTCCCAATGGCCAAATTTGGGACAATTTGAGCAACAAAATAAATAATGATGATAATGGATGATAGTCCACAGAGTAAAGTAAATATGAGTCCATATTGCTATTAATTAATAATTAAATACATAAATGGGAAGAAAGAACAGCTCTCCCTTAGAATAGAATGCTACTTAACAAATGTTACTTAACAAATGTAGAAGAAATGATGGAAATAGAAAAATCACTATTTGGCAACTATCACTATTTAGTAATCACTATTACCACACAGTAATAATTATTAGAGACAAGAAACATCACTGGATGCTAAAATTGTTGGATAAAAATATGGCAAGAAACAACATATTTGCATAGTCTCAAAGTATTTTGCCGCTAATTACAAAGGGGAAAATTGGAACTTTACGGTTAGGTTGGCAAGTGTTCATCAACTGTAAGGATCACTTACAAGGGGAGAAACATGGTGGACACCATATAAACCAAATTTACCTCAAAGTTAACCTCACCTTCTCATCAAGCAACGAGACATGTCAACATTATATAACTCTTTTTTTTTTTTTTTGTCTTTTTCCGTGTCCGGCAACGGATCGCAACCCTCAGTGTCGCCCCCGTACCGGACCGGGACTGGCAACGGGATCGCAACCCTCGGTGCTGCTCCCGCGCCTCGCTCAGCCAGTGAGCGGGAACCGGTCTGTATGTGGGATCCGAACCCTCGGCGGGAGCGCCACTGCGCTTCCCAAGCGGCGCACTATAGCAGTGCGCCACCGGGCCGGCCCAACATTATATAACTCTTGATATAATGCACTTAGGACACAATATTAGTTCTGTGATATTATTTCCAAAAATGTATAACTCGAATTCAAACATTAGACATACCTAAACTGAGCAACACTCTACAAACTAACTGGCCAGATCTCTTCAGTTGTGTCCAGGCATGAAAGACAGGATCTATCCCAGGTTGCAGGAGGAGACTAAGCAGACCTAATAACTAAATGCAATGCAGGACTATGAATTGAATTCTGGACAAGAAAAAGGCATTTTCTTCAAAATAGAGCTAGTACTGAACAAATTCTTACCCGGTCCACTGCTCCTACACTGGCCTGAGCAACAAGATAAATAATTATAATAATGGATTAACCCCTCACCTGGGTTACGAAGATAGCCTTCTTGGCTTCTTTGCATTTATCCTTGACCCCTGTAATTATTCTCAACTCAGCAGCCAAACTTTAGTCTGGTCATGTTGCTCTTTTGCAACACCTCCTGACTTCACTCAGGGTAAAAGACAAGCCTTTGCAGTGGCCTACAAGACTCTCCATAATCAAGGCTCTCAGACCTCTAGAGGAGGCCCTTGGCTCACTACCTTACACATTGTGCTACAGTTCTGCCCATCTCCTTGGTGTTCCTTGAACACCCAGGCACATTCTGTCTTAGGACCTTTGCATGAGCTGTTCTGTTAGTCTAGAACACTCTACCCAGATGTTCTATAGCTCATTACCTCAATTCTCAGTCTTTTACTATCACTTTTTCAACAAGGCTTATGCTGATCACCCTACTGAGTACTGCAAACTGCAAACTCCCTGCTCCCATACTTTTGATACTTCTTACCATGCTTACTTTTTGCTTTATTTCATAGCAAGTATCACTTTACAAAATATGTTTCACCTGACTCCCCCAAAGTCAATTCCATGCGTATGAACTCCATAAGGGCAGAGATCTTTGCCATTTCTGTTCACGGAGTATCCCAATAGTGAACAAGACACTAAGATAGTTCTAAGACACTATCTTAGAAAATTCTGAGCTAGTATCTCTTTGAATCTTGTTTTCTCTTGTTGCTTTGATTCTATCTGCTGCTAGATACATATTGAAATTTCTTGATCTGTCCTCCATACAGTTCAAATTTCATCTCACGTATTTTGCCTTTATATTTCTATGTCACTTTCTCAAATATTTATTTATTTGTGTCTTTCAAATAGCTAATTTTTTCTTTGGCTCCAGCCAGATGACCATTTAACTCTTAAAAGTATTTTTGTTGTGGTAAGATATATATACATAAAAGTTGCCATTTTAGCCATTTTTAAGTTTACTTTCAGTGGCATTAAATTCAAAATGCTATGCAATCATCACCACTATCTATTTCCAAAATTTTTCATCACCCCAAATAGAAACTCTATAACTATGAAGTAATAACACCCAATTTTCCCCTAATCTCAGCTCCTCTCAACCTCAAATCTACTTTCTGTCTCTATAAATTTGCCTATTACAGATATTTCATATAAATGAAATCATACAATATTTGTCCTTTTGTGTCTGGCTTATTTCACTTAGCATAATGTTTTCAAGGTTCATCCGTGCTGTAGCATGTGTCAGAACTTCACTTTTATGGCTGAATAATATTCCTTTGTGTGTACAGTATATATGACATTTCGTTTATCCATTCATCTGTTGATAGACACTTGGTTTGTTTTCATCTTTTGGCTATTATGATGAATGCTGCGATGACCATTGGCTTGCAAGTGTCTGTTTGAGTCCCTGTTTTCAGTTTTTTTTAGTATATCCCTAGGAGTGGAATTGTTGGGTCATATGGTAGTTATATGTGTAGCTTTTTGAGGAACTACCAAAAACTATTTTCCACAGCAGCTGCACCATTTTACATTCCCATCAACAATGTATGAGGGTTCCCATTTCTCCACATCCTTGTCAACACCAATTTTTAATTTTTTTAATTATAGTTATCCTAGTAGGTGTAAAGTGGTATCTCATTGTGATTTTATTTTGAATTTTCCTTATTATTAACGATGCTGAGCATCTTTTCATGCACTTATTGGGCATATTTAAACAACTTTTATTCTTTTTATGTTTTCATTTATTATATTTGAATTTCCATAGTTTTATTTCATATACCCGTTCTTGTTTTATAATGGCCCACACTAGTTTCATATCTTTTTGTTTTTCTTTTTTGTACCTGCTATTCCTACTTTATATTTTTGGAATAGTAATATACTTCTTTCAAATCATTTTTAGATTTTTTAAAATGTATTTTTCCATGCATGTTTTCTCATTTGCTGGGTCTGCTGATTTCTTTCAGACATTCTGTAATTCTTATTTTATGGATCATCATCATCTGACAATGCTTCTTCAGTGGTCCCACAGGGCACATTGCTCCGCAGCAGGTCATGTGTTTCTCGCTCAGTTCAGTGTCCTCTCCTTGTACCGATGGATCAACCTGGACCAGTATTTGGACGCTATGTGATGTGGATCTAGTCTTCTAATCTCAGACTACTCTTCTGTTCCTGATTTTGGCCCCAGGCAAGATTTCTGCACTGCTTAACCCATCACATTGATTGAGTCAGTTGCTTTTCTATCACCTCATACTTCTTCCTGTTCAGATGCAGAGCAGGTGCTGGAGCAGCACACACTGCAGGAGCCTGCTGAGATAGCACACCAGACTCAGAAGGGAAAACACCTTTTTCCTGTGATATATCTCCAGCATCCTATACTGACAAAGACTGACATTATGCCTACTGGCAAAGGAAAACTATTTAAAAGGTCCAGTTCCACTTTTGTAGAGCAGGCAATGGAGAATAAATTTGGAGCTGAGAGGCAATAAATTGATACTGATGGATAGATTACAAGTATCTTCTTCGACTCTGAGACTTGCTTTTTAACCCTTTCAATGATGCCTTTTGATAAATAGAAATTCATACTTTTAATGTGATCCAAGTTATAAGTCATTTTATTTATAGTTATTAGTTATTTTTATGTACTGTTTAAGAAATCTCCTTCTCCCTAAGGTCATGACAATTTTATTGATTATCTTCTAGTAGCTTTACTGTTTTTATCTTTCACAATTAGATGTAATATTCAACTAGAATTGATTTTTTTTTTGCACATGGTGTGAATTAGGGATTAAGATTAGCTATTTTCCATATGGTTATTTAATTACCCAGCACTATTCATTGAAAATGCCATCCCTTTTCACTACTTTTCAGTGCTACCTTTGGTATAGATCAAATATACATAGTGAGTCTCTTTCTGGACTCTCTATTCTGTTCTTCTGGCTTCTCTCTGCCTCAGTTTCCCATATATAAGTACACCTAACCATATGGATCCTTCATCATTTAATTTCCATGTCTATCCCTACTTAATAACCATCATCTTTTATCCTGAGTTCATTGTTACCTCAGTTTCTTTGTATATAAGTTTTATCACAGTATGTGAATTCCCAAAAAGTATATATTTTTATTTTAGTTGTTTTAACTTTACAGAAGGGCCTCATGTACTTTTGAGGAACTTACTTTTTTAAACCTAACATTATGTGAATTGTTTATGATTTCTCTAGAAAATGTTGAGTTTAGCTGAGGCACACATGAGAAGCTTCTTCTCTGTAATGTCTACCAGTGTCTGCCACAAGCTGCACCTTAGTTAGGCCAGCTTTACATCTTCTCCCTCATTAGAATTTCTCATTTCCTTCCCATCTCACTCTCTATACTCTTTTGCTCCTGCATCCTGGGATCACCTTGCAATTAAACAATCTGCTCCCAAGTCTTTGTCTCAGGCCTTGCTTTCAGGCAAACCCAAACCAAGGAAGTGGATAACTAGCTGTCTCAGGCACACACGCATAGTAATAATAGCAGAAATAACATGGCATTTATTAATGTACTAGGCCATTTACACGTTTTGCTTTATTGATGTCAACTTTGAAGTTGACACTATTTATTGTCCCCATTTTACCAATAATGAAACAGGCACAGAGCAGTCAAGTACCTTATCTGAGGTCACATAAGTAAGTGGAAGAGCCAGGATTCAAGCCAGGGTGGTCTGGTATCTGAGTACATGCTCTCAACCACTTTTCTATATTTTGTCGCACCGCCCAAGCTACATCATGGAGACTTCATAAAAGACAAATGGGATAGAACTGTGTGAACAGAATGTAAATGTAAAGTAAGATGCAAATAACTATCAGGCTGAGAGATCACAGAGGGCATGAACAGATGTCTGTCTTCCGTTTCACCCCACTGCACTTACTCTGCGTGGTCAGTGCAGCTGGATGATTGATTAGCATGTCCACAAGCAAAGTTCATGATGGTCAGGTAGTAGAACTTGAACATGCACAATTTCCCTTCTTCTGCAAGGTATGCCCTTCCCCCCACGCTTACTCTCTAAAGAACTGCCTGGTAAATGCCAGTAAGTATTGGTGACTCAAGAGCTGGGGGAACCTGGGACAACTTGGACCCTGTGGTAAGGCTCGGTTTTCTTAGCTTTTGGCATGGAGCTGCATGGTGTTTGTAGGAAAAGGATGGACTTTGGAGTCATGCCCACTTGGATTCAAATCATAGTTCAACAGTTGCTGGCTATATGACATTGGTTATATTATTTAATCTCTCTGAATCTCCATCTTTTTATATAAAAGTTTGGGATGATTTTAGCCTATTAATTGGGATCTTTAAAAATTTTCAAGTGGCAGAAACTCAACTAAAAGAAGCTTAAACAGAAAGGGAATTTACTAGTTCTCTTTACATAGGTGGTCATAGGTTACTCTCTTGTTCTCTCTCTCACTCTCTCTCTTTCTCTTGCACACACATACACACACACACGTGCATGCGTGCATATGCATACACAAACGTCTCTGCTCACTTTTGTTTGGTTTTATTCTGTAGACAGTTTCCTTCATCTGGTTAGGACAATCACTGCTGAAATCCCCAAACTCATATCTTTCCAGTGGAAAGAATACTTGGCTCACCTAACAACTCTATTCTGATCTCAGATAAGACTCTTATGGTCTCATGTGCTAATCCTAGTACCACCACTGTTTCTAGGGTAATGAAGTTCTGTAATTTTTCTGGCCCTAAATAATGTACCCATCACTGAGGCTAGAGCTGGGAGAGGGGAGCACTAACACTGTTTGCCTCACCAAAGCACACACAGTGGGGGAAGGTTGAATTTCTAAGGGAGGGGTTTGGGACTGACAAAATCTGGTACAACTAAAGGTACCATGATGAAGACCTGTTGAAATATGACATGTAGGGCTGGCCTGGTGGCGCACTGGAGAGTGCGCCGCTTGGGAGCGTGGCGGCACTCCTGCCAAGGGTTCGGATCCCATGTGGAGACCAGTTCCCGCTCACTGGCTGAGCGCGGTGCGGGCGCAACACTGAGGGTTGCGATCCCGTTACCAGTCAGTAAAAAAGACAAAAAGGAAAAAAAAAAAAAGAAATATGACATGTAAAGCACCCAGCATTTTATTCCTACTTCTGAGTACACCAAAGGGACCATTGTTTCTGCTACAAATAGCAAAAGCCAGCTAAATTACAAAAATCATATTGTTCAGTGCATGAAAGCTCTGAAGGCAACTAAGACAAAATAAATTAATAAAATCTCAGAGAGGGAAGAACCTTCTTGAAGTGAGATGAAAATAGCCAGCCTCTTCTTTTCTCTGCAGACATTTGCCAATTTTGCACATAGGCTGGGATGTGCCCAAGAAAAGAACTATCACTAATGAAAGGAGAAATCAGCAAAATGTTTAAAGGTCACGTGGGGCTAGAATGACATGTGGAAAACTTAAGGGACCCCAAATACATGGCCAGCTTTCAAAAGGGCACTTGCTAGCTTCAGGAGTTGTGCAAGAGGCCGGCAAACCTCACCAAAATCTTCTAAAAGGTAGAGTAAATTCTCTTATAGTCTCATGGTGCTAAGAAAGCAAAGACTTATCATGGAAGGGATATGTCTCAAACATGTACCTTCCCTTAAGGACATTTTCCAGATTTGAAGCTGCATGGGGCAGGAGGCCAGAGAGTTGGGCTGGAAATTTCTGATGGTGAGAACTGAGTCCCCTTCAGTCTTTCAGGATTTAAGTCATAGATATCCACCAGCTCTCAAACAAAATCCCAGGGAAGTCATACCAGAAGAGCAGTGGAAAATTGGAAGTAGATGAATATTTCAAAAGCTACAGCTTAACCCTGACTAAACTCAATCCTTAAATAGATTGTTGTTAGTGTGCTTTTACCCTATCTGTAATAGCAGAGGAAAGGGAGAACCCTTTCTTGTGGAAGATAAAGTCGCCCAGAGCCTTATAGTTCACTTACACACAATTTCCAGCACACTGAGAAATGACAAGACACACAAAGAGGCAAGAAAATATTATTAAAAGAGAAAAAACATACAATGGAAGCAGACTACAGGTGATCCAAATCTTAGCATTATAGACAAAGACTTTAAAATAACCATGAATATTATATTAAAGAAAATAAAGGAAAAGATCAATGAAAGAGTTGATAAAGAATTTCACTAGAGAATTAAAATCTCCAAAAAAAAAAGGAACTGAATTACATATATTGAACAAAAAACACACTAGAATGGTGCTATTCAATAGGACTTTCCACAATGATAAAAATGTTCTAGGCTGGCCGTTAGCTCAGTTGGTTAGAGCATGGGGTTATAACACCAAGGTCAAGGGTTTGATTCCCTGTACTGACCTGCCACCAAAAAGTTCTATAAACTACATTGTTCAATAAGGTATTCACTAGCCACATGTGACTATTCAGCACTTCAAATGTGGCTAATGCAACTCCAAGGAAGTGAATTTTAAGTTTTATTTAATCTTAATTAATTAAACTTTAAATTTAAATAGCCACATGGTCTAGACAGCACAACACTAAAATGCTCATAGCAACACTATTCTTAATATTCAAAACATGAGACTTCCCAAATGACAATGCACAGTAGAATGAATAAATGAATTGTAGTACAAGCATATTTCCATTATGAAATACTATACAGCAAAGAGAATAAATGATTGGTAACTGGAACACAAATGAATTTCACAAACATAATATTGGTTGAGAGAAGACTAATGCAAGAGTACAGGCATGATACCATCTTTTTTTTTTTTTCCTTTTTGTCTTTTTTCGTGACCGGCAACGGATCGCAACCCTCAGTGTCGCGCCCGTACCGGACCGGGACCGGCCACGGGATCACAACCCTCGGTGTTGCTCCCGCCCCTCGCTCAGCCAGTGAGCGGCCGGTCTGTATGTGGGATCCGAACCCTCGGCGGGAGTGCCACCACGCTCCCAAGCAGCGCACTGTAGCAGTGCGCCACCGGGCCGGCCCAGATACCATCTTTTTAAAGTACAAACTAGGCAAAACTAATAAGTCAACATAGTGGTTACCCTTGGGATATTTGTCTAGAAGGGAGCTTCTAGAGTGCTAGTTATGTTGTAACTTCTCATCAAAAAATATAGGCGTTACCTACCCCTGAGGAACATTGGCTGAGAATTTTGGGCTGACTTCTCCAAGGCAATGCTGCCCCCTTTATAGCTGTCAATTGCCTTCCTCCATAGTGGTGGCACTCATAAAGAGAGAGAAAAAAGGCAAGTGGGCTGATCCCTAGCTGAGGGAAATGATGAAGGGAAGCCCTTATAAGAGAGAAGGCTATTAGGGACAGGTGTGTGTGTGTGTGTGTGTGTGTGTGCATCTGTGTGTGTGTGTGTGTGTAGGTAGGTAGGTAGGTAGGTAGGTAGAGGAGAGGTTGTATCCTGGGGTATTGAATATCAGGAGTGGGATGAGAGTCCAAAAGGAATGTAATAAATGTTACTCTTTTCTTCTCTCACATTTCCATACCACCACATCTCTGCTTATCACCATCACCTTACATCAGTGCCACGAAGCTATATAGGAGCTTAGTCAACCTTTTCAGACTTCTTTTATTTGTAAATGCCATGTTTATTGTTAGAGCCGAGAAACTATACCGGTTATCCTTCCCATTGGCAATGAGAACCACACATCAGCAGTAGACAGCACATTGCCCATTGACCTTTTAGTAGGAGTGATTTTTTGCTTGAGCCTCAGGATTTAGCTCAATTCCTGTCCAGTTTTCCTCAGGACACTCAAAAGTCCCAGAGATGAAGGGTAGAGATCTTGTATCTTAGGTGAAACTAAAGAGATGTCTCCTTCTCCTTGCCCCTCCCCCTTCACTCTGTGCCAGGACCCTAATGCAATAGACCACTGTTACACTGCCAACCTATGGGTCCCATAGGAGGACTTTTAAAGAGCTTGTAAAAAGAATAAAGGAAAGAATTGGACTCTCAGTACCACGTACAGCAGAAAATGCTAGGACAACATTTAAAGTAGTGTTTGGAAAAGGTATCTCTTTATGTTTGTATTTACATATATATGAAGGTACTTCAAAAAGTTTATGGAAAATAGAATTAAAATATAATATGAATCTTTCCATAAGCTTTTTTTGAATTACCCTTGTATACACGTGATAGAGTTTGGATGTGTTGTCCCCCCAAAACTCATGTGGAAATCTGATCCCCAATGTGGCAGTGTTGGGAACTTTTTGAGTCATGGGGGCAGATGCCTCATGAATGGATTAACGCTTTGCCTGGGGGTAGGAGGCAGTGAGTGAGTTCTTGCTCTATTAGTTCCTGCAAGAGCTGATTGTTTAAAGGACCTGGCATCTCCCCACTCTCTCTCTTGCTTCCTCTCGCCATGTGATCTGCTTGTACCCGTGGGCTGCCTGCCATTTTCTGCCATGAGAAGAAGCAGCTTGAAGCCCATGCCAGATGCAGCTGTTCCAGAATCATGAGCCAAATAAACCTTTGTTCTTTATATATTACCCAGTCTCAGGTATTCTGTTATAGCAACACAAACATACTAATACAACATGTAAATGTGTACATAGTATAGGAATGCTGTTATTTTGTCATCTTCCCCCAAAATCTTGTTGTACTTGGGCTTTTTCCAAGTTCAAAGTCAATATAAGAGAAATGACAATAGCAATCTGGGACCATCCACCCATTGCCCACATATTCACCAGGATGAAAACATGGATTGGTTCTGTGCCGCTGTGGATGTGTCCCAAGGTAGGTGTGACGGTTAATGTTAGGTGTCGACTTGGCTGCATTAAAGAATATCTAGAGAACTAGTAAAACATTATTTCTGGGTGTATCTGTGAGGGTGTTTCACAAGGAGACTGGTGTGTGAGTTGGTGAACTGAGTGGAGAAGATCTGCCCCAAATGTGGGTGGGCACCATCCAATGGGCTGGGGCCTGGATAGAACAAAAAATGCAGGGAAAAGGCAATTTCCTCTCTGTCCTGCATCTTGCAAGAGTACAGACTCTTCATCTTCTGCCCTTGGACATCAGAACTCCAGGCTCTCCAGCCTTTGGATTGCAAGACTGACATCAGTTGCTGCTCAGATTCTTAGGCCTGAAAGTTATACCATCAGCTTTCTGGTTCTGAGGCCTTTGAACTTGAACTGAGCCACACTCCTGACATCTCGGGGTCTCCGGCTTGCAGATGGATTGTCCTAGGACTTCTCAGCCTCCACAGTTGTGTGAGCCAATTCCCCTAATAAATCCTCTCTCATATGTCTCTGTCTTTATCTCCGTCTATGGATTATCTATCCTACCGATTTTGTCTCTCTGGAGAACCCTGCATGCTGCTGCCACCTGGTGGCAATATTACTATCTTACAAAAACAGGGTTTCGAAAGGTTGAAAGGAACCTTTTATCCAACTCTTCAAAACTCAAGTCAGAAAGTGACAATAGCTCCAAACATCTTCTCCACGGCTCTTTCCTAGGAAGACATCTGTGCCTGTTCATTGGTCATGCCTGTTTGAACCTGCGCCCTGCCCCCTTTCCCATCCATGTCAAAACAGTGAAACCATCACCTTTTTAGCTTTTCAAGATGCCCCCCATTCCACATCTGTGCCTCTGTTCTCTGTCAATCTTTTAACATTCTAGGCTCTCTTATTGCACTTAGAAAGTCTCCTTTGAAGAATCATAATAGTCCATAGCTCTCTGAGTCTGTTCCCTTGGCATAAACTGAAGTAATGTGTGTACTCATAACGTATGGACTCGGCAGTGGCTTCTGTGTAGTAAGTGCACAAAAAATATATATGGAATGAGCCATTACATTTGCATTTCTACTTCCAGCTTTTGCATTTGGTAACTTTTCATCAATAGACTAGCAAGCAACAGAGCCAACTATATAGATAGGAGAGAGCAACAGGACTTCAAACTCTCCTGTTAAAATACACATATTTTGCCTGATCAAATTTATTAAAGAGCTCCCACTATGCCTGCAGTTTTGCTTTTCATATTAGCTGGGAATGGAATGATGAAGCCAGACACTTTTTAGCTGAGAAGGGGAGGAGGTAGAGACAAAGTCCTAAGCAACTGATGATAAAGAGAAGATCAGCATGGAGCCTCACACATGGTCCCAGGGAAGACAGGTGCAGAATGTAGACATTGTCTTTCTCAAAACGGGAGAAGCCTAATCAGGTCCATTGCTATGTATTCGATTTTAGACTACATCGATTCCAGGATTCCACAACTCAATTGACATCTTTCCTTTACCTCTTTCCTGAATTATTTAGTTTTCCTGCTCTGCCCTGCCCTTCCACAGGACCTGACTATACTCAGTGTTCCTGCAGTTCCATGTTGTATTGCGGAAATGAGATGCGCCACAGTGTTCCCACCCCAGCCACAGAATATTTGGGCATCTTTATGTGAGAGGCTGAGAAACTGTGAAATGCTACACCAAGGGCTATGTTTCCAGGGGCCCCGCCAGCCTCATCACATTTTTACCAAAGCGGAAGCCTCACAGCCCTCGCATGAATGTATAGGGGTCACCTTACAAGATTCTGAGCATGTAAGTCATGCTCATATGGATACCTAGGACTATCTGTAGTGCTATCCATGTACTATTACTGCAGTAATCCAATAGTTACAGCACCACTAGTGTAGTAGCCCAGTAGTTCTATCCATGGTGCGCTGGTGTGTTGTAGTCAGTCATGAGTCGTGTCATAAATAATTTGATGGAATAATTGTCAAAATTCTGAAGGTGCTGAGTATGTGCTGCTTTAATGTAGTAGTATAGCCTCAAGAGTATTTCTGTTGTAGCATTACAGTCTTTTCCATTTCAAACAGTTTCTTGAGTAGGAAATAATTTTCAGAGTGACAATTAGCATGATGGGAATTGGGCACACCCAGGGCAGGTCCTTCAGACGTGTCTTGGGCTAGCAAGGAACAATGTTGAGAGTTGCTCTTCTGGGTACATTGGTCACAATGTTCTGTGAACTCATCGCACAGCCTCACCCCTTTGTGCCATCGTTCAAGCGTTTCTCCTGCTTCCAATGGCTTTTCTATCTCCCTTACTTCCTCATCTAGCATCCTGAAAGATCCTTACTTAAATGTCACCTCCTCTGTGAAGCTTTTTCCATCTCACCAGAAGCGATCACTCCCTCTCTCTGTATACTTTATAAATACTGTTATTCCTCTCATTCATTCAACAAACATTTGAGAATCAGAATGATCACATCATCTCATAATATGATTATGTATCAATTATCCCTGCAGGATGCAAGCATTTGCATTATCCCCGCAGGATGCAAGCATTTGCAAACAAGGACCATTTCTTAATTATCTTTGTACTCTCAGAGCTTAGTACAGAGGTGAGCACAGAGTAGTCATCCATGAAAAGTTGATTAATTTGTGAACTAAAAAATGAAAGAATAAAGAGCAAAGAGCGTCCTGGCCTATGGGCATCATATATGAAAGGCTATAGATGAGATTGATCAGAGGAAAAGAGAGAAGGAAAGGAAGAAGCAGAGAGTAGACTATAAATCTCAAAAAAGCACAAGTCCTTTGGAGCCAAAGAGCAAATAGTTCCATTGTTCTGGCAGGAGCTGACAGCACTCATTTCTCAGTAGACACAGGCACCAGGATCCTTCGTCCTCAGTGCACTTACATATGTTATCTATTCCTAATCTTTAGATTCCATCAGTAAAACTATCATTTGCTTTTTAAATTGACCACAGAGTGGACATAAAAGTCTTTGATGCTTGCTAGAGGGGAAAAAAACCAGAATCCATGTAGGGGAACAGCTGGTACAAAAGTAGGGAAGCCACATACCTAGAGACCAAAAGTGCACGGAGATCAGGGTATACAAGAGGGAGGGACTTAATTTGCCTCTGGGTGCCCCAACCCTTGGCTCTGCCGCTGTGTCCTGTGTGTTGGCAGGCAGTTGAAAATCAGCACCACGAAGGTCCTGGTCTTGGTCTTCGTTTGGGTACACCTCTCAGAGGGTGTGGAAAGGTGTGTACTGGGATTCTGCTTCATTGTGAATTCCAGCCTCCAGGGATCATGATGGGCTAGGGAGGAGCAAAGGCCTTCCTCTGCAGGCCTCCCGGAGAGCCAGTCAGGTTGTCTTTTGCTACTGTGAACTGAACACCCACTGGAGGCCAAGACTTGAAATGGACACGGGGGGTGTGTGTGTGTGTGTGTGTGTGTGTGTGTGTGTGTGTGTAAGGATGAGTGAGGTGTTTCATTGGCTAAGAAGGGAGGATGCACAATCCCTACCCAAAGCTACAGGAGGGATGGGAAGAAACAGTCTCTGGAAACAATATCTAAGCACAAAAACACAAAAACCCAAATATCGTGTAATGTATTTCCATGCTGGGAATGCTGGAGTGACTGCAGTGGTTAGAACTTGCTAAAATCTGGAGGATTTTCTATAAGAAGCTCTTTTTGAGTAGAGTACTGAAGAGATTTGAAAACTCCAGGTCAGGTCTTTGAAGGGATTGGTTTAATAGGGCCAAGGTGAAGCTCATTCCTTTGGTTTACCCCATCCTCTGCAGAATTATTCTGAGAAAAATCAAGTCTATTATCCACCAGGTGATGGAGGAGCAGGGTGTGCTGGAGACGTTCCTAAAGAACCACCCAAAGGTCAATACAGCTGCCAAGTATCATCTCAACAGTGATGCTGTTGCTTATGAACCCATCACTAACTATGTGGATGTGATTGAGGTGGGAGGCTGGGAAGAGGGTCCATAACCTTTGTATAACAACCATTCTTAGATATTCATTTAATACTGCCATTAGCTGTAATCTCACTTTCCTGTGGAGAGTATCAGAACAATCTATGAGTTGATATTATCTAGTAGCATATTCATTCCCTTTCCTTCCTCCTTTCCTCTCTTTACTGGCCCATCTCTCTAAAGCTCCATTCCTATGGGTAAGAGATTCATAGTGGAAACGCTCAAGTCAGTTAAGAGCTCCAAAGGAAGTCCTGGCAATGAGCTTCAGGGGAAAGAAAAAAAAGACGCATGTGAGCCTGGCAGACAGTCTCCAGTGGCTCCAGGCACTGTCTCTCTCTCTCACTGGAAAAACACACTGGTCCCCAGGGCAAATGTTTTTTTTTTTTTAAAAAACAAAGATGACTGGGGACCGGCCCGTGGCTCACTCGGGAGAGTGCGGTGCTGATAACACCAAGGCCACAGGTTCGGATCCCACATAGGGATGGCCGGTTTGCTCACTGGCTGAGCGTGGTGCTGACAACACCAAGTCAAGGGTTAAGATCCCCTTACCGGTCATCTTTAAAAAAAAATAAAAATAAATAAATAAATTAATTAATTAAAAAAAGATGACCGGTAAGGGGATCTTAACCCTTGACTTGGTGTTGTCAGCACCACGCTCAGCCAGTGAGCAAACCGGCCATCCCTATGTGGGATCCGAACCTGTGGCCTTGGTGTTATCAGCACCACACTCTACTGAGTGAGCCACGGGCCGGCCCCAGGGCAAATGTTTGAATGTTCTCAAGCCTGCAATGTCTGATTGGGACATCTCAACATTCTGGTGTCCTATGGACTGTCCTTAGTGAGATGTTACATTGAGCATCAGAGCTGGAAGCCACTTTAGGGATTTATTTCAACTCCCATATTTTATAAATAAAAGAACTAGAGGCAGGTAACTGACAGGACCAGCCCAATTAACTTAGCACTTATATTACCTCCCAGTGAAATGCTTTTCTTGCTCTGCATACTACCTCTTACCTCAGACTTCCCAGTAGCCTCTGCTAGTGTTTGACCAGGAGGCAGGAAAATGGTGGCAGAAGTGTCTAATGCTGGAAGAGAAGGGGAGAGGAGAGTGTGCCTGCGTGTGTGTGCTTGTGTGTATGTGTGATGTGCGGAGGGTGGATGGACACTGAGGAAAGGAGAAAAAAGGTATTGTTTCTCCAACTCTGGGTATTTTGACATAGCATGGGAAAGCTATGAAGGTATTGATTAATTGTAAAGTAGAAAACACATTTGGAAGAGGATATCGTCTTGCCAAACTAAGTCTGAGCTGGTCAAAGGCTTGTAATCAGGGACAAAAAAGAAGGATCTCAAGAGGAGCTGGCTAAAGATGGGAAAGAAAATTTGTGGGAGAAGTCTCTCACTCTCCCAAGGAAATGATTTAGGGAAAATGTGGCTTTCTGTGGGTCAGCTTCCTGCCCATCCTTAGGACAAGTCTTGGTTGTTTAATGAGGGTGACAACCCTTTTTTCTGCAGTCTTTCTACTTTGGGGAGATGAACATCGGGATACCACCCCCAAATTTCCTGGTTCTCTTTGACACAGGCTCCTCCAACCAGCGGGTGCCCTCCATCTACGGCAGCGCCAGGCCCGCTGTGAGTGGGCCACCATCACCCTCCCCCCGTGGGCGGGAGCTGAGGGAGGGGCAGAGTCAGGATTTGAGCAGCAGCTATAATTCCAAACCCAGCGTTCTTTGTGCTTATCCATATCTCATCCTAACTACATCAGGCACATCTAGAAATCTTGAGCTCGGTCTGTCAAGCACTTCAGCACCACATTTCAGAAGTGCTGATGGTTATGGAGAGAGAAGAAATAGACTAAGGTTTCTATTCCTTCCTACATTGTTCCTTTTTCCATCTCTCCACTGTGGCCCAGAATTCTTGGCATCTCTGAGGTGCTTCAGGGAATAATGTGTTGGAAGGAATGTGGGCCATGTTTATGATCTAAGGGGACAGACTTTTCTGGGGGTAACACTGTTTGTCTACAGTTGGAAGGATCTGAGAGTGACTCCCTATCCTAGCCTTGGTCTGATGATCCCAAGCCATTGAGGATGAGTTGCCTCCAGGTCTTTTGGAAAGCTGTGAAACACTAATATTCCACTCTGTCTTTTTACAGCCTATCACAACAGGTTCAACCCCAACCTGTCTTCCACACTGCCACTGCAACAGACAATCCCTTGAGTCCCTGAGAAATATCTCAGCCGCAGGCACAGCTGCGTCCATAGCCTCGGCCCCAGCCAGGAGCACAGCCGTCATTACAACAGGCTCAGCTGCTGTTCACCCCTCCTGTGCCATTTCTCCCCAGACTCCTGGACTTCATCAGAGTGATGAACTATGACTTTCACAGGAGTTGGGACACTGTCACAGGGATTTGCCATGAAATATTGGCAAGACAATGGGGTTCCTACTGAGAAGCTTATCATGGGGTTCCCCATGTATGGATGAGCCATGCACCTAACTTCTTCAGACGTGTCTGTGGGAGCCCCTTCTCAGCACCATGGCCTGACACCTGGGAGGCTGGCTACTGGGCTGACTATGAGGTGATACCTCCAGGAAGAGGCAGCAGTGGAGGCTCAGGCTGGCTGAGGAGTTGGGTTAGACAACCTTTGGGTTCCTTCCAGTCATAAGATGATCTCCTGCTGCATAATTGCCCAGGTCTCCCCAGTTACCCCAAAGTGAGATAAATCATCTTGACCAATGAAGGAGTCTTGCTGTATATATCCTGATGTTAGTTTGACTTAAATGAGACGTAAACTCCTTTTAAAGAATAAGAGTTTAACCTTCAAGTCAAAATGCAAAGAGCTTTGTTACTGCTTCTTTGTGCCATTTTTAAGCCAATAATCCTCTTTTTAATCCTCAATATCCTACTCTGTAAAAAAAGGCAATTAAAATGAGTAATTTTTTTTTTTTTTTTTTTTTTTTGTCTTTTGTCTTTTTCCGTGTCCGGCAACGGATCGCAACCCTCAGTGTTGCCACCGTACCGGACCGGGGACCGGCAACGGGATCGCAAGCCTCGGTGTTGCTCCCGCGCCTCGCTCAGCCAGTGAGCGGGAGCCGGTCTGTATGTGGGATCCGAACCCTCGGACGGGAGCGCCACCGCGCTTCCCAAGCGGCGCACTATCCAGTGCGCCACCGGGCCGGCCCAAAATGAGTAATTTCTGAGCTATCTTTCCTATGTTCTTGTGAAATATGTATATAATATACACGAACATAAACATGTCGCCATACACCTTCTTAGACATATACACAAACAAGCATACACACACATCAGTACCCAGAAGACCTTTACACACAATCTCACGTACTTCTGGTTCTTTGTAATCAAATTTAGGGTCTGAGGTAGAGGAAAATCCAAATTGGAAAATCTCTTCTTCCTTCACCAGCCCTGACCAATGCTCCTGCCTCTTACTATATGACCAGCCCTGTCTTTTCACCTCTGCGCTCCCTCCTTTGGCATTTTTAGGGAAGAGGAAGGAAAGGTAAGACAAAGGAAGATGAGACTGACCTGGGACAGCAGGACGGAGATTCTGCGTGTTTATATCTTTTGTTCATAAGAGAGGGATGCCCAAGTGCCCAAGAAGAGGATTATTACTCCTTGCACTCATGATCAGGGTGACAGAAACCCCAAACCTTTGTTGTTGGAGGGTCACCCAGGGCCCTATAATGTTGTTGGGCCCTAAAATAGACTTTTAAAGGTGAGAAGTTAGAGCTAACCATAAGCCATGCTACCACTAAATTAAGCATGTAAAGAGTGGGTAGCCACAGTCTCTTGGACCTTGGCAATTCTTCACTGGTTACCAAAGGGGGACCTCATGGTGCCTGTAGGCTCACCTGCTGTGAAATCCAGGCCTTGGCCCATGTCTGCATGCTGTTGGAGGCTGCTTGCACCCCATGGGAGTACCTGAAGACTAAGCTCTATTTGTTTAGTGAGTTCCCTCTGGGAGGTGTGGCAAATGTCCATTTTTATTGGAAAGAGAAAGGAGCTTACATGTTTTTGGTTAACTGCAATGTGCCATTTGTTTTATGTAAGATATTCCATTTAATTCTTACAACATTTAATTTTAGGGGCTGAATTACATGCTGAGTATGTGCTCAACAAATGGCAGTTGCTATTATTATAGAGTATGTATTATAATTTTCTAATAAGGAGATTGATGGTAAAAGAGATTGATTTACTTTCCAAAGACATACAGTTAGTAAATGGTGTACTAGGATGTGGCTTACAGGTCTGAATAATGCCAAAGTTGATGCTCTTTCCATACATCATACAGACTCCCAGTTTCTAAGAATACTCATCATTCCAAGAGCCTCCTGTGTAGGGTTGGGTTGGCTTCCTCTCTGGGAAAACAGTATGGCTGTGTGTAACAGGAATGATATACATATGCACACCCTTTAGCCTTCAATTCCAGCTCATGGGTATTTGTTGGAAAAACAATATGGTCAAAGCATTTATATATAAAAGTGCTTCTCAGAGTTTTGCTGATGATTGCAAAATATGAAAACAATGAGGAAATGGTGTATTAAATTATAATGAACACAAAAGAATATTTTCAATCATTAAAAATGGTAAGTACAAAGACTAAGCAGACACATGAGAAGTGTTTATTTCTTTTTCTTTTTTAAAGATAATTTATTATACATATTTGTGGGGTACAAAGTTGACTTTCAATAGTTGTATACAATGTGAGGTGATCAGATCAGGATAATTGGTTTATTCATCATTACGATACACAAACTTTCTTTGTGTCTGTTAACCAATTTGTCCTTAATCCCCCCCCCTCTCCTCCTCCCCTCTCCTTTTCTACAAGTAACCACAGTTCTTTTCTCTCCTTCTAAAAGTTTTTTTTTTAAAGATGACCGGTAAGGGGATCTTAACCCTTGACTTGGTGTTGTCAGCACCACGCTCAGCCAGTGAGCGAACCGGCCATCCCTACATGGAATCCGAACCCGTGGCCTTGGTGTTATCAGCACCGCACTCTACCAAGTGAGCCACGGGCTGGCCCTCCTTCTAAAAGTTTAACGTATTATTGTGATTGTTGTTTCTTTCTTTCCTTCCTTCGTTCCTTCCTTCGTTCCTTCCTTCCTTCCTTCCTGCCTGCCTGTCTTCCTTCCTTCCTTCTCTCTGTCTCTGTCTCTGTCTCTCTCTCTCTCTCTTTCTTTCTTTCTCTCTCTCATTATTATTTATGTGTTTACTTATGGATTCAGCTCCCACTTATGAGTGAGGAAATGCAATGAGAAATGTTTATTTCTGATGTAAAGTGAAAGCAAAAGCAACCATAGCATATAGGTGGTTTATATGCTGTGATGACCACGTAAGCAATGATGGTGTGTGCACAAAGACTATGACTAACGTGCAAAAATGAAGAGTTATTTTATAGTGGTATAATTTTGTTTTCCTTTATGTTTTCTTTCTTACAAACGTTTTGATCATATTACATCATGCTTTCAATATTATAGTGGTTTTTTTTGTTTGTTTGTTTTTTCCTTTTTGTCTTTTTCATGACCAGCAACGGGATCACAACCCTTGGTGTCACGCCCGCACTGTGCTCAGCCAGTGAGCAGACCGGTCTCTATATGTGATCCGAACCCTCGGCGGGAGCGCCGCTGCACTCCCAAGTGCCACACTCAACCGAGTGCGCCACCGGGCCGGCCCAATATTATAGTGTTTTAAGAGACTTAGCACTGACATGATAGATTATACTCTTTATCACAGGTGACGTTTCTGAAAGCAAATGGGTTTTGTGGAACCATGGTTTGGGCTCTTGACTTGGATGACTTCCTAGGCAACTTCTCCAGTGAGAATTCATATCCTCTCATCTCCAAACTCAGGTCTCTGCTGGGGCTGCCGATGCCAGGTAATTAGGAGAACATCAGCAAACCTTGAACCAAAGAAACTACACGTTAGTGCTTACTCATTGATTTCTAAGTAAGCACAAACACAAGGCATGACTTGGGCTGCAGAGATTTTAATTCACCTCTAGTACAGAAAAATTTAAATTTTCTAGCTAGATGACCATATAATTTATTTTCAACTGGAAGATATAGGAAAACAAATTTTTCCTACTCTCTGCTCTCACATGGTCACTCAACACTTCTGACACCAGATGTGTGAACTTTTTCCCCCATACACCAAGCCATTCTCCAGAAGATTCTCCAGTGGACACCAGCTGGGTGTACTGTCATTCAATTCAATTCTGACACTATCTACCTGGAGGTAGGTATGTTGTGACCTGTGCTTCTGACTGTCTGGCTATAAATTGGGGTTCTGATGACTCCCTCCTTGGATTCAATTAATTTGCTCTAGCAGCTTACAAAACTCAGGGAAATACTTTACTTACATATACTGGTTTATTAATAAAGAATATAGTAAAGGATACAGATAAACAACCAGATGAAGAGATACATAGGGAAGCTTTGGAAGTCCCAAGTGCAGGAGCTTCTTGTCCCTGTGGAGATGGGATGCACCACCCTTCTGTCATGCAGATGTGTTTGCCAGCTGGGAAATGCCCTGAACTCCATAGTTCAGAAATTTTTATGGAGGCTTAATCACGTAGGCATGATCAATAATATTAACTCCATTTCTAGCCCCTCTATCCTGTCCATAGAATGTGAGGTGGGGCTGAAAGCTCCAAGCTTCTAATCATGGCTTGGTTTTTCTGGTGACCAGCCCCCATCCAGGATCCCACGGAGAATTGAGAGTCACCTCACTCGAACAAAACTGCTTCTATTACCCAGGAAATTCCAAAGTATTGGGAAATCTGTGTCAGGAACTGGGGTCAAAGATCAAACATTAGAACCAAAGATTCTCCTAGCACCCCTATCTACAAGGGTTTCAGGAGCTCTTTGCCAGGGACTGGGGCAGAGACCAATATGTATATTTAACATTGTTTTACACCAGTCCAGGATAATTTTGAGTGTACAGTGTGACTCTGTACAGCTCACAGCAAACTGGGATGGATGGTCATCCTGTTTAGAGCAGGGTAAGGCTCACTTTACCCAGACACCGGACGTAACAGTTTAAATGGTGTAACAGTCATGTTACAATCAGCAGGCTACATGAGCCTCAAAACTACTGATGGCTTCTAATTTCCAGTAATTTCTCACTTGAGAGCTAGCAATGGGCTGAGGCAAATTCTTTAACAAAACTCTAGAAAATACACACTAGTCCATCTGAAATATGTTATATACTTAATTACTGACTTGTTATGGTGAACTTGAGAATAATTCCCTTTGCCAGTGAAGAAACAGCTATCATTGTCTAACTTAGCAAAGCAACAAAATACCAAATATTTATGGGACTATATATATCTTTTTCTAGTCTAACTAGTGAAAAAAGAGTAAAACTAGCATTCTCTTCACTTTGAACAATTGATCCTATGGTAATCTGTGACTCTGCTTTAATCTTTGGTGGCTAGGGTCTCCCTACCTAAAATCTGATATGGTTTGAGTTGATTAAGAGAGGACTTTGCTATTCTCTTATGCTTAGATGGTCTCTTAAAGTTTTCTTTGGACTGTGGCTAATGATGTCTGTGTTGTTTTGAGTGTGGCTACATCACTCCAGAACCTCCCAAACCCTCATCTCCCAGTGCATTCTGTGAAGGCAAGGCTGATGGGTTCTGTGGGGACCCTGATGACCCATCCAGGTTTTACGAGTGTGCTAGTGGTAACACTGTGGCCAAAAGGTGTGCAGAATGCTTAGTGTTTGACCAAAGCTGCAAGTGCTGTAACTGAACAGAAAGAATGGCACTGGAAGGGGATGAAGTCTTCCTGGAGTTTGTTTGAACTCAATAAATGAATGAAACATAACTTTTCTTTGCCAATCATTCACATTATTCATTTTCTTTTGTTGTTTTGTTGTTATAGTTTGGAAAGTCATTTTCAGGCTGGACACTCTACGTACAGAATTAAGCAGACACGATCCTTTTTCTCATAGACTTGCACCCTGAAAGAGAATGTACTCATACCTGGAAAACACATTTTGAACAAGTAAGTTGGTTACCTATTTACAGTGAACACAAGCAGAAAATAACTTTATTTTTATTTTATTCTTTATTTCTCAAACTGAACTCATCTGTTTTCTGATGAACCAGCTTTTCCTTCAAAATTTCTCAATGATCTTATTTTTTTTCCCTTTAGGTTTATTGAAATATAATTGTAAAGTAAAAATTGTATGTGTTTAGGGTGTACAACATGTGAAATGATCACCACAATCCAGTTAATCAACATATCTATCACCTCACATAGTTAACTTTTTTTTCATGGTGAGAACACTTACAATCCAAGCTCGTTGATTGAGGAGATCTTTCTGGAACACATCTCACCCTTTTCTATCTGCAGGTATAAGGTAACTGACCTAGCCTAAGCCACATGAATATCTGCTCTGGTTAATGCTTTCCTATGGCTTTTGCATACCACCCAACTTCTACTGAGAGAACGAGCTAACAATAAAAACCATCTACATATATAGCAACTGCAATAAACATTCTTTAAGTTACTTTATTCCTGTACAATGAGTTCCACTGTCTTCCTTTCCAAGATCATTGGAAATCCATTTCTCCTGCTACATTGCAAATTTACACTAATTTGCTCAGTCTTGAAAAACAGTTTATGGAGCCTTTGCACAATCAAATATTTTCATTCTGGTTCTGCAAAAACAATTTTTTAAAAATAACTCTTCTCATTGTCTCACTAAGTCCAGAAATCTTCTAACCATGCATCTTAATAAGAATAGATACTGAGCATTCTGCTTTTCAATATGTAAATAACTGTAAACCATTTTACGTATGTTAACACATTTAATTTTCACAGCAACAATGTAGAAAAGGTATTATTATCCACATTTTACGCACAAGGAAACTGAAGCTTGGAGAGGTTAAGTAATTTGGCCAAGATCACCTCTCTAATAAGAGACCGAATAAGTATTTAAATACAGTTTTATCTGATTCTCGGCCCATCTCTGTCAGGATGATTCATGATTTCTATTTTGGCCCAGGAGGTACCTATAACTCCCTGATGTGCTTGGTTTCCAGGATTCTGCCCCCTCTACTGTTCTAGTGAAGAATCCACTCCAGCCTTATCTCAGTGTGGAATTAATGTGTTATTTTCCTTACATAGATTACCATTGACACAAAGATGACCCAAATGATAAGAAGACAATACAAAAAGTTTATGCAAACACACCAGAAGATCTAGATGAAATAGTTCTAGGAAACTAATCAAATTGACATAAGAAGAGGCAGAACACCATGGAAGATATTAAAAGTGCTATTAAAAATAGTTTCCCTACTGGGGTTTGCCTACTGAGCTGGGAAAGGGGGAGGGAGAGGGAGGATACCAAGAAATGGGTTGATGGACACAAAATAGCTAGTTAGGAAAAATAAATTCTATTGATGCACATTCAGGCTAGGCAGCTGTGATTAACAACAATTTATGGCAGGTTATCAAACGACTAGAAAAGAGGAGATTGAATGTTCTCAACACAAAGAAATGATTATGTTTTATAATGATGTATGTGCTAATTATTCTGACTTGATCATCACACATTGTACACAGGATTACTTACTCTGGGAGAAGCCAGTGGCTTCTTCTACAGAGGCCCACAGAGGAGACACTGAGGCCTCATGCCAATAGCCAGTGCCAACTCTCCAGCCATACCAGTGAGTCATTTTAGGAATGGATCCTTTAGGTTCCATCAAGCTTTCAGTAACTTCCCCAGTTAATCTCTTTACTATAACCTCATGAGAGAACCCAAGCCAGAACCACCCAGTCAGCTGCTCCTGAATTACAGAAACTACATAAATTAATAAATATTTCCTATTGTTTTAAGAGGCTAAGTTTAGGAGTAATCTGTCATATAGCAATACGCAACTACTCGAGTCAGGAGCCGCCTGGTGGTTGAAGATTGCCCACCACCGGAAATGGTAAAGATAAGACGTTCATTTGTTCAGCTGACTTTCATCAAGTGCCCAGTCTGTGCCAGGTACCCAGGATCCAAAGATGAGCACGGCACTCAGGAGATATGAATCACCTCCTTCTGGAGAAGACTGAAAGGAAGCTAGATGCACTAAGAAAATTCTTGGCCCTGCCTGAGGCTCTGTTTTCAGGCCAAGGCTGGCAGCGATCCCTGTACCTGTGCCCACTATTAACCGCCTGGCTCAGCCCCACTTCTGAGGGTTCTGCTGCTGCCAGTGGCAAATCTATGGCCTTGGGGGTAGCAAGGTCAGATAAAACAGGCCCTGCCACCTGTGACTCCTGCCTCCCACACAGCACTGACCACCCTCTCAGCCACATTGTCCCCCCCGCAATCCCAGCCCTCTGACACTGGTCCATTTTTTTCTAAGAATTCAGGCTGTAGCAAAGTAGGTCACAATGTTCTTTACATCCTACTGCCACCACCCTTCCCAGAATGAGGAGAAGGGGGCTGGGGTATAAGGAGCATGTTTCTTTGGTAGCAGCTCTCCTCTCCCCATTTCTGCCCCGGGCTGCAATAAGGGAAGGGAATTGGCAGCTGCAGCATCCTGTGGCTGCCCCGTCGTTCCTCTCCAGAGCTGTGGCCGCCAAAGCACAAGGGATCAAGAAGATGATGATGAGCAGGACTAATTGTGCCCC
This sequence comes from Galeopterus variegatus, assembly GCF_000696425.1. NCBI lineage: Eukaryota > Metazoa > Chordata > Mammalia > Dermoptera > Cynocephalidae > Galeopterus > Galeopterus variegatus. The sequence continues at coordinate 302,079 of NW_007726156.1, read as the reverse complement.
TTCCCTGAACCAAATCCCTTCCAAGACCCTTGCTTCTGGCTTTGGCATTGGGCCCAGTCCCGAAGGAGGAAAACTACAGGCTTTAAATGAATGTTCCAATATCTCAGCTCAACACTCCCCACTCACTTCCTTCATGAGCTTTCCTGGTCCTGGGCCCTGAACGCTGGAGTCCTGATTTCCAGCACAGTGCCCTTTATTCTCCCCCTGGGTTCCCACATCCCATGGGGAAAGGGACTCAGCCTCAGTGCAGAACTCAAGTCTCCAACTGCAAGCAGTTCTGTAGGAGTCTCCAGGTCTGGGCTGGTGAAGGGGCTTTGCTGCTTTCTTTCCTTCTAAGTGCTCACTCTCATGAATCTGGGATGGGTGGAGATAGGAATGTAATGGCCTTGGGACCTGGGGGTATGAGGTGGCAGCTCTGCTGCTCCCACAGTGATAAAAGAAGTCTCCTTCCTATGTAAGGCTGAAGCTGACCAAGGTGGTCGGTATAGAGGCATGATGGGCAGGATGCTACTGTGGGCCTGTGAGTCTCCCATCATTTCTGCCCTTCATCCTTCCCACAGGTCATGGCGTGTCCCATGAATGGGGAATGGGGCAGGAGGGAAGGCATCTGTTTCAGGGAGGTTTCTACGTGAATTTTCCTCTCATGTCCCGGGCTCTGAGCAGAGGGACTTGAGCTCCAAGCCTGGGAATGATGAAATAAGGCCCAGGAAAATGCCACTGATAAATCCAAGGTCACTGGGCCCTTGAAACCCTACGAGTCCCCTGGGTAGCAGCAGATCCTAGCTGGGAAGCCCATCGGAGGACTTCTCATATTTGTATTTTTTGTTTCAGGTTTGGCTGTTCTGCTGCAGGTGCAATAAGTAAGGAATAATACAACCTCCTGTCCACACTTACATCTTCTTAATAGTTAACTCCCTTTTCTTTCCTTTCTTCCAACTTTGCATTTCCTTCTCCTTCTACAATAAAGTCAAGACTAGAACCTAAAGCCCCCAGCCCGTTTTGCTGGATCCCAGAATGTGAGAGCTGGGAGGGAACATATAGATTGTGAATCTTAAATGCCTCACTTTCCAGTGGAGAAAACTAAGGCACAGAGAGGGGAAGTGACTTGTCCTTCATTATTCCACATCAGGACTTAAACCTCCATCCTGATGCTGAGACTGGTGCAGTCTCCATTATCTATTACTCTGTACTCCTCTGCCTTTTTTTCCCTCAAATGTCCTCATATTTTTTCTAATTCCTGGGCATTGGGCTACAGATGTAAAACACAGCTAAGGCCCAGATAAGGAGATCCAGGAGAAGAGAATGAGAAGGGCATGAGCTCTGGAGCAAGACTGCCTGGAAGTAGTAGATGCACAATCAATTCTTGGGGAATAGATGGACACTTGAACCTTGCAGTCCTAAGCAAGTCAGTTTTTCTGAGTCTCATCTAAAAATGAGAATAATAATTTTACCCTCACGCTGTTGTTATGAAGATTAGAATTTAAGCAAAACAATGCATGTAAAGCCTCTAAATAAAGCATTAGTGACATCATATGACTTGTACAATGGTAGCTATTTTATTGGTAATAAACTTGAACAGTTAAGCACACGATGAAGTTAAGCAAAGTACCGAGGAGCATAATTACCCTGACCACTTGCTTCTGTGATGGCAAATTGATTTTACTTTATATGTTGACTCTAATTGATTTTTAAAGCTTTCGGGGTCATAAAATATGCTTAGCTCTTTCTCAGATTCTGTTGAAAAAGAGTGCCATGATTGGTTCACATGGTCTTTCACACAGGGAGGAAAGGCATGTGGCAGCATCTACGAGGTCTATGCCATGCTGACTTGTAGGTTCCCCTTCCCTGGAAGAGTTCATCTGCCAGTGAGACAGACAGTGGAGCCACACACTGCAGTGACTGCTGCTTTCTCCTCTGAGGCTCGGCCTATAAGCTTGTGTGCTGCTTTACCAACTGGTCTCAGCATCAACTGGAATCAGCCAAGTTCTTCCCTAAGGATGTGGACTCATGTCTGTGCACGCACCTGATACATGCTTTCACCACCATGAATGACGACAAGATTGCTCCCGATGAATGGAACAATGTTGATGTCCTGTGTGCTCAGTTCTGAGCCCTGAAAGAACTAGTCAGTAGGAATTGAGTCCATAATGAGTGGGAGACAGGGAGGTTAAAGGAGAGCCCAAACTCAGTCTCCAATTCATTTTCAAGTATTATAAGATTCTGAGAGGCAAAGTCTTTTGCAGATCGTTTCTTCCTGAAAAGAACATGCAGATTTCTAACACATACGAGTATAGTAAAGTATGTTGTAAACTTTAACGTGGGCAGATGGGGAGAAGCAATCGCCAAGGGGACTTTAGAGGTTGTACTTGGAAGCTGCCCATTCCCCAGAGGGTCAGGAATGAGGGCGAGAAGAGTCACTTTCCACAATGTCTGCATCTGCAGGCTCACAGAGGTCTCCCTTAAATGTGCCTCTTTGTTTCTTTCTAGAGCAATGGAGATCTGGTCAACTTGCTGGCTGTAAGTGGCTGGAACTTTGGCACTTAGAAGTAAGAGCCTTCTGATGGCCAGGGGATGAGGGTGGAAGCAAAAGAAAGAGTCCTTGAGGCTGGGGTGGTGAACAATGATGCCAGAGAAGGAGATGCAAGTGGATTATTCCAGAGGGGAAAGAGGCTGGTCTCTGAAAAGGGAACTCTGATGTCTGTGGGTGGGAAGGGCTGGCTGCAGCAGATATGGAGAAATAGCAAAGGTATTGAGAGAGTCAAATAGTCAAAATAATATAGAGAATGATACGTGGTAGGAAGGGGATTGGTGCTGGGGAAGAGCTTTTGTTCACTGATGAGAATGCAACAGCCCTGGGCTGGGTCATGGGCTTTGCTGCCGGGGAGCAGTGAGAAAGGATATGACATTTCAACTCTGAGTTGGAAAAAGAGATGGTGAATTAGACTTGTGTGTAAAAACGTTGTCCAAATCAGTGGTAAGTTACTTTTTAAATTTTGAAAGTCGTACACTTCCATAATTATTTAAAAAATCAGGATAGCACAGAACTTTTTGACATAAAAAGTAACTCACTTCTCTCTTTTCTTCCCCTTTCTAATTCTCCAGAGGTAGCAGTATGATGTCAGAACACACTGTAATTGAGTTTTTTTATTCTCACTGTAATAGCCAAGTAAACTTTCTGGCAGTTACCTGTAAAGTAACAAGCTAATTCTCACCTATGTTATTTGACCAATATTTTTTCTGCCTGAAGTGTCCTCTCTACTACACCAATAAAATTTTTTCTTATCTTGTCCACAACTCACATAAATAAGAAAATCTCTGCAGTTTAATCCCCAAAACTGTAAACAACACCTCTCCTCCCTTTTTAAGTTACCCAGTTTGTGCTAGTCAGTTTACTTTAATTAAAAAAAAAAAAAAAAAAAAAAAAAAACTTGAATTTTAAAAAAAAAAAAAAAAAAAAACACTTGAATTTTAAAAAAAAAAAAAAAAAAAAACACTTGAATTTTAAAAAAAAAAAAAAAAAAAAACACTTGAATTTTAAAAAAAAAAAAAAAAAAAAACACTTGAATTTTAAAAAAAAAAAAAAAAAAAAACACTTGAATTTTAAAAAAAAAAAAAAAAAAAAAAAAAACACTTGAACTTTAAAAAAATAAAAAAATAACTGAACTTAAAAAAAAAAAAGACAGTTTAGGGAGGTTGTAATCCAGTGTACAAAGCATTCATCACAGGCTTACTATAATCAGGAACAAACCTAAAATGTTTAAATATGTATTTACAGGTCATGAAATTATTGACTCTGGCAGAGTAACTAAATTCTAGATATTAAGGTGCCTTTACATGTAGGATTCAGAATAAATTTAATAGTACATTCTTTGGGGTTCAGAAGTGCTTTATTAAATATTTATACAGATGTAAGTAAGTCACATCTTAATTTTGGAAATAATAAATATAAAAAATGAACATCTTAGGGCCGGCCCGGTGGCGCACTGGATAGTGCGCCGCTTGGGAAGCGCGGCAGCGCTCCCGTCCGAGGGTTCGGATCCCATATACAGACCGGTTCCCGCTCACTGGCTGAGCGAGGCGCGGGAGCAACACCGAGGCTTGCGATCCCGTTGCCGGTCCCCGGTCCGGTACGGGGGCAACACTGAGGGTTGCGATCCGTTGCCGGACACAGAAAAAAGACAAAAAAAGACAAAAAAAAAAAAAAAAAATGAACATCTTAGAGAGACTCAAAGAAATACAATATCTGAACGACTACACCCTGAAAGATTCCACTAATAAAGAATATATACATGTACATTTGATGTTATAAATAAATGGAAAAATACTATTCAATACACAAAATGAAGTAAAAAAAATTTTAATTAAAAACAGTTACCCATTGATTGACATTAACATTTTTGAATGCCTTTACCTTAACTGCAAAAATCCATTAGAGATTATTATGAAATACACAATTAAAATTGAAATAAGAGATGGTGTGGGGAGGATTCCTGGGGTCTGCTGATGTTAATACAGACAAACTCTCTGCCTGGACTTACCACCATGGTCTCCACAGCTGCCAGCTACAAAGCTTTCATCTGTTCTGTCATTGGCTTCCTTCATCACATGGATGGCATTAACTTGGGCATTGAATATCCAGGGTCCCGCAGAAGCCCACCTGAGGACAAGCAGTGATTTACATCCTGATTAAGGTGAGAATGGAGCACTAGCTCTGTGTCATTTTGTAGAGAAGCTGGTGCCTTAGTGGATTTTCTGAGAGAGCTGCATTTCCTGAGGTTAGCAAAGGGTACTGCCCTCAGACAGTACACTAGTTCAGGTGTTTGAAAGTCACAAGCAACAGAAACACTCTCTAGCTAGTGCAGGTCAAGAGAGAATTTACTGGAAGGATATAGGTATTAGAAAGAACCAAAGGAAGAGATCCTTTGCCAGGGAAGGAGAAACCATTCATTATGTTGGTCATGTATTTGGTAAGTATTTATTGAGCATCAGCAGTGATCCAGACACTGTGCTTCACATTGTAGACAGAGCAGTAAGCAAGACAAACACAATCTCTGCTCATGTAGGGCTTACAGCATAGAGGAGGATACAGACCAAATAAATAAATAAAAAATAAAAAGTATCAAGTAATTGCAAATTGTGCTAAGAGCTATGATGGAAGTAAATTGGATGGTCAGGGACTTCTTCTTAGAGGAAGTGACATTTAAGCTGCAATATGAAGAATTAAAAGGAACTGGCCACACAGAGTAGGGAGAAGAGTGTTCTCAGGAAACAGTAACAGCATTAGCAAAGGCCTGGAGGCAGGAAAGAGCTTAGCTCAGCTGTATACAAATCTGGATTTTATAGCTTTAAAAATGAGGGTGGGGCCGGCCCGGTGGCGCACTGCTACAGTGCCCCGCTTGGGAGTGTGGCTGCGCTCCCGCCGAGGGTTCGGATCCCACATGCAGACTGGTTCCCGCTCACTGGCTGAGCGAGGTGCGGGCGCAACACCGAGGGTTGCGATCCCGTTGCCGGTCCTGGTCCGGTCCGGGCGCGACACTGAGGGTTGTGATCTGTTGCCGGTCACGAAAAAGGACAAAAAGGAAAAAAAAAAAAATGAGGGTGAAGTCAGCATTGGCAAGATAGCCCCTAGGTCTTCTGCCAGGAATTCCTGGGTTTTCTTCCTTTGGAATTGCCATTAAATGTGAGTTGGATTAAAGGACTCTTAGTGTCTTTTGTTTCAAGTTGTACTTTGCCAAGACCTATCCCTGTATTTGGGGTGCCATTTCTAGAGAAAGGGGAATTATTATGAGCTTGAAAGTGGCCCGAGAGGTACTTACTATAGGACATAATGAAGACAGCCACTCAAATCCACCCTTACTCTCTCTCCAGAAAATGCTGGAAGCTTTCAAAGAAAAATCTAAAGAAACAGGATGCCCCAGGCTGCTTCTCACAGCAGCTGTATCTGCTGGCAAGGGAACCACTGATGCAGGACATGAAATCGCAGAGACTGGGAAGAGAGTGTGCTGGGTCTCTCAGGGTGCCCAAATCCTAAAGTACAGATTCCTAAAAATGTTGGTGGGGAGCATTCCAAATACTTAAGTACATGTAACATTGGGAAAGTAGGCCTTCAATGCCAAAGAGGTTTGTTGACTTAGTGGCTCTGGGATAAGGTGGTGGTCCCTTTAAATTACCACTGTGGTGGGACTGTGATCACCGTGGGACAAAGAAGAACAAGATTCAAGACCATGGAAAACCCTTATAATAGCAATCCTCATTAGCAGTTTCTTTTGAAAAAGCTATAGAATTATACAATATATCATCATCAAAGCGATAGGACAGTTACTTACCTGTGATTCCCATGGTCCTAGAGACATGTTTCTGAGACACATGCTCTAACCACCCACGTTGTCTAGGCTTCTGCTCTGAGTTTGCCCTATTTCTGTCAAGAAGGTAAAGAAAACTTCCTGTCAGGGCCGGCCCGTGGCTCACTCGGTAGAGTGCGGTGCTGATAACACCAGGGCCACGGGTTCAGATGCCTATATAAGGATGGCCGGTTGCTCACTGGGTGAGCGTGGTGCTGACAACACCAAGCCAAGGGTTGAGATCCCCTTACCGGTCATCCTTTTAAAAAAAAAAAAAGAAAGGAGAAAGAAAACTTCCTGTCAAGCCCCATGGGGGTCACAGAATATAGTTTGCTCTCTGGAGACCCTGGGAAGCCAGATCAGTGGGGTTATATGAATACCTACTTGACGTCGTGGGCTTCTCACTGCTACCATTTCCTGTCCTTAAAATGTCTATAAGAAAATGCCCCTGGGATCCTGTTGGTTTAAGTCCTTTGTTCCTGGCTCCTTGATTTCACCAGCATGATGGTCTATGATTTCCATGGTAGCTGGGACACATCTATGGGCAAAACAATCCCCTGCACATAGGATCCAAGGATCAAGGTGATATGAGTTATTTCAACCCTGTAAGAAAGAAAAGCCTCAAATCATGTGTAGAGGGGAGATCGGAAAGGGATTGGGAAGAGCCTTGGTTGTATAGTAAGGCTTTCTCTTTGGGGCACAATTGCTAGACTTTGTTCATCAAATGCAACAAACACTGGTGATGAAATAATGTCTGTTGCCTTCTTCAGTAATAGGCTATGAAGTAGTGGAGAGACAATGGGGTCCCAGTGGAGAAGCTCACCATGGGCTTCCAGCTCAACAGTTCTGGCACCTCAGTTGTTGACCCAGTCTCTGGAACAGGGTCATCTGGTCCTTACCTGCGTGAGGCTGGCTTCTGAGCTTATTATGAGGTAACGGCAAGGCTATTTCAGACTTAAAATGCACCACGAAAAATTCTTTCACTCTCCAGCTCCACCTGATACCTCTTCTTCTCTTGAGTCTCTGCACCCTGGCTTCTTATTGCTCCAATCATAAGCAGCTTGATGGCTATGGAATAGTTTTCGCTTAAAAAAAATCAATCTGAATTTCTTTTTCAGGGTTTGAAGCATTCACCTTTCCCAGAGGCCCCAAACAATACTGAATTCTATTATATCCATGCAAACAGCTAGAGAAGGATTTCAATGGTCTAGCCCAGGCGTGGCAAATAATTTGATCTCCCTTCTAACTTGGATTGATTGTTTGCTCGAATCCTGTGCTGAACATTCTGAGACTGATAGGAGAGGTGTTATATTAGCAGCGTTTGTCAAAGACTCAGGAGGGAAGAATGACTACAGCACATATGGTCGTGCTCACCATTTCCTAAATCACCCCTTGGTACAGAATTAGTCCGAATTACACCTGTTTATGACCTAGTTTCACAGAAATCTGTATCTTTATTTTATAAGACAAAATTACTTTCTAGAAAAATATGTGAGATTGAGGTAGATTTCATAATGTCCTCTTTTCTATCCCTCCCGTTTCTTCCTATTATTTCCTCCTGTTTAAGTCCTTTCTCCTCCAATACATGACACAGATCTGTGAAGTGCTCAACGTTGCCTTCTTAACTCCCCCCACAGATCTGTGCATTCTTAAGTGGGGCCACAAGTGCCTGGATTGAAGACTAAAAGTTCCATATGTCTACAAAGGCACTGCGTGACTTGGATAGAACAACACTGAGAGCTAGGGTGTAGAGATGAATACAATTCTGGTTTTGAATCTTACATTCATCAGGAGCCCATTTTCCTAAGATCTGTGGTTTCAAGGTTTTAAATATGCACAGAGAAAGGGTAAGCCAACCTCATTATTACTTATCTTTTCCTGAGAACAGGGAAAACAATATAATTAAATATAATTTAATACTTAATAATACAATGTATAATATATAGCATAATACAGTGAAATATACTAGAATATTGTAGTATAATTAAAATTCCCCAATTTTTGTATAGTACGAATTTCTACTAGTACATGTGGATGGTTATAAGAGTGGCCTAAGACCATCATCTTCAACAACAAAATAAAAAACAAACTTTTACATTTTTACCTAAATGTTTTACAACCATTATCTTACTTAATTTTACACAATCTAGTGAAGTAAGAAATAGCCTGTCCATTTTACAGATGAGTAAACTGAGGATCATAAATGGTTGTCCAAGGTTACATAACTGGAAAAGAAAGGCAGTAATAGTCTGGCTCAGAGTCTGGGTTCTTTCCACTATACTACTCCATCAGGTCATCCATACAGAATCCTGGTGGGTTGAAAGGCAGTCTACAAGGAGGAGGAAAGGGTTCTTATGGCACAGTGGTTAAGAGTTTAGGCTTTGGAGTGACATATACCTGGTTCTAAATTTCTAGTGTCAGATGGGTAAGTTCTCACAGATCTTGAAAGAATAATAATAGGATCTACGTAGAAGTTCTTGGGAAGAGTGAGTAATGACGGTAAAAATATAGCTTAGCCTGTACTACTAATGTTAGGTAAATATTAGCTTTATTTACATTACTACCCAAGAATTTCTGGACCAGGACAAGAAAACAAGAATAGAAGTAAGTTAGTCAATCATATCCTGAATCCACAAAGCACACACCATTTTATAAAAGAAAAATTGATAGGGTTCCATCCCACTTGCATTTCTCTCCCTAATATCACCTGTCGCCCATACTCAGTTGTCTGCTTGTTGCATAGATGCCATTTGATTCTGGATGCCATGTGCTCTTTTTGTCCACAGTTTACTTTCTCAAGGAGAACGATTTTGGCGGGGCCACGGTTTGGGCCATTGATCTAGATGACTTCTCAGGCTCCTTCTGCAATGAGGGCAAACACCCACTCATAAGCAAACTGAAGTCACTGCTGGACCTGTCCTTAGATGTGTCACTATCGAGTTCAACATGTTATTCTAAGGAAGCTGCAGGCCAAGCTGCAAAGAGCACCAAATGCAGAGGGGTCAGAGTGCGTGGAGACAGCTGCAGAGCTTCTAGGCCCACACATCTGAGAAAAGGGACAGAATTATACAGAAAGCACCTTTTTAGAAATCTGTTTTTCAGCCATTGGGTCAGTGCCAAGTTCGGTAGCTGTCATGGACAAGGATTTGAATATACCTGATACCCTAGAGGTGGGCCTTGCTGCTCAGGAAAATTTTGACTGGGAACTAGATATCCCGAAAGCCAGTCTGATATATGTACTGACATTTATCTCTAAGCTAGCCCGTGTCCCTCTCACTGCAGTGTGCCATTTCCTAACCTAGATGCATAGATTTTGTCCTTCAGGAGTTGGTGGGGAGGGTCGGAGGGAGGTTGTGAAGAACACTCATGTTGCTGATTGGTCCATGACTCAGCGGTGTGAAGAGACACCCCTGTTCCTCATGTGGCTTTGTATGTTGTTAAGCATCCCTGGGGCAGGTCTAAAAATGGAGGTAAAACAGTGGAACATATAAGAACCTCCTCAGCTCTCCGAGGAAATTCACAGAATCGTTGATCTTTAGAACTGTAAAAACCTGCAAGAGATTATAAAATGACTTGCTCAAATTAAATAGCAGTGAGCAAGAGGCAGAAAATTGTAATGGTTGAGAGCATTCTACTAGCAGAGTAAAATGAAATATGAAACTTCTGAATCACCAGAGGGAGACAAAAGAAACAAAATAACAATGTTGAAAAGAAATGACTAAAAATAAATCATGAGAAATAAAGCATAACAAGATGACAAAAATCCAAGTATAACACTTGGGGAAGAAAAGTTAAGGAAATGACAAAAATCCGAATATATTACTTAACGACAGAAATGTTGACAGATAAGTCTCTTCTACAAAAACCAAAATATTAATTAGCCCCCCAAAGAACAGAGTCCTTTGTCCTATCACTCTAGGGTTGGGTTCTTCTCTCCTTGAGTGGAACTAGAATGAAATCCAAGGGCTGACATCCTACTAGGACTCCAGCAGGCCTTGTTCCCCTCCTCTCAGCTTTGAGTTTTTGTCCCCTTGTCACATTTCTTCCCAACTACAAGTTGGAACCGTCACCGGGCTCAAGCTCTCTGAGAACAGAACTGATACGGAAGAATGAATGGAGCTTGCTGCTTCTAATGTACAAAACCAGCTTATGATGATGCTCTGAAATGCTCTTCATTCTTTCAGGATGTAGTCCACGGCCACCAACACCTGCTATAGCCGACCGGTGACACCCAGAAGCGAAGGCTTCTGTGCCAATATTGGTGGAGGTGGTGGCAGTGGTGGACAAGGAGGCGGTGACAGGGGCAGTGGAGGAGATGGAGGTTTCTGTCCTGGTAAAGCAGATGGCATCTATAGTAATCCTGAAGACAATACCAAGTCCTACCAGTGTGTGGAAGGCAAGACCTTCTACCTCCAGCGTGCCCAAGGTTGATCTTTGACCAGAATTGCAAGTGTTGTAATTGGCCTTAAGTTAAAAAATGTTGCAAATTCTACTGTCACAGATTCTCTTGTGCTGCATGTCAAACCACATCCTCTGATACTGCATCCCATCTACATATTGCATCAACCTATCCATCACATTGGAAGCCCTACCCCACTAAAACAGCGTCATGTAAGGCTCTAGTCTACTAAAACCTAAAAAAACAATAAACACCTCGAAGCCAATCCAGATGTAAAACAAATATGGCACAACAAGAATTATTCATCGTACTGTTTCTTAAGTACTTGTGTATACAATTTAGCATTTTACGGGACCCTGAAGGTTAAGTGAAGTTACACTAAAAGTTTATTTTTTATCAAATCAGATTACTACTTTAGAAAATAGAGTGCCCTTCCCTGGGAGAAGCTTTGAGTGTAGTAACAAACAGTGTGAGAGATATTTTACCACCCCTGTCCATATCCTCCAATGCGGGGGACCTTGCAAGACCCTGAATGAGAGAGAATAATGACTACTAAATTATCACCTCTAAAAACCTGCACGTGTGTGGATCCAAGGGAGACAAGGTAGGAAGGTGTGTGGAAGAGGTGATAACAGTTAATTCTGACTTATTTCAATCATAAATACTTCTTGACAAGCTAATAGAAATCATTAAATCATCGGATTAAAGCCTATATATTGGGTAAGTTTTTAGCCTGAGGTATCTTTATTATTATTTTAATATTTCAATTTGGTCTCCAAAACAGACTTTTCTGTCCTATTTCAGAAGATCTTGGCCCTTAAAAAATTAGGCCCCCTCAGCAGCATGCACCCAGGAAGCTTCGCCTCTCGCTGCCAGTCTCTCCAGCTAACACTCACTAGGGTGGCCCCGAGGTTACAGTAGGCTAGAGCTTGTCTGCAGCCACTGGGAGTTTCTATTTGGTATCCAGAGGCTTGCAACTTGCCACGTTTCTGGTAATTACTAAGATGCCCCTGTGGGTTCCTCCCATGAAAAGATAAGGGAGAGCACACTTAGTGCCAATGCAGAATGAACTATACCTGAGTTATTTCAGTTGGTGTTGGAAGGAAAAGGATTACCTTCCAGGCCAGAGTGTCTGGATCAGTACTTTGAATGTGGCTGCTGTGGGTTCTGACCTTTGTACCCGCATACTAACTTGTAAAGCTTCAGGGTGTCATTCAGACTGGGGGGAAGTCCCAAGTCACCTGCCTCCCTGGGGACTCCTCCTCAGACTTCAGGCCGGGCCCAAGAAGCTAAGAGTTGAGTTTATTTTGATTCCTGCTATATCTCTAGTGATTATCACCCTGTCTTAGTAGGGACTCAAAATATATGTTAACAGACTAAACAGATGAGTAATGGGAAAGGGGGAATTTTTGGTTCTGTGACTTTTACGTCAATATGGCAAAGGCAGCCAAATCAGGACCTTCCCACTCCATGCCAGGGAACTCAAAAACTTGGAAGAGCACCTAAAACATAAATGTTTTAATCTACATTTAAGTATCCTCTGTAACTAACTAGCCCAAATCCCATCCAAACCCCTGATATGTACAGGCCAACAGCCTCCTGCACCATGGCTACGGTAGAATTTCTAAAACTGGTGACTGGGAGTTAGAGCTAGAGGGCAGGGACCCACAAGTATTTCAGTAAAATGAAACAACCCAGCCAAGCACTGAGCAGGAACCCCTAGACCCATCTACATATGTATATATCACAAACCAGCAGATGGAGACGGAACACTCTGAAGTAGTCTTTATGCTCTCATACAGCAGTCATGAGCCCCCTGCCCCTCCCTGGACCCCATGCTGGCGGACAAGAAGGCCACAGTAATGCAGAGGGAGAAGAGCAGCTCTGTCCTCAGTCTTGGAGATTCTGTGGTCAGAAGGAGCACGTGAAGGTAGTCACCACTTCTCAATTGTAATACAGGCTTAGGTAGGCTACACGATTCCGATGCTTTCTAAAGTCTTTGTCTGTGGATAGCTGCAATGAAAGAATGTTGTCTAGCTTCATATTCTAATGAGAACCTCTGCTTCTGGTCTTCTTTGCAAAATAGAACTGCACTTTGTAGATATGTGGCCCAGCTGAACCTGAACCCCACAGTAGTCTAGCCTTAGTGATTCTCTCAACATTCAGATGTACATCTAACCTTTATCATCTTATGATGGTATATATCAAGGTAGGAATTATTTGCCACTTGGCAAATTTCCAAGTAGTTGGTAGGTTTCTTGAAGACAAGGATCATATGTTTAATTTTTGAATGTTATCCATAGGCCCTAGCACAAGGATGTTAATACATTAGGCATTTAAAAATATTTGTGAAGTTAATTCAAAGTTCCACTAGGAAAAAACAATGGCACCTCTGGAATTATGACAACTAACGTGGATTGAGTATTTATTATATTATCAGGTACTGTGTTAAATGCTTTCCCATGTTATCTCAATTAATCTTTACAACCTTATCAGATTGATTCTATTATTATACCCATTTGAAAGATCAGAAAACTAAGGCTTAGAAAAATTAAGAGACTTGCCCAAGATCACACAGCAAGCAAATATGGGAGCTGATATTTGAACCCAGGCAGTTTTGTCCCCAGAATCCATGCTCTTAACCAGAATGCTCTACAGCTTCCTAATGATCTAATACTTGAGAGGTGCGATGAAAAGAGCACTGGATTAGGAGTCGCAGATCAGAATTCCAGCTGCACAAATCACTTAATCTATCTGAGCCTCAGTGTCCTCCTCTGTCACACAGAGATATTTCTCCTATACCTATCATAAAAGATTTTTAAGGATCAAATAAGGAAATGTAACTTTTGTTCAGTCATATACACCTTTAAAAATCTAACGAAATTGTGTAACTTCCCCCAAATATCCTCATATTCATATACGCACAAAATTGTATAAATATTTATAGTAATTTCAGGGGACCAAGAAGTTGATTCACAGACTCCTGGTTAAGAATCCCTGATACATATGAAACCTCTGCAGAAGTCCAGTCTCATTACCTCAGTTTTCAGGGTTCTTTTCTGTAGACATGGAACCTGAGCCCAGTCTGGAGATCCAAATTTCATTGGCCAAGCAATTTTTAGAGGTGGTTTCTTCTCTGGGTTGTATGTGCCAGGACTAGAAATAAAAATATAAATATATCTAATGAGTTAATGACCACACATGAACTCCATCAGTACCGTTGTCATCCTTGAACTAGTCCTAATCCTTTGGGAAAAGGTAGCAGACTAATTAGCTTTTTAATGTTGGGCAAGCATGCGGTTCCTTTGCCTAATCACATATTTCTAATTAGATGTTAGTGTTAAGGATAGCCAGTCTTGACATCCAGCTAGAGTAAAGATCGACTCCAGTTTAAGAAATACTTCTGCAACTCAGTATCCTAAGCTGAGAGACCAGAAGATCCCAGAAGTAGTAGGTGATGAAAGAGATCTACAACAGTGATGGATTAGTACTGCCTGCGATTTGAAGCTGGCGATAAAAGTGCAGCAATAATCTGTCTTCACTCTAAGGGCAGCAAAGCAGAACCAGTTAAATTTTCTTGGCAACAGGATTACTTAAAAATTGCCTTTATTCATAACACTTTGTCTTTTAGTGTAGACTCCTTACTGTGGGGCAAGAACACTTAGGGTGCGCATCGGGGTCAAGACTGAACATTTCCACTTCCTTAATGCAAGCTTGAGAAAGGCACATTCACTCTCTGATCCTTGGATTTCTCATCAGTAGCAGAAGGGATCTTGACCCTTTGCCCTACAGCTGCATACATCCTGAATGACTTCCTAAAGCATTTAGAACGAGCCCATTGCCTGCAAGGCCATATGCTCTGTCCCCGCCCCTCCTTCTCTGTTCTCATCTTCTTGCTTATCACACTCTAGCTATACTAGCCTTCTTTCTTTCTTCCTCACACCAAATTCCTTCCCAACTCACAGCCTCCATACTTGGTGTTCCTTCTGCCTGGAATGCTGTCCCCACATCTTCACAAGGCTGGTTCGGTCTTGTCATGAGATCTCAGATCGAGTATCATGTCCTCAGAGAGACCTTTCTTGACAACCCTTGCTAAAGGAGTGTCCCTCCCATCACTTCCTAGTATATCACCATCCTTTTTTATTTTCTTCACAGCACATCATCAGGTCACCGTTCTTCATGGTTTGACCATGACAGTCTTAGCTTATGACTACTGTCCTGATCACTAATAGGCCCCTTTTCACTGTCAGAAGTGCCTCAGATTGACTAATAGATTATATAGTCACTGTCCTTATTACTATTGATATTTTCTTGTCTATTTGCTTCTCATCCATCTGTATTCTAGAATCCTTTAAGCTCCAAGAAATCAGGAGCCTTCTGTGATGGGTTTACTGTAAAATCTCTGTACCTACAAAACTGCCTGGTACATTAATAAGTATTTACTGAATAAATAACTATATTTTTACAATTCTACAGTGCCAGACATCTGAAAGGCAAGAGGTTAAGTCTTAAAGGATGGGTGGTTTCTTATTTAACTGGGATGGTTTAGATGTAGCCCCTTCTTTATGTACTTCTTTTCCTATTGCTTTGCGTTGAAGTACACCAGAAAAGAGGAAACATACCCAGGATAATAAGTGTCCTTTGAGTAGTTCCTAAATCGAGGCATCAAGACATTAAAAGGAGCAAAACTTTGTTTGTGTTTTTCCTCCTGAGGAGTTGTTCTCTGGTACATGCCTGGGTAAGGTGTCATATCCTGTTGCAAGAAAAAGATCAGTATGTTAGAGGGTGATATACATATGTAAACATAAAGCCTTCCAGGTAGGAAAAACAAAATCATCTTCTTCCTGTTCATAAATCTGCTATGTATGGTTCAGCCACCTTAAGCTATGGAAACAGGCCTACAGTAGGTGGTAAGTAGAAAACCAAGATATGGGAGTACAGCTACCTAAGGGTACTTAATGCACAGGTAGTAGGAAAAAACTTAGGATGGGTAAAGAACCGAGGCAGCTTGTTGCAGCCACTACCCCCACCACCCCCACCACCCTACTCAGAGCTATTTTTTAGAGCCAGTATCCCTTCCCCTTGAGTGTCAGGAAAATATCCAACAAGAGATTAGGATCCTATACTGAAGTCTTTAGACATGAGATCCAATCACAAAACAGGGCGGAAAAGTTGGAATTTGTTTTTTAACTGACAAGATAATGTGAGGTTCACAAACACAGCTTCCAGTATTTTAACCTCGGGCATCTCAGCACTGAAGCCATGTCTTGGGACCATTTCTTCAGTGAGTAATTGTTTTCCACTCTCCCCAGGACACCCACATACACATTTGTAGTGCCAAGGCCCAAGCCTCTCAAATGGGCTTCTTAATAGCTTTTGCCGAAATGCCTATTTTTTTGAATTTCAGGGCATATTCTTCCTGCCTTTTGCTCTCCAATGTAGATACATGCAGCTACATGGGTCACACTAAAATCCCAGCACATTACCTTGTTGATTGGCTTAAACCTCAGGGCTGTTCTGGCTCCACAAGTATATCCTTTTATACTCGTCGGTATCTTAGTTAGGTTGTATGCCAAGCCATACGTCTTCAAGTGGTATTTAAAAAAACAAAGAAACAACAGCAAGAACTCTTAGTCAGAACATTACAGCCATCGAATTGGACTGAACTCAGAATGTTGCCATCCAAACCTTCTCTGCAAGAGATTGCTCTTTCTTTCTTGACTCCTTTGAAGTCAAGACCACACAATTACACAAGTAAAACAGGTAACTTTGCAAAGGGATGTGGACGGACAGAATAAACGACTTTGCTGTGTATTCCAATGAAACCAGTCTTCTGAGCCCCATGGAGCTGAATTTGGACTAATGGCAAGGTAACTAGCATTGGCTCACAAGCCTTTGGAGGTGGGAATGGCAACGCTTGCGTTTAGTAAGGATGTGAAAGTGGGAGCAATGGTCCTTTAATCTCCAGCATTGGCTCGAACAGCCGGTTGCAGGAGACCGGGGCACTTTCTCATATTGGGACCCTAAAGATCACAAAACCGGTAGCGTTTTCCCCCACGAAACTTGAGTATACTTCGACAGCCAGAGAACTGAGACCCACCCGAGGGGAGATGAATACTCACATCTTCTAATATGTAACACCCAGGCCCTCTGCGGGGCGATCCCCTAAGAGGAAGAAACTTGTTCCCCAACAAGTTTGGGGCATGGTAGTGAGGAAAGAGCTTCCTCTGTTGACGTGTTCCAAAGGAGTAGTTATTCGACGTCTCTAAAGAATAAGGAAGAAGAGAAACTCCGTATTAGGGAAGGCACCTCCGTGTGAGCGCGTTGGGGGAGAGGAAGGTCGGAGGAAGACAGAGCACAGGGCTCGACAGTGCTCTTGCAAAGCCCAGACCCAGCTCCCTGGAGCGGGGTGACTGCACTTCCTTCCGCTTCGTCTTTCCCACTCCCTACGCTTCCCCCTACCCCCTACTCCACACTCCCCCGAAGCCCCCCTTACCCGCTTTGCCGAAGCACATCGTGAGCTGCCAGGGATAGCACTTGTGTACCGCGTTGCCAAGGGAACGGAGCACGCCTGCGCAGCAAGTGGGGCGCGCGCGGAGCCAACCTGGGGGCGGGAACCGGTCACTTGGGGCCCAGAGCCCAGGGAATCAATCGTGAGCTCAGCCGCTGGGCTGGGAGTGGAGGGTTTGCTGGACCCGTGGCTGTAGGGCCTGCGGGGCTGAGCGGGTGGCCCAGGGCGTTGGAAACTGGGCCACGAGGAAGGTGCTGCTGTAGAGTGAGGGACAGTGGGTTCAGAATGCCCCCGAAGTCCAGGCTGCTAGGATTAGCCGCTGCAGTGCCGAGGTAAGGAAGTGGGCTCCCTGGGCAACGCCTAGGGCAGGGGAGTGGGGCGGAGTTGAGCTGATAGCAAGTTGCACGTTAGGACCCTTCTCGACCCATTTCTCCTTCTCAAGTCCTTCCAACCTGCTTACCTCCTTCTACCCCTGCGGGGAGAGGGGAGGGGGAGTAGCTTTAAAGAGACCGGAAGCCTTGAGGAGAACAGAGTGCTGTGGAATCACTGAAGTGCTTAATAGTTTTAAATTCTTGGGCAATCACGTTCCCGAGCCCGTTTCCTCATCTCTAAATTGGGAATAATAAATTCTTTTTATACGGTTGTTGAGAGGATTAAGATAACAGGATTAAATCAGTTTAGTGCCTGGTACCTGGTAGGTAACAATACTAAAGGTCATTGTAGAGCTAGGGCTGGGTCTGGAGCTCAGAGACTCCTTATGCCCATTGTCCAGACTGGGTCACAAACTCTTCACATGCAGGTCTATGAGCTTGGTAAAGGGAAAAAGGTCCTTGGAGCCTTGGTTGAAAGAATAGTAAGCTTTATTCAGCACACACACATCTAAGAGTTAGGCAGTCTGAAAAGAAACTCAACTGCTACTGGCAAAGTCCAAAGAAAAACTGAGCAGCTGCCAGCAAAGTAAACATGCTCTATTTTTAGACAGGAGCTCTCTGCTGACCAGGGCTGCTTCACAAACTCTAGAACACACAAGAATAGCAGCAAACTAAAAAGTGACATGGGTGCCCATGGGCATTAACTCCACCCACCCACAACTTGTTTACAAAGAATGTGCTGCACCACCCCCAACCAAACCTGAGGTGAGGGGGCCTGACTAAACTATTCTATTTTTCTCACAGTCATTATCACTGAAGTACTAATCCAGCCAGTTTATGAGCACCCCTTCTTATAAACTGTAGTAACACTAGATTTTCAAGTAACACTTGCTTTCACTAGATTTTAGGATGGCTTTAGGAGTTGTGCAGATGTGGAGATAATGTAACACACACTGCGATTGGTCCATACTACCCTTTGGCCCCTTAAGAATGACCCTGGGATCCACACATACACTGTCTTCAGGTATGTTTTTATAGATCTAAGGTAGGGTTTCCAAAAAAGGCTCAGGGCCGGCCTGTGGCTCACTCAGGAGAGTGTGGTGCTGATAACACCAAGGCCACGGGTTCGGATCCTATATAGGGATGGCCGGTTAGCTCACTGGCTGAGCATGGTGCTGACAACAACAAGTCAAGGGTTAAGATCCCCTTACCGGTCATCTTTAAAAAAAAAAAAAGGCTCTATTGAGTCCTAAAGGGTATTTTGGAAACTTGTGAAAACATTTTTGCTTGTTAAAAATTATTGGGGTGATACTCCTGGTCAACAGGCCAGGGTGGCTAGACATTGTGCAGTGCAGAAAGCCCAGTAATATAGGAGGTTGTTATGAGAAACAAAATTTAAATGGAATAAAGATAGGGCCTCAAAATTATTGTATAATTTACTCCAAGCATTCTGTCTACTACTCAAAATATAATTACGGTAATATTGATGGTAAATAAAATGTAAAAAAATATTGGGATTGATTTGATAATTTTTAGTTTTATTAATACTTTAGGTAATATTAATATTTGTAGGAATTCACAGTGTTTTTTGAAAATAATGTTTATATTATTAGTGACACGAAACATGTTTCACAAAATATTTAGAAAATATGCCAACCCATTCCTGCGCTGGTAGACTGGTTTGCTTCAGACTAATCCTCCAGCTAAGAAGAGGTAGAAAAGCTGGACTAAATAAAGTTTTTTTATATGAAGATATCAGAAATATACTGTGAGGAAAATAGAATAGTTTAGTTAGGCCTCCTTGCCTCTAGTCTGGTTGGGGGTGGTGCAGTATATTCTTTGTAAATAAGTTGTGTGTGGGTGGAGTTAGTGTGCATGCACACCAATGTATCTTTCTAGTTTGTTGCTATTGTGTGTTCTTGAGTTTGTGAAGCAGCCTGGCTGGCTGGCAGCGAGCTCCCGTCTAAAAATAGAGGATGTTTACTTTGCTTGCAGCTGCTTAGTTTTTCTTTGGACTTTGCCAGTAGCAGTTGAGTTTTCTTTTTGGACTGCCGAGCTCTGAGACTCGTGTGTGTGTGTGTGTGTGTGTGTGTGTGTGTGTGTGTGTATGCTGAATAAAGACTACTCTTTCTTCAACCAAGGCTCCAAGCACCTTTTTCCAGTTACCTAGCTCATAGACCTGTGTGTGAAGGGTTTATCACCCAGTCTGGACAATGGGCTTGAGGGGTCTGTGAGCCCCAGACCCAGCCCTAGCTCTACATATGCCAAGGAAGAAAGAACACGCAGGGCCAAAATCCCAGAGAAAAGTGAAGTCCCAAAGTGGTGAGTCCAACAGTTGATGATGTTTGTTTCCTTAGGATATTTGCTAAATAAAAAGCTGGCTGAGAAGAAGAAATTTGAACAGAGCTTTGGACAGACAATCTCTGAGAACTGCGGAGTAAAATATAGGCTGGCCACAAAGAAGGGGAGTCTGGAAAATGCCCTGGGATTTTAGTTGGGACTTCAAAGGGCTAAATCTTAGGAATAAGGGTAAACAAGAAACAGACACAGCTCTCAAAAAAAGTCCAACCTTACATCCACTCAGTCCCAAATGTAGTAAAGTGATCTGCTTTTACCCTATTGCATGCAAGAAACAAGTAAATCATCTCTGAAAAAACATCACCCAGAGCCTCAAATAATTTTTACAATTTTTTCATGCAAAATATTTGGCATTAGATATATAAAAAAAATCACTCATACAAAAAAAAAAAAAAAAAAAAAAGTGAAATAGATTCCCCAAAGTCAGAGATTGTAGTCAGCAAACATGGACTTTAAAATAACTATACTTGGCTTGAGATTTTGGAGAAAGCAACAAGTCTGCAAGGTGAGCAAAGAGAAGCAAAAGAAAGTGAGGAAATATGTGAACATGAAGCAAATGTTGGTTTCTGAAGCTAAAAGAAAAAAAAACCCCCAAAAAAAAAAAAAAAAAAAAAAAAAAAAGTGAAATAGATTCCCCAAAGTCAGAGATTGTAGTCAGCAAACATGGACTTTAAAATAACTATACTTGGCTTGAGATTTTGGAGAAAGCAACAAGTCTGCAAGGTGAGCAAAGAGAAGCAAAAGAAAGTGAGGAAATATGTGAACATGAAGCAAATGTTGGTTTCTGAAGCTAAAAGAAAAAGGAAAGATCAGACCCCCAAAACAAAGTCAATAAAGATCCCGGTGTACTCAAGGAAAGAGAAATTCCCCATCAATCTCTGGTTCTTGTTACCAAGTATAGCACACAACTGGACTCACTTACATCCTGACTGATGCCAAATTTATCAACTTTTTATTAAAGCCAATCTGTCTGTAGTACAGTCATAGATGGATGGTCTATATTTCATGTGTATCCCTTGTATAACCCATTGTGTGATGGTAAACCGAGAAGCTAATGAAGAATTTCAGGTAGCTCTAAGGAATGTCAAGGATCCAATGTTTGAATAAGGACCATGCATAAAGGAACCTATGCAGGTGCCTTATTAGTGCCAAGGAATACTTAGACAAAGGTTTATATTGTAGCCATCTTTTTAAATTAACTTTTTTTTAGAGTTTTGTCAGTTTTATTGATGTTTATTTTTGTTGGGTACAATATGTTGTTTAAATACACACATGTATACTGCACAATGATTCACTTAGGGTAGATAGCATAGTTTTGTATTCATTAGTCCATACTATGGCTATTTTTGATGAAACCTTAAGTAAAGAATTCAGCAGTTCCCATTATGTACATTTCCAACCATTTCTAGTTATAACATCAAGAGGATGCCAGATGTTTATGGAGGCTATCTGTTATAGCTTTATGAGACAGTTATCTGCTTTCCTCATTTGTCTCTGAGGCCATTTTAATAAGAATTACTATTCCAGGGGCCGAGCCCGTGGTGCACTCAGGAGAATGCAGCGCTGGGAGCGCAGCAGCGCTCCCGCCGCAGGTTCGGATCCTACATAGGGATGACCGGTGTGCTCACAGCGCTCACTGGCTGAGCGCGGTGCGGCTGGTCTCAAAGAGGACAAAAAAAAAAAAAAAAAAGAATTACTATTCCAGGGAATCACTTCCTCTGTTGCAGTGGTCTAATTGCGTGGGGATAAGTAGATTCAGTTTTTGGTATAGTGTTTTAAATAGATTTGTCTCATTTAAAAATACATTGAATTAAAAAATAACAATAAATCAGTTAAACACAGAGGATAGAGCTGATTATTATATTTAAGAAATTAAACGACAAGATGGAGAATATTAGAAACAATAAAAAGAATCAAATAAAAATTGTAGAAATAAAAAGTACCATCACTGAAAATAAGAATGCAATGCATGGGTTTAACAGCAGATTAGAAAAGCTGAAAAAAGAATGAATGATGAAGGGAGTTCTGGTCAAGATGGTGGAATAGGCAGTCCCCAGCATCACTCTCTCCCACAAATCAACCAATTTACAACTATAAAAATGTAACATCAGCCAAGCTGGGGCTGCTAGAGCTCAGGGGAAGAGGAGGAGAGACCTATGGAATTCATGAAGGTGGGAGAAACCAGGATGAGAGAAAGAAAAAACTGCTCTGAGCGTTTTGAGCTGTGGTTGCTTTAAGGCTTGAGCTGCTGAGCACATGGAGCAGGAGCCAGCAGAAGCCACAGCTATGCCCTTTGGATGGAGTAACTTGGAGGCAGCAGGGAAGAAGAGGGCCTTGGTGGCCCCCAGGACAGCAAGACCACTAATAGGGTTCCCTTGGACCCATGCAGGAGCGAGGAGCCAGAACAGCTGAAAAAGAGGAGCCATTCAAAGGCTGGAGAGTCACTGCAAGAGATCGGCACAGGTCCCGTCCCATGGGAAGTGTTTTGAGCATGGGCAGTGGAGCAGACAGGCCCACTGGGAGAACACTGGGACACAACAAGTAGAGCTAATTCGCCTCCCAAGCAGCACAGGACCACTCAGAGAATGGTCGGGAATGCAGAATTGCATGGCATGCAGTTTGTTGAAAAAACTCAGGCCGAGATCAGAGTTTCTACACAACTCAGGTGCACCAAATCTCTTTAGGTCAACCATTAAACCCTGAGCTGCACAAAAAGCCTTCCCTAGGGAAACAGCAGCAAAGCAGCAACTTAGCCCAACCACACAGCTCAAGTACTGGTTCCCACAGGAAGTTCCCCCATTTTAGAAGTAAGGAAAGGACAAAAAATTAGTTCTAGCCCATGCATGCCACCAGTGCCTAGGGGCCCGCCAGGGGACACGAGGCATGGAGAAGGGGACATCGGGGGACATGAGGTATGGATCTGGGGACCAGACCCCCTCCGACAACCAGGTACACTGTGCCAGTGCCTTGGTGCCCGCCCAGGGACCCGAGGCATGGAGCAGGAGACTGGACACTCCCCACAACCAGGTATACAGCCAGCACAAACAATCATACCAAAAACATCACCTCCATGTGGATGGCACACCACAGCCACCACAATAACCATGGCTGCTGTGGAAGCAGCTAGACGCCACAACCACCACACAGATGGTCCACCAGCCACTGGAGTGCACTGACTGAAGGAGAGTCACCAGCAGAGATAAAGAAAAGAAGAGAATGTCTCTCTCCACAAAGCCCATTTCACAGTGACAGAAGAAGTATCTGCTCTGTGATAATGTCAGGTACCTGATCTCACCTCTCAGCATTGGACAGGTTATCTAGGCAGCAAATCAACAGAGTAACCATTATTCTTTCAGAAGGAGAGAAGAAATCTAGGGTAATTAGGGTAATTAGAGGGGGATGGGGAGAGATTGGACAAGGGGCATAAAGAATAATTACAATTTGTAATGATATATATGTTAATAATATTGATTTGATCAACATATCTCAATGTTGAACCCCCAAAATATGTATAATCAATTTTGATTCTATAAAAAAATTTAAAAATAAAATAAAAAGAGAAGGTACCTATGTCTAGAACTAATATCCAAAATAAAGGCCCCATGGCCAAATAAATTTAGAAAATGCTTTAAGTTAAATAAAGTTCTTTATTATGGAAGAAAAGAAAATGGATCAGAAGAAAGTATCCAGACTAATGACTAGAGGGGCAAAGAATAGAAAATACATTTTAAAAAGTAAGAGACACATAAGAAGTAATGAAAAGGTCTGACATGCTTGTATTTGGAGTTCCACAAGGGTAAAAAGATAGAGAATGTGGCTGATGCAAGAGTTGAGAATAATGGCAGAGAATATTTTAGAACTAATGAAAAACATTGAACTAGAGATTAAACAAATGCTACAATCTCAAGCAAGACAAATACAAAGCAAACTTCACTTGGTCATATCATGGTAAAACTGATGAAAATCAAAAACAAAGAAAAAAATCTTGAAAGCAGCCAGATACAAAAGGAATGTTATTTTCAAAGAAGTAACAATAAGCTCGGTGGCTGACTTTTGACAGAAACAGTGAAGCCAGGAGACAATGGAGCTCCTCAAGTGCTGAAAGAAATAATACCAGCCTTTCTCATCTGGTGGTAGAGGAATGAACATAAGCTTTGAAGTCCCTCAGAACTGGCTTCCAGGAAGTATTGGTCGGTCATTACTAGCTACATTACCTTGTGGAAGTTACTTAAACTACTTAAGCAAGCCTTAGTTTATCTGCAAAACAGCACTAATCATTTCTTTCCTCCTAGGGCTACCATGAGGATTTAGGAGCCTACACAGAGACAAATCTTGTACAGTGAGTGACTAATCTATAATTGGCATTTAACAATGTTAATACACTTCCGATTTACCACCCCATGCCCAGGGCTGCAGCTAGCTCCAAAGATACCTTTGTGCAAATCAAAAAAGGGGTGTTGCCCCTGGCTAAATCTCATAACCTGGTGAGTGGAGCATTTTCCTTATCCCCGCCCAGGATCAGGGCTTTTATGTAATCCTATGCATACCCTGCCTCTCTCCAGTTAAACTCAGTGTTGAAGGGAAGAGTTTTCATACATGCACTTGAGTCCAAGAACATAATTACCATTTGCAAAGTCCCAAATAAATGGCTGACTGATCCATGGTGTGATTTTGTTTCTTTTCAGCTTCAGTTCAGGTGGAATGAACTTAGTGGATTTCTGAGAATCCCTGGACAAGAGCAGTTCCTCAGAGGGACTTTCAATAAGCTTGGCTATCTCATATAGTATCTCCATGAGTCATGCTCACCTATGTGGACTTTAACCAAGAAAATGAGGGTGTAGCTAAGACTGGCTGCTAAGCAACAGCCCCACCCTGGAGGTCCTTCTTCAAGTCATTGTGACATTGCTTTTGAGAAGGCAGCATTGTGGTATAAAGGGAGCCAGAAAGGCCTAATTGAGAATTAGGTCTACTAATTACCAACTACAGGATCCTGGCAAGTTATTAATTCTTGCAAGATCTCAATTTCCTCACCCTGTAATGTGGAGACAATATTCAACACATAGGGGATAACCTATATAAAGTACCTTGTCCAAAGCTTGGAATACTGAACTTTTATTTTTATTTATTTATTTATTTATTAATTTATTTATTTGTCTTTTCTCGTGACCGGTAAGGGGATCGCAACCCTTGGTGTGGTGTCACCCACACCGCGCTCAGCCAGTGAGCGCACTGGCCATCCCTATATAGGATCCAAGCCCGCGACAGGAGCGTCACTGTGCTCCCGGCGCCGCACTCTCCCGAGTGCGCCACGGGGCCGGCCCCTCAGCTTTTAATTCCTATCTCCCTTCATACCCTTATTCATTTAGTCATTCAACAAATACTTATTAAACACTTACAATACGCCATGCACTATTGTAGGCAGTAGGAATATAGCAGTGAACAGAAGTCCTTGTCCTCCTGGAGGTTAATTCTAGTGGGGGAAGTAGTAAGAAAGGTAAATATATAAAATGAATGGTATATCAGGTCACGTGATAAGTGTCATGGAAGAAAAAAGGAAGCATAGCAGGGAGAGGAGAAGGGAGGTTTTGATCTTAGTTTGAGTGGCCTGGAAAGGCCTCAAGGAGAAGGTGACTTCAAGGAAAGGCCTAAAGGAAGTGAGAGAGAGAGTCAAATGGAAATTTGAGGAAAGAGTGTTCTAGTTTATGCAAAGGCCTTAAGGTTGCCTCACACCTCTCCTCCGTCATTCCACCCCATGCACAGCCTGTCTCTTCACACCTAGAAAAGGTTTCCACCCAGTCACTGCAAACCAAGGACACTCATGTTTTGACTGCTGGTTTTATTGCAGTACCTTACTGAGGAACGAGATGTCCTAAGCAAAGCAGACTGCTCAGAACTCTAGGGAATGAAGACATGGGTTTATGCCCAGTTGCAGCAATCACTGCTGGTGTCAAAGACGAGGCCAGCCCAGAAGTTCTGCTGATCTGTGACTCCACTCAGGCAATGCCAGAGGCATTTCTGTTATTCACCAGGGGGAAGAGGCCTTTGGCTTTGCCGGCACAGAATCCATGCTCCCTGAGCTGCCTCCAGAGCTGCTGCTCCCGCTGCTGCCACTGCCACTCCCACAGCCGGGAGGAGCAGGTACTGGCCCAATGGGCCGAGTGGGGGCCATGCAACCTGAAACATACAGCTCGGAGAACATACTAATGAGCTTCAGCTAGAGGTGAAGAGAACTGTAAGAGTGGAGGTCTGGAGGTGGGGTGCAGTGTGCTCTGGATTCCCACATCTGAGGAGATCAAATGAAAACTCCATACTCAGGAAATAGGAAAAGCTATCATGTCAAGTCAGCCTAGCTTTCAATTAAAAAAAAAAGGTCTCTCTTCCCTTGTGATGTCTAAATCATTAAAAAAAAATTTACCAAGCAGCCAGTATGTGCAAAACACTTTTCTAGAATCTGGGTGTAAGTCGTAAACAAATTAGCTCTAAGAGAAAATCTGGAAAAAATTTAGCAAGCTGGTATGTCCCCTGAACTACAGATTAGAGATATGTGTGCACTGGTGAGGGTTTCTTGTTAAATCCCCCCAGGTGGGCTGAGAGAGACTTGGAATAAGGGATTCATAGAGAAGTAGCTGCTTATATTGAAGGTCAACATAATTTCTAGATACTTTTCCACACTGTTAAAACTTAGCCGATCTGAAAAACCCACCCAGGTAGGCCTGGTTTCCCATAAGCATAAAATTCCTGACAGGGAAGCTCAGGCCTAGGGGAGGGATACACACCTGTCTCTCACCTGGGCAAGAGCAGTGAGATGACATAGGAAGAGGATCCCTGGGCAGTGGGGGTGGGCAGATGACATGGCTGTCTTTTGAGTCAGAGAAGGAGCATTTATACTCCTTGGGCATCCGCCACTGTCACTTATTTGCACTCTGTAGGCCAATGGCCTCCTTCTGGGTGGAGGTCAGGAAGAACTTGCCCTGGTTGCGGAAAGTGCCGGTGAAGTCATCCAGATCAATGGCCCAGACCATGATGCCTCCAAAGTTGTTCTGCTTAAGCCTGTTTAAGAATAGAGGACAACAAGAGTCATTCGATTTCCTGGGACTCAGGGCAGGCACTTAGCACATCTGAAGAGTTGACTGTACCTTGATATCGAAGCTCTTTACATTGTCATAGGCAACCCACTCAATGCTCTGTTAGGCGTAGGGCACATCTTGTGGGGCATCCCATGTCTAAGTGGTTCCATTTTTCAGGAAGGTGCAGATCTTTAAAAAGTCAAGAGATTAAAATCTTTTAAGTATTACTTCCTTGAAAGAAAAAGAGTACACTTGTCTCTTTTTTTTTTTTTCTTTTTGTCTTTATTCGTGACCGGTAATGGTATTGCAACCCTCGGTGTCGCTCCCGCACCACGCTCAACCAGTGAGTGGACCGGTCTCTATATGGGATCCAAACCCTCGGCGGGAGCGCCGCACTCTACCGAGTGCGCCACCGGGCCGGCCCCTCTTTATTGAGGTTTTGTTTTTTTTTTCTTTCATGTCTCCATTTGGTGTTTTCCTCTGCTTTCTATTCATGGGTTTTTAAAGAAGATCAAAATTGTTTTCAAATACTCATAAGTTGTCCCTATTCTTAGTGAGTGATTCTGGGAACCCACAGTAATATGAGAAGTGTATTTATTCCCTTGTGTGCTATATAAATGACCTTAAGAATGTGGTCTGTTACTTGAAGGAATATTGCACACTATTAAGTGCTCTTCATTTGGGTTAAGTGAACGAATATGTTATTTAAACACTTTAAGCATTTGGACTGACACTCTGTGTTTAAAGCAGGTAGGCAGTAGACAGAATGAACGTTCAGGATTTTGGCAGACTGTCGCCCTAAGGCTACTGCTCAGCATAGAGCACTAGTCAGCCTAACCTACCTACCTCACAGTAAGCCCAGAACCCAGACTGCCTGGTGCAGGGCCTGGCAGGACCAGCACTCGAAGTAGGTGCATCAATTCCACTGCTGGAAGTGTTGCTCAGAATGAAGGTGTGTCCATAGGCAGGGAATCCAATGATGAGCTTCTCAGCTGCTGCCCGGTGTCCTTCCAGTAGTTCATGGCATAATCCTGCAATGGCAGCTGGGTTAGCTATAGGCCCCAACCAGCTGATGACCCAATGCTTAGTTATGTTAGTCCCCCGTTCTAACACGTAAATGGACAGATGCATTAGTTAGTATTTTTTTCAAAACATTTTGGTGAAGTTGTAGTTAATGCTGTATGATCATGACTTAAGACAACAGTTGTCCAAGTGAGATATTTGCATAATTTATGTTTATTTTGTCCCTGCATCTCCATGTGATTTACGTGATCCCCTTTGATCTGCCTTTACATCTGTGCAGGGACTCACCACAGTGGGGTGGGTGTTGCTGCCAGTGTCAGTTGGGTATTTGTAGAGGGGGCTGCTCTCTCCAACACAGCCCTCCCAGGAGCCATGGAGGTCATAGGCCATGACATGGAAGTAGTCCAGGTACCCCAGGAAGGGTAAAGGATTTAAAATCATTTCTGATGGTTATTCCCCACACCTATGTAGGCAAAAGGCACCACTTCCAAAGCCTCTTCTGTATATGGCCCAATTCCCTGGAGGTAGAGGGTGGGGTTTAATGGCTCCCCTTTGCTTCATATGGAGAGTTCTTTCTCCTTTACCTGTCATCAAGGCTCCACAATCTTGCCTCAACTTACCTTTCCAGACATGTCTCCTGCTGGCTTCTCAGCCGAAATTTTGCATATTAAGTTTTAATATTCTCCATGCTCAAAAACAGCCTTATCTCCTCCATCTAGAATGTAGAATGTTTTCCTCCTGTACCCACCTCCCACCACCATTTTAAAGACCCAGCTCAGATGCTTTCCACCATGACACCTTCCCTACGTTATAGCTGGAAGTGACCACCTTTCTCACCTCTGCCTCTCTGGTATTTGTTTGTACCATTAAGATAATTCAGTGCTGCTTTTTATGGAACATTTGTAGGTACAAAGTGTGGAACCACTGGAAAGGGCCACACAGATTGAGGCTCAAATTGTTTCTATCATTAAGGTTCAAATCCTTTCTACCACTTACTAGGTGTGAGAAATTAGAAAAGTTCCTTAACCTCAATTTCCTAATTTGTAAAAGTGGGACACAAATGCCTACTTTTTAGGGCAGTTTTAAGCATTAAACAAAATATTTACAAAGAATCAAGTGTGTATTAAACACTCCACAAATGATAATTATCAACATGCATATGTACCTTATTTCCTGTTTGACTGAAAGCTCTTTAAAAATACCAATCAGGGAAGCAGGCAAGAGAGCACACCTGGCGTTCTAGGCAAAGAGCTGAGGGCCACAGCTCCCTCCGCCTGGAGGCAGCAATAGAGCATGCCCAAAATACCACTTCTGTGTGGGTGGCCCATCACAGCCAGTGCCATAGACACAGTAGCCAAAAAAGGAGCTTGATGCCACAGCAGCAGCCACAGCCACCATGCAGGTGGCCTGCGAGATACTCAACTGCATTGACATGAGGAGAGTCATGAGTGGAAACCAAAAACAGATGTCTCTCTCCTTAAAAGCCCACTCCAGAGTAGTAGAAGAAGCAACTTCTCTATCAGATGAGCAGACATCAACATAGAGATGCCAGGAATGTGAAAACCCAAGAAAATATGACACCACCAAAAGAATACAGTAATTCTCAAATACCAGACCCTTATAGAGCAGGAAACCCTTGAAATGACTGAGAAGGAATTCCAAGTAACAATCAAGGAAACTCACTGAGATATGAGACTTGGACAACGTAATGAAAGGAGAAAAGAAACCCAGGATATGAAGGAAGAAATTTACAAAGATATTAATACCTTAAAAAAAATGTAGCAGAACTGATGGAACTGAAAGATTCACTCAATGAAGTAAAAGGTATGACCAATAGCTTAAGCACCAGGCCAGAACAAGCAGAAGAAAGAATTTCTGATCTTGAAGACAGTCTTTTTGAAGTAACTCAGGAGGACAAAAAAAAAAGGAAAAAAGAATTAAAAAAAAAAAAAAGAAAATCTAAGAGAGCTAGCAGACAACCCTAAGTGCACAAACACTGGGATCATGGGTGTTCCAGAAGAGGAGGAGAAAAGAACAAGCATTGAAAAATCTATTCAACAAAATAATAACAGAAAACATCCCAGGTATAGGGAGAGGCATTGACCTTCAGATTCGGGGGGCTCAAAGATCCCCAAACAGAGTCAACCCAAAAAGATCCTCTCCAAGACACATTACAGTCAAACGGGCAAAGCTCAAAGACAGAGAATCTTAAAAGAAGCAAGAGAAAAGCATCGGGTCACCTATAGGGATCCCATATCAGACTAATAGCAGACTTCCAAAAGAAACACTATAGGCCATAAGAAAAATGGATGATATAGTCAAAATACTAAAAAATAAAATACTGCCAGCCAAGAATACTATACCCAACAAGACTATCCTTCCAAAATGAAGGGAAAATAGTGTATTTTCCAGACAAAAAAAAACTGCCAGAGTTCACCACCGCATGACAAGAAATCCTCAGGGAAGTCCTGCATCTGGAATCCAACAAATGATAATCACTACCATGAATACACAAGAAAGAACAAAACCACTGGTAGAACAAAAATACAAATGAACGAAAGAAAGAAACTAAATTTTACAACCACAAGAAGCCATAGTCACAATGTAATAATGCCCCTACTATATTTCTGACTTTAGTAATTTCAGTCTTCTCCTTTCTTGGTCAATCTAGATAAAGGTTTGCAAATTTTGTTGATTTTTTTAAAGAATCAACTTTTGGTTTCATTGATTTGTTTTTTAATTCCCTATTTCATATATTTCTGTTGTAATCTTTGTTGTTTCCTGTTTATATTTGCTTTTGGTTTAGTTTGCTCTACTTTTTCTATTTTCTTAAGGCAGAAGTTTACATTACCGATTTGAGATTTTTCTCATTTTTAATATAGGTGTTTACAAGTATAAATTTTCCTCTAAATACTGCCTGAGCCCTGACTTCAAAAATTTTTATATATTGTGCTTGGATCTTTATCTCAAAGCACTCTCTAATTTCCCTGTGATTTTTCTTTGTACCCATTGTTTATCTAGGAGAGTGTCACTTAATTTCCACACTTCTGTGAGTTTTCTAAATTTCCTTCTATTATTGTGATCAGAGAAAATATTTTCTATGACCTTAATCCAAAAAAAAAAAAAAAAAGAAAGAAAGAAAGAAAGAAAGAGGAAAAATGTAAACAAGCAAAAAGTTCATGGAATGATTTCCATTATCTTTCAGTTCCATTTTTCCATGAACTTTTTGAAGTGCCCTTGTGTTATATTCTGTTTCATTGATTTTTTATGCAATTTATGTTGCTAAACTAAATTTCTGTTCTTGATTTTTTTTATTAAGTAGGTTTGTTGATTTTCTTTGAAATTAATTTGCCTTTGAAAAGTTTATTCACTTTCCTCTGTTGAAATTAATTTGATATTTGCATGCTTTTGGAAGACTTTAGAGAGCTATTTTAAATAATTGTACAGATTATAAAATGAAATATGTAAATTTAAATGTTTTACATCTCCAGTATTTGTAAAAATTTGGAGCCCTACTTTCTACAGAGTATTTTGTTATTCATCTGTTATCGGTTTATGTATTTGTTATTTGAACAAATAAATATGCATATCCTTTAAAAAAATAAAATAATGTCCAGAAAAAATATATATAAAAAAATAAAAATACCAGTCAAACCGATGTTGATTCCCATATCACACCTAAAATCTATTTTGTAGGCAAAATAGGCCCTCCAAATAAACATTTATTGAACACCAAACAAATTAATTTTAGTAGAAGTAACTGTTGTATTTTATGTGGAAAAAAACAGCTTAGTGCAAGGGTATATTTTGGGACTGGGATCTTCTGATATCTTTCAAGTCACACCTCGTAGAAGAATGTCTAGATGTGCTGCCTGACTTGATGCAAGTGCTAGGAATTGCAGGATGGATTTCATTTGAGTCTTTTGGAAGTCTGAGAAGGGCTGCTGTAAAGCTCATAGCCATAACAGCAATGCGCTAAGCACTGTGCATACCAGGAACACCTGCAGGAAAGGTAAGTGGTTTCTCTCATCTTGTACTCGAGCCCTCCCAGATCACCACTGGTCTCTCCTGTGTCTCTCTAGCTGTGTTTCAGAATGCTTAAAGCCTTCTTTAGCCTTAAAAATAAAACAGATGATGTAGGGAGTACTAATAGTATAGCATATGGAGCTCTTTGCAGGGTGCCTGTGGGTCCTACCTCATTTCTGCCTCTGATTTGTTTTGGATTCCCACTCTGAAGAATGTCATTGAGGTCCCAACCCTGCACTTCCTCCCAGATCTCTCAGGTGAGTTCAAGGCAGTTCACAATTGTTTATGCTAGTTCAGTAATGAAGCTGGTTTCTTTGAAAGCCCCCCAACACTGTTGTGGGCTCCTGGAAAGCTACTAATATTTTTTGTTCTGGCCTCTCTTTCAGTGGTAAAGGCAGAATCCCAGGCTATGATTCCAGGGCAGTGTTGCCCATTCCCCTCAAAGGACTCGAAGGACTGGGATCACAGCAGTGATGGAGTGGAGGTGGGGAATACAACCTTTAACCAAGTCTGAGGTAATGAATGAGAAAACATCCTGGACTTGGAAGTTGGGAAATGTCTAGTATGAACTCTACCATTCACATGCTGACAGCCTTGGGAAAGTAACTTAACTATACTAGAAATATACCAATAATTTCATTAAATCTAAATGGCCTAAATACTTGAGTTACAAGTCAAACATTGCCAGTGTATTTTCTTTTTAAAAAGCCATTCAAGTATATGCTGCTTATGAGAAACATATAAGAAAGATACAGCAAGTTTAAAGTAAAAGGATGAAAAAATTATACCATGCAAACACAAACCAAAAGAAAGTAGGTGTAGCTATACTATATCAGACGAAGCATACTTTTAAAAAAGAAGCATCCTTATAGAAAAAGAAGAGTGTTTCATAATAGTAGAGGGTCTATCCCGACAGGAAGATATCACAATTCTAAATCTTTATGCACCTGGTAACTTAGCTTCAAAATACATAAAGCAAAGATTGACAGAACTAAAAGGAAAAATAGACAAGTCTGCAATCATAGTAGGAGATTTTAAAGTACCTCTCATAGTAACAAAACAAAGACAAAAATCAGTAAGGGTCCAAATATAAGCATACTGTCAATAAATTAAGCCTAATTGACATACATAAAACATTATATACACAGTCTCATAATTGCACTCTTTTCAAGTGCACATGAACGAGTAAAGGGGGCTTTCCCCAAGAGCCCTTGTTCCCAGAAAGGTCTCCTCACTTATAGCACATACAAAGGATAAATACTGTAATGAAGAGTTAGAGTCAGGCAGGTGGTGCTCATAGGTGTGTATGCAAGAAGCTGACAGTACTGGTTTGCATATGGGAAACCAGTTAAGAGGTATTAAAAGAAGGCATCCTTCCTGTCAAAGCTGAGTCACAAATTGGAAGGAACAAAGGGAGGAGATCCAGTCCTTGTCCCCTATAATCTTGTAATTAGATGTTGTAACTCACAGTAAACATTATGGGAATGCACCTGCATAAAACTACTCATTCATTAATATTTATTCATTTATTTAATAATTACCTAATGAATGCCTACACTGTATTAGGTACCATGTAGGTGTTTGGCTATATGAGTAAATAAGACACAGGGCTTGTCATCACTGGTGCAGACAGATAAATAAGTAGAAACATGATCTGGTGAATTAAATGTTACAGTGCAAGTTAGCCCAGAGTTACTATTACAGCAAGTAAAAAGGAATCCAGCTTGAGGAGTGGGCAGCCATACTTCTGGATATAAGGATTCAGAAGGAAATGTTCAGAAACAGGGGGAGAGAATCAAGAAAATGTTTTTGGAAGATATTGTTTTTAGGATATTGACATACAGTAAAGACAATGGGGAGACAGGGGAGTGAGGCAAGCCCAGCAAAATGTTAATGCAAAAATTCTCCACTAGAAAGAATAAAATACTCTGACATACGGATGAGATGGAAGGGTGTCTGAGAAAGTGAAAGAAAGCAAGGTACACAAGACTGTGCTTCTGTACATATATAGTACAAGAAACAAGTAATAATGACTAATTCTGCAAAATGGGACTGCGGGACAAGTGTGGACCATAGTGCTTTTTAGCTCCTTGCATCAGGAGGTGGATTGCTTAGCCCACCTCTTGAATCTGGGCTGGCCTTGTTACCTCTTTCATTAATAGAATGCAGCTCCAGTGACATTGTGTGAGTCCTG
Source organism: Galeopterus variegatus (assembly GCF_000696425.1). Lineage (NCBI taxonomy): Eukaryota > Metazoa > Chordata > Mammalia > Dermoptera > Cynocephalidae > Galeopterus > Galeopterus variegatus. The sequence continues at coordinate 267,789 of NW_007726156.1, read as the reverse complement.
GGCCTAGTTCTGAAGAGGCCCTGCAGCTTCTGCTCTCACAGTCATGGAGAGCTGACACTACCGTGTAACCAGGGCTAGCCCGAGGGATGATGAGAAACAAGTGGCCATCACTCCCAACTGTCCTTGCTGACAGCCAGGCGACCCCCAGAACCAGAGCCCTCTAGTTGACCTCCAGACGTCCACAGATGCATGAGTAAGCTCAACCAAGGCCACAGGTGTCCAGCTCATTCCAGCCCAAACTGCTGGTGCACAGAATTGGGAGTTAAATAAATTGCTGCTGTTTTCTTTTTCAATTTAAATTTTAAGTTTTCTGAAATTGTGGTTAAAAAACACATAAGATAAAATTTATCTTCTTAATCATTTTTAAGTGTACAGTTCAGCAGTGTTAACTATGTTCATGTTATCACGTAACATCTCTAGAACTTCATCTTGCAAAATTACAGCTGTGGCAGACCCCTCTCTTAGCCCCTCGTGGACTATTCCACGCAAGCAGTGTGGGTGCAGTTGGCTCTGGGTGGAGCAGTTACCTGTCCATCTTGCCCTAGCCCATCTGGGACCCTTGAGTGAGTCGCCACCTGCAGGTGATGCTCCATCCTCCCTGCTCCACATCGCGGGTTTATGCCCAGTTGCAGCAATCACTGCTGGTGTCAAAGACGAGGCCAGCCCAGAAGTTCTGCTGATCTGTGAC
>NW_007726156.1:213320-266975 GCF_000696425.1 Galeopterus variegatus | reverse complement strand
CGAGGGGTAGGGGACCAGACAGCCAGGGGCAGCATAATGGCTCCATGCTCCTGGATGGGGTGTACTGAAGTCAGACAAGTCAGAGAGAGGCTTCTAAAACTTTGAGCGGTGCCACCTCACCTGCTCCACTCTGCTTTTCCCTCCATTGTAAGATCCAAAGGCTGGATCCTGGGCTGGAGATGAGGGGTGGCTTCTGTTTGTGGTTAAGCCAAAGGGCTGCATGGTGTGGGTTAAGGTTATGGACACCAGAGCCAGACAGACAGCTTTTTAAAATTATTTTTCATGATGATTCAGAATTGTTTAATGTGCTGTTTTGACAGACTTCAAATTCTTAGAGTAAAAAGAAAACCTCAATAATAAAACAGAAACAAAGACAAAAACACACCTAAGCAGCAGAGTATAATGAAAGATATTTGAAGATATTAGACATTATTCCCCAAACAAAATTCTTTTTCTAAATTTATAAACTAGAGCAAAATATATTCATGAAGTGAGGAGAGAAAACAACAAAAACATTTTCAAAAATAGTTCTGAAATTATACCAAGCAGCACATTTTCAGCATTAGCACCAAAACTTAAATATAAATGAAAACAAAAACAAAAGGAAACAGAAAACATTAACATAAAGGGTTTTGCCCTTATTGTAATAGCTATAATTTTTTTTATTAATATTGTTATTTTTTTACATTCTGTGATGTTGTTACAGAGCAGCTGGGAGGGAGGGGGAGAGGGGAAAGGAGAAGGAAATGGGATGGAAGAAGGAGGAAGGAGGAGGGGCGGGATTGAGGCCTATGGCACACCCCTCATTCCCACAGGGGAGACCAGGTGGCTTCCAGCAGTGGCTAGGTCATTACTGGGCTGGGTGCAGATGTCATGGGGATGTGGCAAAAGCCCGCACCCCCCCACCACCCCAGCTCAGGAACCTTGGGCCCTTCTTGCTGGGGCTTGGTGGTTGTCACTGGGCTGGTTGCATGTGTCAGGGGTGTGTGACCAAGACCCTTGGTCCCCTACTGCCCAGGCTTGGGAGAGCCCAGGACACTTCCTGTGGAGGATCAGTCAGTGGTCGTCACCAGGCTGGTTGTACATGTCATGGTGGGGGTGGCTGAGGCCTGAGGCCCCCACACTCTGGACTGGTTGTGGGTGGTGGAGGGCATCAGACAACCAGCTTTAAAAGGCATCTTCCAGCTGTTTGACCTTAGGCAGGTCTCTTAGCTTCTCTGTGCCAATTTACTATCTGTAAAGTGAGCATGCAATAAACATGACTACCACATGGGGTCATTATGAGAAAGCAATGAATTGATGTTTGTAGCATGCTAAGGACAGGGCCTGCTGACAGAGTGCTGTGTAATTGTCTGTCAAATAAATAGAGCAGCAGGAAGGAACTTGGAGAGAGGAGTGGGGGGAATACTGAGGGTGACCCCAGCTGGACTTCCTCCATGGACTAGTCAGGGCAATAAGATAAGGAGCCCTCAGGGTGTGGGGATTCTCAAGAAGGAGATAATCCAATTACAAATAGCTAAAGTGCAAGCCAGCAGGGATAACAGGGGAAGCCAGGAAACCCTGGGCCAGATATACCCTAATGACTGTGAAATACACACAAGGTATGTCAAATCCAGAAGAAATTAAGTTCACATTCTCTTTGTGTCATTATTTCACAAAATGCTGGGCCAGCACTTTGTGCAAATGTGGGTTCTTGTTTTCTGCTGTTTACCAGAGCATTCAATATATAATGGAATGTCTGATCAGCAATTCTGGGTTCCTTCACATGGTTCGTCACCCAAACCCAGACACATTTGAGGGTGAAAGAGGACATTAAAATTATGTAATTTTTAAAATATCATTTTGATTGAAAAATGTTTTATTATACTAATGGACTTACAAAATAGTTCCATTAAAACTATTTCAATAATTTACTTTTCTAAAATGTAAAATATTGGTATAGTAAATAAAAATGTAAAATTCTGAATAATTATTTTTGCTACATATTCACAAACTTCAATCAGTTTTTAGCCCTATTTCTAATACTTTGCTGCTGGCATTTTTCTGAAGAATAAATTTTTTTCAATATGGTTTTATTATTTAAAATTTTTTTTCCATAATATTGCCTGCCATCTTCCACAAAGTTGCTTTCATGGTTAATTAATCAAGAAATGCTGATACTTTCTGTTAGTTTGCTAGGGGTTGGTTTCCATAACAAAGTGCCACGGACTGGGTTGCTTGAACAACAGAAATTTATTTCCTCACAGTTTTGGAGGCTTAAAGTCTAAGATGAGGGTTGGTTTCTTCCGAAGGCCTTTCTCCTTGGCTTGTAGATGGCCGTGTTCTTCATGTGTCTTTAAAAGGTCTTCCCACTGGGTGTCCGTGTCCTCGTTTCCTCTTCTTAGAAGGCCACCAATCATATTGAATTAAGGCAAACTCAAATGATCTCATTTTACCTCAATTACCTCTTTAAAGGCCCTATTTCCAAATACAGTCACATTCTGTGGTAGTGGGGACTGACCCTTCAACACGTGAATTGTCTCAATGCCAGGAGACAATTCACCTTCTGTTGATTTTCTTTGTAGGCCAAACTTTTAATCAAGAAATACATCCTCTGCAGCTGGTCGGAGTAAATTGTGTTAAATGGGGGTATTTTCAATTCTGATATTTTCTGTCAAAACGTTGAAATATTTCAACCCACATACTTTCACAAGTGCTTGTTTTACCTCCATCTAGAGCACCTTTCTTCAACAAATACCTTTACAAGAAAAAACTTACCAAGTAAATTATCTCTATAACTCTGAAATGTTTCACCAAATTTAGATGCTGCAAGACCATAGGCCTCTTTGGTTTCTTTCCAATCTAATATAGCAATAAATGTAGCCAATTAAAAACTGTAGCTCTGGGCCAGCCCGGTGGCACACTGCTACAGTGCGCTGCTTGGGAGCGCGGCGGCACTCCCGCCGAGGGTTCGGATCCCACATACAGACCGGTTCCCGCTCACTGGCTGAGCGAGGTGTGGGTGCAGCACCGAGGGTTGCGATCCTGTTGCCGGTCCCGGTCCGGTACGGGCGCGACACTGAGGGTTGCGATCCGTTGCCGGACACGAAAAAAGACAAAAAGGAAAAGAACAAAACAAAACAAAAAAAAAAAACTGTAGCTCGAAAAATAATAGCTCCATCAAAAGAGTCTTCCCATAAACTGAAATATTCCAAAGTACAATTATAGAATTTAAAAACTGTATTATATATAGTATTTAAGTGTTTCTCATTTAATTTCTCCAATGCCTCTTTCAAAGTCTCGCTATTTGCAACATTTTTTTCAATAATATTAATTTACTAAAAATTGAAAAGTTAAAGCATTTTAGAGCTTCATTTGTTGAATACTTTGACAAAATATATACAATTAATTTTGAATAAAATGCAACCAAAATTTAGAAGACTTGTGTACAAAAAAGTTCAGTATCATTGTGGGACACTTCAAATTAGTTTAAAAGTTTTTTTTAATTTTTAAAAATTTGCTTTTTAATTGAAATGTGTTGATTGTTCATATTTATGAGGTACAGAGTTATATTTCAATACATGTTTACAATGGTAATGATAAAATAAAATCAGGGTCGTTAGCAGATTCATCATCACAAAATTATCATTTCTTTGTGGTGAGGACATTAGAGCTCCTCCTAACCATTTGAGAAAATACAACACATTATATTGTTAATTATAGATGCCTAGCACTACTGTACACCAGTAGAACTCATTTTTCCTATCTAGCTATAATTTTGAATCCATTAACCAACCTTTCACTATCCCCACTTCCCTCTCTTCTTCCCAGCCTCTACTAACTATAATTTTACTCTCTACTTCTAAAACTTCAACTTATTATTTTTTAGCTCCCACATATGAGTAAAAACATGTAGTACTTACCTTTCCATGCCATACTTATTTCACTTAACATAATGTCTTCCAGGCTCATCCATGTTGCTGCAAATGACAGGACTTCATTCTTTTTCATGGCTGCATAGTATTCCACTGTGTATATATAACATATTTTCTTTATCCATTCATCTGTTGATGGACACCTAGGTTGATTCCATATCTTGGCTATTTTTTTTTTTTTTTTTTGTCTTTTTTCATGTCCGGCAATGGATCGCGACCCTCAGTGTCGCGCCCATACCGGACCGGGACCGGCAACGGGATCGCAACCCTCGGTGTCGCGCCCGCACCTCGCTCAGCCAGTGAGCGGGAACCAGTCTGTATGTGGGATCCGAACCCTCGGCGGGAGCGCCACCGCACTCCCAAGCGGCGCACTGTAGCAGTGCACCACCGGGCCGGCCCCCATATCTTGGCTATTGTGAATAGTGCTGCAATAAACACAGGGTTGCAAATACCTCTTTGGTATGCTAATTCCTTTCTTTTGGATAAATACCCAGCAGTGGGATTGCTGGATCATATGGTAGTTCTATTTTTAGTTTTTTGAGGAATCTTCATACTGTTTTCCATAATGGTTGCATTAATTTTCAGTCCCACCAACAATGTAGGAGTGTTTCCCTTTCTCTGCATCGTTGCCAGCATTTGTTATTTTTTGTCTTTTTTATAATAGCCATTCTAACTGGAGTGAGATGATATCTCATTGTGGTTCTGATTTGCATTTCCCTGATGATTAGTGGTGTTGAGCACTTTTTCATATACCTATTGGCCATTTGTGTATATCTTCTTTTGAGAAATATCTATTCAGCTCATTGGCCTATTTTTAAATCAGATTATTATTATTTTTTACAATTGAGTTGTTTGAGTTTTTTGTATATTCTGGATATTGATCCCTTGTTGGATGTGTAGTTTGCAAACATTTTCTCCCATTCTGCTGGTTACCTCTTTGCTCTGATTGTTTCTTTTGTGTACAGAAGCTTTTTAGTTTGATGTAATACCACTTGCTTATTATTGCTTTTGTTGCCTGTGCTTTAGAAGTCTTCTCCATAAAATTTTTGCCCAAACCAATGTCTTGGAGTGTTTCCCTGTGTTTTCGTCTAGTAGTTTTATAGTTTCAGACCTTACATTTAAGTATTTAATCTATTTTGAGTTGATTTGGGTATATAGTGATAGATAGGGATCTAGTTTCATTCTTCTGCATATGGACGTCTAGCTTTCCCAGCACCATTTATTGAAAAGGCTGTCCCTTCCCCAGTGTATGTTCTTGGTGCCTTTGTCAAAGATCAGTTCTGGATTTATTTATGGGTTATCTATTCTGTTCCATTGATCCATGCATCTGTTTTTATGCCAGTACCATGCTGTTTTGGTTGCTATAGCTTTTTAGTATATTTAGTATATTTTGAAGTCAGGTGGTGTAATGCCTCTAGCTTTGTGTTTTTTGCTTTGGATTGCTTTGGCTATCTGTGTTCTTTTGTGGTTCCATATATATCTTGGGATTGTTTTTTCTGTTTTGGTGGAGAATGTCATTGGTATTTTGATAGGAACTACATCAAATGTGTAGATCACTTTGGGTAGTATAGTCATTTTGACAACATTAATTCTTTCAATCCATGAACATGGAATGGTTTCCCATTTTTGTGCATGTGTCCTCTTTAATTTTTTTTCATCCGTGTGTTGTAGTTTTCATTGTAGAGATCTTTCACCTCCTTGGTTAAATTTATTCCTAGGTATTTTATTTTTTTGGTAGCTATTATGTTCCATCAATATTTAAGTTTATATTATCACCAAAAAAAATAAATTCATTTTTAGGCAGCCGGCCTGTACAGAAAAATAATTAATTTTTAGTGACGAACTTTCTAATTTATAATAGCTTTTACAATAATGTCAGATGTTTCACCTTGCTATGGTTTGAATGCATCTCTTCCAAAATTCAGGTGCTGCCAATGTGACAGTATTAGGAAGTGGGGCATTTAAGAGGTGTTTAGACCATGAGAGCTTCTTCCTTGTGAATGGAATTAAGGTGTTTTTAAAAGAGGATCCACACATAGTTCAGCCAGCTAGCCCTTCTGCCTTCTGCCATGTGTGGACGCAGCAAGAACCCCCTCACCAGACGCCAAATGCCAGTGCCTTGAACTTGGCCTTCACAGCCTTCAGAACTGTGGGAAATAAATTTCTGTTATTTATAAATTACCCAGTCTGTGGTATTCTGTTATAGCAATGCAAATGGACTAAGACATTTAGAAAGAATATTATTTTTACATAATCTTGTGTTCTACCAACATTTAAATACATATTAGCACAAAAATAATTAATTTTTAGTGTTAAACTTTTTAATTGAACTTACAATAGCATTTACAATAACATCAGATATTTCACCTTCAACAAATCACCAAAAAGTTTTACTTTGATTTTATGAACTGGCTGAAAAAAATCCAACCAGTCAACCATTACTAAAATTAATTTATCTGATTTTCCAGTTGAAGCATCTGATGACATTGGTATTAATTTGGTATTATTTAAAAGCTTCTGAAGTTGTTCTGCAAAAAGAGCTTCACTTTTGTACATGTATACACATACATAAGATTTAGAATAGAAGAAAGAAATTAATTTGGAACATCAGTCATTTGATCTACCTAAATAAAACTTTATGCTTTACTGAACATCTTAGTCATTTGGGCTGCCATGAAAAATACCGTGAACTGGGTAGCTTATAAGCAACAGAAATTTATTTCTGACCGTTCTGTAGGCTATGAATACAAGATCAAGGAGTGGGCAGATTCAGTGTCTGGCGAGGGCCTACTTTCTGGTTCATAGATGGCACCTTCGAGTTATGTCCTCACATGGTTTAAGGGGCTAGCTAGCTCCCTCAGGTTTCTTTTATAAGGGCACTAATCCCAATAGCCTCCCAAAGTCATCACTGTCCAATACCATCACCTTAGGGGTTAGAATTTCAATGAATTTTGGGGGGACAAACATTCAGATTATAGCACCTAGTGATATAAAAGACATGTTGGGCAACTACCTTTGTAAAATCATCATCTTTAGGTAACATCCTTTAAAAATAATTACCACTTTTGAAGTAGAGGCTGATGTTTCTTCAGCAGATTTATGTCTTTGGGTTTTATGCATATGAAACAGCCCCACAGTGGGTGGTAAAAGTCAGCAACATCTCATGCAAGTTATACATTCATCATCAACCTTATTGGAAAATGGAAATTCATTACTTAATTTTTCATTGTGTAGGCACTTTAATTATTTTAGCTCATTGCAGACAAAAGCACTTATTTGCCAAATAAAAAGTGCTACCAAACAATAAAATAAATAAGTGGTCATAAATTGATACTACACAATAAATGACAAAACCCTTGTAGCAAGAGCATTCAGACTACCCTCTACGAACTCAATGGTATGATGTTTGGCTTCTATTCCCTGTTCATACTCCACATACTCCTAACCTATAATTTCCCACAGATCCCACTGACTGGTGGCTTGATGACTTGTGCATCTCACAGGCCAGGGCACAACTGGCTGGTCCACCAAGGGGCTGGCAGGAACAGCAGTATGAATTCCCCCCCAGCAGTCCTGGAGACCACAGAGATAGCTCTCCCTAGCCACTTCCATACAAGCACACATCATTTTATCAGCAAGCACCAAAGCAACCAGTCATTGAAAAGGCAGTTAACAATTTAAAATTTGCCAGAAAATGTCCAGGGCAAGAGAGAGGTTATCACTGGTAAATGTTCAGATTTAATCATATATTAAAGAATTCTGTATAAAGACCATGGCAAAGAGTAGAAGTATAAAGTGGAGGTGTATCAAATTCATTCTAGATAACTTTAATACAACTAGTAATAAAAACATTTGATAATAATATTTTTTTTTTTTTTTAAAAGATGACCGGTAAGGGGATCTCAACCCTTGACTTGGTGTTGTCAGCACCACGCTCAGCCAGTGAGCGAACCGGCCATCCCTATGTGGGATCCGAACCCGGGGCCTTGGTGTTATCAGCACCGCACTCTCCCGAGTGAGCCACGGGCCGGCCCTGATAATAATATTTTTTTTTTTTTTTAAAAGATGACCGGTAAGGGGATCTCAACCCTTGACTTGGTGTTGTCAGCACCACGCTCAGCCAGTGAGCGAACCGGCCATCCCTATGTGGGATCCGAACCCGGGGCCTTGGTGTTATCAGCACCGCACTCTCCCGAGTGAGCCACGGGCCGGCCCTGATAATAATATTTTTAAACCAACACAATTGCTAAATGAACAGAACACTGGAACCACAGCTAACCAGGAGTATCAGAAGCAGAGATGTATAGAAACCTTGTTCATTCATACTCCAGCTGTGATGGACAAAGATAAACTTCCAGGGATTCTGCTTCCTGATTGTACCCATTTTGTCAAACAGGTATAACCCACCCCCTCCACCCCACCCCCACCTCCCAATAAACTAGCTACTGGGGCTGGATAAAGAGGCGTCTCCCTTGCTTGGTGAGCTGCGTTCTTCTTCACCTTCATCAGCGTGGTAACTGGGTTGAGGAAGAGCAGAGGCCAACCTGCGCTGGAGAAGACAGGAGAAAGAGGACCTCTGATTCCTGTTGTAACGTGGCTTTTCTTTTAGCTTCCTTCTTGCCTTCCCTAAGGGACTTGAAGGGTACATTGGGGTGTGGTGTGGCAATAAAAATAATAATGAAGTAATTTTTTAAAAAAGTGAGATAATGTTGAAACCATTGGTGATTTTCTTCTTTTCCTAACCTCACAGGTGTGGAAGTGGTGTGCGTAGACAAGCCCACAGGTAGCCCATTGTGCTCTGTCCCTAAAACAAGGAAGGCTTGCTTAGGGTGGTTTAACGTGGGATTTGGGAAATGAGTAATCTTGGTGGAGAAAGACTTCCTGAAGGGGGTGATGCCATAAATTAAGTGTCTTGAGTCCAGCCACTCTTCTAGATCCTTCTGCAAGACTCTTGGGAGGCATATTTGAGGGAGAGAACAAAAACTTAATTTCTCTAACTCTCCAGAGCCTACTTCCTCTTCCCTCCACCGAGAGTACTAAAACTTCCATAGAGAGGCTCAGAGAGGTCCCAGCCACCTGCCCTTCCTTCTCTCCCAGTTCCAACCACTGGGCAGCTTCTGGGAGCATGTGGACAATGGAAGGCGGGGGTTGTTTTTTACATTCAGAGCATTATCATGCAGATTTATAAATCAAAACAGACAACTTGGCATTCAAATACAACACTTCCATTTAATCGTCCTTCTCTCCTATAAGCCCCCCAACTGACCCAACAGGCGGATGGCTTAAGCCCAGCTTCAGCAAGAGCAGCTGGTGTCAAAGACCAGGGCTGCCTGACAAGCCTCCTCACAGGCGTGCCCATCCACACAGCTGTCACAGGAGCACTTGCTGCTGGGGCTAGGGTAAAGAACATTGGACTTCCCGACACAGAATCCACTACTGCCCATACTGCCATCTCCAGGAGCTGCAGTGACAAAGGAGGCCAAGCTGGTGCCCAGGGTAGAGGTAGGCACTCTGCAACCTGAAGAGATAAAGAAAACGGTCCCCGTAAGTTAAGGAGTGGACTCCCTTCCCAGGATGAGTGTCATGGCTGTAAGGTCACTGGGGTTTTTCCATGCATTCTACCTAACCCAGTGGTTGAATGCTCTGAGTCTGAATCGGGGATACCCAAATTCACAGCTCAGCTCTGACATGAGCTATGCGACCAAGAGCAAGTCATTAACTCTTCTCCGAGCCTCAACTTCCTCCTGTAATGATGGGATACTAGTATTATCTGTTAGACTTATTAGGTAAAGCATTTTCCAATGTGTGTAGTATATAACATAGTAAGTGCTACATAATTATTAGTTTTTATTTTTTAGTAGACTAATAACACTGTTGCCAAGAGTTCCTATGAGGATTGTATGAAATCTGAAAGAACCAGCAGGCCTGACATGAGTAAAGGTCCAATGATCAGTGCTAGCTTTTCCCCCACAACTTCCCAGCACCTCTTGCTTCCTGGACTTGCCCCGGTCCTGGGCTGGGATAAAATCATGTTTGAGACCAGTCGTAACTCTACTTTCCACTTCAGGGCAGGTGCAAGCTGGACCTCGTCAGGGTTCTCCTTTTCCCATCCCTTTCCTTATCTCTTAACTTTTTAGTCTCTCCATTGCTTTGTCTTCTCTGCTCCACAAAGTTCATAAAGGCTGGAGCTGAGTAGGCAGGGACAGGGAATAAGGCGTTTCTGTCCCCTTCCCTACTCAGGTTCCAGTACATTCAGCTCGCTTTATTGAAGCTCCCCTGAGCTACTCTATAGAGAATATTGATAGGTCCTCTGTCTCCTGCCAAGGTGTCACTCATGAGCTGCTCCCGAGAAAGCCACCTGGGTCTTTTCTTCTGGTCCTAAATGCCAGTTCCACCTGGACATATGAGGACAGCTGGAAGATCTGGAGAAGGCCTTCCTCAAGGCCACGCTGGGAGGAGCTCTGGACAATCTTTTCTTCTTCCCTAACCGTGTCTAGTTTGTTATCTATGGCTGCTAGGTGGCGCATCACTACTGACTGGGAGTGGAGACACCGAATGCGGATTTGAGGGGCATTCATGAGAAGGTATTTGCCTTGTCCACAGAAGGCACCCATGAAGTCATCCAGGTCAATGGCCCAGAACAAGTCTCCTCCAAAGCTGTTCTTCAGCAGCCACTCGGCCTGTGAGAAAGAACTGAGAAAACAGTCAGGTTTCCTTGTACAAATGCAGGGAGTGACTCCAGCAGCATGGCAGGGAGGAGGATGATCCGGTCACAGGGAGAAAGGAATGGGAGTGGTTTCCTGCAGCGCCTTTGAGGGATTCGTGGACATATTTGTATGCAAGGAAAGATTTTAGGACTAAGTCAAAGAGAATGAGTCTCAAGCCCCAGGCAGCCCCTTCCCTGCCCTCTGTTATCACCAAACACCTTCTGAGAAGGCGCATCTGAACTGAAGCTTTTTAAGTTGTAGCATCATAAGAAATATAGGGCCCTTTGCACAGCAAAGGTTTGGGCAGAGAGTTTCAGGTGGGGAGTTGTAAGACCTTCAGTTGGTAAGCAGTGACCACCTCCTCCCCAGACCTGAGCATGTAACAGCCAGTGGGCAGAAGCCTCACGGCTCAGAGGATCTCTCGCCTCTTGATTTTTGTTCAGTCTGTGTGAATTTGTCATAAACAGGAGATAGGCAAATGAAAGGAAGAAACTACAGTCTACACCATGGTCTTTGGAGTGGGGGAGAATGCCTGCCTCAGGAAGCAAAAGAGAGAGCTGCAGCAGGGACAAGGCAGAGCAGGGGAGGGGCCAAAGAAGAGTCCCCAGGAGCAGGAGGCAGGAGCTGGTGTAGGAGCCCAGGGAAGGAAGGAAGCCCACTGCCACTGAACGAGAGCCAACTGCTGGGCTCTGCAGCTGGGACATTGGCTCACCTTGAAACTTCAGGGTCACCCGGGCCTCGCCTCACCTCGCTTCACCTCCCTTAGGTGGTGACTCATTTCTCATGGAGACAAAGAACTGCCTCCTTTTCTCCCGGTCTCCCAGGAGGGTCTCTGGGAACTGATCGAGGGTTCTGAGCTGAGTCTCAAACCTCAGCCCGGCAATGTTGATGATCACCCGCTGGGAGACAAAGAACTGCCTCCTTTTCTCCCGGTCTCCCAGGAGGGTCTCTGGGAACTGATCGAGGGTTCTGAGCTGAGTCTCAAACCTCAGCCCAGCAATGTTGATGATCACCCGCTGGCTTCCTTCATTCAAGACCACTGGCTCAGGCCCTGCGGGATCCACGTAGTCTCCTGGGAGCTTGGAGAAGGCAGTCTCATGGTTGGTGCTGTCACTGATGAGGATCCTCCAGTTGGAGAAGGGGCTGCTCCCAGGCCGGCCTTTAGGGCAGGTCGAGTCGAAGTCCGTGGTGTAGCCTGGCTCTTCCTGGATTTCATCTGAGTTATCAAAATTGACCAGAGCAACCTCCATTTCTTTCCAGCCACACACATCCATTCTAGGGGAGTCAGAGTGGCATGAAGACCCTCAGTCTTTGGTGCCTGCTGTCAGCTGTGGAGAAGACGAAGTTCATTACATAGGAGCCAGGGTGGGACGCAGCTGGCTCCTGACTACTGGGTAAGGTACACCCATGGGAGGGAACATCGTGGTTGTTTTGGCAACATTCTTCCCTTGAAGTCAGTTTGCACCCCCTGAGTTTGCACACACTAATGACTACTCGAAATTGCAAAGAAGGAGCTGGCTGAGGGGAACACTTTCCCCGGCAAAGGAGGGTCTCCATGCACCATGGCAGAGAGGGGCCACGATAAAAGAGGAAGTTAATGTTTCTTAATAAGAAGAAGTATAATTTTGTGTTTGTATGAAGTCCTTCTGTCTATCCAACACTTTCCCAGGCCTATTCTCATACTTAACTCCTCTTTTTCATCCCTGACAGCCAGTCCCTCATACGTCCTTTCAGTTATATCCTCAAAGAGTGTATCTAGAAGTCTGCCGTTTCTCACCACCTCCACCACGACCTCTTGCAGCAAGTGGTGCAGATGGGTGGCAGTGGATGCGCGGACCCGGCTGGGATTCTGATGGGAAGTGGGGCAGGAGCAGGGAGGCTGGGTGGCCAATCACGGGGCCTCTAAGCTCAGGGTGCCCGAGGCCGCTCATCTGCAAGTAAGTCCTAGGGTGGTTTTGAGGGTACTTTACATGAGATGACCTATGTAAAATGCTCGGTGGAAAGATCATTATATTATAGCTATTCTTGTTTTTGCCAACATCTCCCACATCACAGGAGTTTTAGAAGCCACCAGCCATTGAAACTTTTTTGACCCAAGTCCATGGTGTTTATAGGGAAATTTTACTTATAAAATCATTTTAGGTGGGAAGTAAGTAAATACGTGTGTGTGTGTGTGTGTGTGTTTGTGTGTGTGTGGTGGGGGTGGGGTTAGGAGAGCATGCCCAGTGGGCTTGGACATCCACAGACATAGACTAAAAATATTCCATCCTCGGGTCCACTCTAGCTTCAATTTCAATTTAAGAACGTTGAAGCCGGGCCGGCTGAGGGTGGAGAGAGGTAAGGGACTCAGCCTGAGGCGAAATCTGAGGTGGCCACAGCCTTGGCGTACTTTAGTCACAGATGACAAGGACATCCGGCAGTGTACTGTGTTTCTGTCTTTTCAAAGTGATTCCACTTTCACTTATCTCACTAAGTGACAATAATTGTGTGAGGCTGAAATATGTTATCTCTATTTTACAGATGGAAAAACTGCATCACAGGGGTCAAGTGACCTTCCCAAGAACACACATCTCATGCGACAGAGTCCCAACTTGAACCCTGCCATGGCCTCCTGGCCCAGGGCCTTCCCCACTAAACCACACGGTCCCTGCATGGGAGCCAAGGACTTGAGGGGGCTGCAGGCCAGGGCCACAGAACCATGGGAGCTCAGTGCTTCTTCAGTCCCACACCCTCTTTTCTCAGTTCAGGTGCCATGTGTTGGGTGATGAGCTTAGGTTTGGTCAGCAAGGACTGGCTGAGCCCCTGTTCCACCTCTTAGGAGCATGTGGCCTTTGCAAGCTGCCTAATTTCACTGAGCTGCAGCTTGCTCAGCTATGGAATGGGGAAGGACGTGCCCACTGCTGGGTATGCCTGGTTTCGGGCCTGCCACGTGATGCTCGGTGAGCGGTAGGGTGATGGAAGGCAGGATGGGGCAGTGGTTGAGAACTCTGAGACAAGAGCCCATTGACCTGAACTCAAATCCTGGCTGTGCACATGGTAAGCCCTGGAGAAATGTTAGCTATTCCTTCAGAGTGATTCACATGATGCTTTAGGGGACTAGTCCAGGATTGCTCGGCTGCCAGGCAGATGTGGGCCTCGGACTCCAGCTCTGTGCTCATCTGTGACTTCAGAGCAATGCTTTCTCCTTTGGGGTCCTGACCCTGAGGGGGTGCTCCCTGCTCACCATCTTCCTCTTGGTGTGAATCCCATTCCACTTTCTGAGAGGAAGGGGGACCATCCTGGAACTTTGGGGCAGGTGTTTGGGGACCACTTCCATGTGGCTATGCTGGACCTTATTAGGAGCCTTTTTAAATAAAGGGGCAAAGGCACGTGGGGATTTGGGAGAGCTTGTTTGACCAAATAATTAACTTCTTCTCCTGGAAGCCGAATCATTTTCCCTTTCCCCTCCTCCTAATCTCCTCTTTGTCGCTTCTACCCTGAGCTCAAGTGGCAGATAGGAGGGAGGTTAATGAGGGTCAGGGGGTGTGGGAGGTGGTGGGACAGTGCCAAGTTCAAACAGCATATTCCGTGGTCTACCGAAGTGTGCTGTACAGGGGGCTGCACGTGCCGAATTTGATTAGATTAGGAAATGTTAATCATTGTAGACATAGGGAAAAGAGAACCCGTTTTGGGAACAAGAGACTTGGCTTGAGGCTCTGCCCCACCACGGAGCCTGCCCTGGCCAGTCCGGCTTGGACACCCCCCTCCTCCCCTGCGCTCCCAGCCTGCCTGCAAAGATCACTCACTTTTGCACTAACGTTTTTCAGGGTTCTTGTAGAGACTAAAGAATGAGATGATGTATGTTGTGTATGTCACCATGCCCGGCACATAGGCACTTCCACAGATGGGAGCAATCTTGTCTGGGAAGGCTTTCCTGCCCACCTGGTGCACACAGCAGTGGTCCCAGCTGCCCCTTGCACTCGGTAGCACTTCATGGCATCCAGACTGCAGGCCTTGGGAACTCAGACCTGTGTTTCTCCCAGAATAGATGTTCTGCAGTTGTCTGTGGCTAGTGCCAGGGCTGTGGGTCTGGCTTTTCAAGGTCACAGAGCCATACTGAGCAGGCTCCATCCCACTGGAGTCCATCCCATGGCCTTTCCCCGTAGGTCACTTTTGGTTGCCTAGCAACACCGACACCTTCTACACATCCAGGTGAGGCAGCAGCTGCCCCTGAACCAGAGAGTGGTTGAAGGAAGTCACCACACAGGGACAACTGTGTGTCCTGCACCTCAGGGCCCTGAGGCCCCAGGGACGGGGAGTGCAGGGCTGCATAGCAGGCGAGCTCAGACATTGCAGGGCTGGCAGCAGGTGGGGGGACGAGGGGGTGGGCAGGTGGGCCTAGTGTAGGGTAGGTTCTCACTCCTGATGGTGAATGAATAAGTGGGGCGAGGAAGGCAGACCATGGTGCTGCTTGTGGCTGGACAGAAGAGGGCATTGTTGTCCTGCTGGAAGCAATTCCGGGTCGTTCTGAGCACTTCCATCCTTGATGCCCCCCGCCTTTGCCTCTTAGAGCCAGCCAGGCCTCAGGTCTTGCTGGTTCTCACCGCAGCGTCTCTTAAACCCATCCCTTCCTGGTCTCTGCCCCTTCTTCAGCTGACCCCATCTCTTTGGGCCACGCTGAACCACAAGCCCAGCCTCAGTTAGGAGCTGAAAGAGTGTAGATTCTGTTCCTCTCTACCTTACCAGTGGTGGGGACTATGTTACCTCATTCTCCAAGGGCCTCAGTTTCCCCAGTTGGGGAGTGGTAAGATGGCTCTGTCACCCACCCTCGCCCTCCTGGTCCCCGGTGGAGAGGTACAAGTGTGCAGCTCCCCCAGCCTTTCTGGGCAGAAGACAGGGAGGAAATGGCAGCCTTAGAGACATCAGAGGGGGAGAGCTCGAAGCAAGAGCAGCCTCCTGCCAGGAGGCCTGACTGCAGTGGGGACAGTGCAGGCCGTGGGCAGGCTGGGGGTGGGGGTGGGGTGACCAGGCACTCGGACTTGTCCCCACCACAGGGAGTTACCCCTCAGCCAGCCGAGAAAAGCTCTCCATCCTGGTTAAGAGCGCAGGCTCTGGGGGCAGACGGGAGGGCCAGCTCTCAGTCCCAGCTTGGTCACTTACTGTCTGCGTGACCCAGGACAAGTTACACTTCTTTGACTTAAGGTTTCTCATCTTTAAAGTGGCTTTATTAGCGCCTGATATAATCAGGCCTCATGAGTCCATGGTGAGGAAGTGATGCCATGTGGAAAGTACGTGGCATGCGGTAGGGGCTCAGCAAACGCTGGCAGCTGGTATCAGCTGGGCACGAGTCAGGGTGGGGATGGCCATTTCTCCTTTCTTTCTCCTGCTACTGGTAAAATGTGTGTCACACCCTTATGGTGGGGCTGCGGGGCCCTTTCAGAGGCTGTCCCCTCTCACGCAGAGCCTGCTGGGGCAGATGTGATAGTCAGTGAGGGGAAGGCCACGGAAGCAGGTGTCCCTGGGGATGACTTGCATGGCCTGTGCTCTAAGCCCCTCTGCCTGTGGTGAAGCTGCTTCCTCCTGTCCTGCCATGAGGGTGAGACGACGGTCACTCCAGTTACGTACAGTCATGCTGACCACGCACTTCCACACAGGATTTGAGCAGCACAATGTACCCAAAGGTAGGCAGTGATTATTGTCCCCATTTAACAAATGAGGAAACAGGTCCAGAAAAGTGTATGACTGGCTCAAAGGTTCTTCAGCCACTGAGTTAGGAAGCTGTGGCTCAAACCCAAGTTTTGTAGTTCTAAACCCAACACCGTCCCTCTAACCTATAGTGCCACGCTTGGAGATCCACTACCATGTGGCACCTATTCTCATTCAGTGGGGGCTGTGCCCAGGACACACACACACACACACACACGCACACGCACACGCACAGGCATACACACATACACACACGCACACACACACACACGCACACACACAGGCACACACACACACGCGCACACACACGCGCACACACGCACACACACGCACACACGCACACACACGCACATACACACGCGCACACACGCACACACACAGGCATACACACACACGCGCACACACACGTGCGCACACACACGCGCGCACACACGCACACACACACACGTACATACACACACGCACATACACACGCACACACACGCACACACACACACAGGCATACACACAGACACACACCAACATGGCTCTATGTGACTTCTTACACAAATAGTCACAGACACGTTCACATTGCACATACAATCGCCAGGACACCTGAACACGTGGATAGACATGTAGGCGAACGGACTCCCATACACACTCTGGCAGCCCAGAATCCACCCGCGTTGCACAGATGCTTCCCTCCAGGTGTGCCCTGTCACCCGTCTCTCCCACCTAGTCTCTCTGCCTCTTGGAACAGGGGACTATTCTGTTACTTGGAGCAACTGAAAGAAGACAAGGAGGGCCAGAGTGGGCACAGAAGGCTGGTCATGGGGCTGCCTTCCTTAGAGTGGTGAAGGGCGTGGCGTGGGCAGTCTGTCACTCTCCCTGTGGGGACTGCTCAAGGACACAGCTATCTTCCTAAAGGGATGGAGCAATGTGGGCAAGAGCTTTCATTTACAACCTGAGCAGCAGTAGCGAGGCTGAAAAGAATGATCACAGGATAATTCATTCCAGCAGGAATCTACCGGCTTACAATTTAACTGCTATTAACCATGGAGACAGTTCCCTCCCAACGCACACAGGAATTCAGATGGGAGACAGGACTCCTGAGGTCTTTTTCCTGGACCTCTTGATTTTGTGCACCATCAAGGCACACACTGCCTTCCTGTGTGCCCTAGAAAGAAGGACACATCTGCCTCTGATGGGCATAGGTGCAGTTCTGGGTACCAGGAGAGAAGGTGGAGAAGTCATGGGTCTGGAAGCCTGAGTAACAACTTCCTAAAAGTTCTGCATATGCGTGGGGGTGGTTGGGGGCTGGTTCTGCCAATGCCTGCACCTTCAGCAATGCAGCTTCTGCTTGAGCCTATCACTGAAATACCTTTTGGACTTTGGGAAGCAGAAAGCTCATCGTGGTTTGGGGCTGGCTCTCTGCAGAGTTTTGCGTGTCAGCCATACTCAAGCACTTGGGGAGATGTGGAGCCAGGGGTGACACAGCAGAGAGCTGAGGTCGAATCAATGCTGTTCACACACTCACTATGTCCTGCCTTCAAACAGGCCCCAGTTCCAGCCTCTCACTCCGTACCTTGCTGCTGCTACCGCTACCCAAGGGGACCAGCATGGAGCCTCACAGAGCTTCTCTCTTGGCCTGCTCAGCTCAGCTGCGGGGTGTGGGATGGGGAAGGGCGGATACATAACAGCATGCTGGGGTTTTTGTTCCTGCAAAACCTCTCCTGCCTACCCCGCAAAAATGTGGGTTTGTTTCCAGCCACTTCTGGTAAGATAAGACGGGATGATTTTAGGTACAATTGTAAAAACAAGACATTTCTATTTAACCCTCTAGTCCTGCCAACCTTGGCCTTGGCCACCAATTTTGATAAAGCCAGTTTATCAGCTAGAAAGAGCATGGTTTGTGGAGTCTGTAAACATAAGTTCAAGATTTTCCTTTGCTTCACACTAGGCATATAACTTCAGGGAAGTCACTTTAGCTTCTAACGTTTTAGTTCCTTCATCTTTAAAATAGGCACAGACACCTGTCCTGCCTATCCACTCCGACACCTTGTAGAATGGGTTCTTAATACATCTGTGCTGAATGAACGGGCCTGAAGCACATGTGACATTACAGATGTCAGCATGCTCATAAAACACACACAGGATAGAGAGTCCCTGGGCCAAATCTGTCCACCTGATCAAGAGCCCTTAGGAACTAGGGCACAATATGCCAATGGTTCCCCCTCCCCCAAATCCTGTGTTACATCTCACCCTCGTACAACTGCATGACTTCTAAAGTATTTTCACATTCACGTTTTCATTTGCTCCTCACCACAGACCTAGGAGATGGACAGCATTGCTATTATTGTCCTCCTTTTACAGATGAGGAAACTGAGGCCCAGAGTGGTGAAGGTAGTAAGTGGTAGTGCAGGAACCTGACCCTCCTTTGTCTGTTTCTAAGCCTAAAACTCACCCCTGCTGCCAGGCAGCCTCAGTCAAGGCTAGGGATGCCCCATCTAATCTTCCCTGATTTTCTCAATAACATGTGCAATTCATCATTGATAAACTTACCTTAACTGGCCTCATCTCCTGCCCCCATCCTCACTTCCTCCTCCCAGGAGGCAGTTTATTTAGCATGGAGGTTATGAGCATGGACTGGGGCCAGCAGGCCTAGGTTTGCCATCTCAGCTCTGTGACCAACTAGCCCGGTGGCCCTGCACAAGTCAATCTCTGTGCCTCAGTTTCTTCATCTGTAAGATGGGGAGACTACCTATATCACAGGGCTGCTGAGATTATTAAAGGAATGAATATAAAACACTTAGAGCAGCACCGGCCACATGGCGAGCGCTACATGAAAATTGGTTTTAGTGTGTTGGAGCCGGGCCTGGCTGCCTTGCCTTGGCCTGGCTTTGAGAGCATAACTGAGGCCTTCCTTTGCTCTGCTGTGGCTGTCTGAGCTTACATTGTCTTCTCCTTCCCCGAGGAGTGCCCCAGTCTGGTTCTCTGCTCAGGTAAAGGTCTCCTCCCTGAGCTGCTCACCCCATCAGTTTCCAAAGCCTGTGGGATCTGCCTCTGTGAGGTCCTGTCTCCCTTTCCCACCCCTCCCCTCCCCTCTCTCCCACTGCCAGCTTGTTCAGACCTCACCTCTTGCCTGGATGGCGGCCATGGCCTCCCCAGACCTTCCTGTCCCTTCCATGTGGCTCCCAGATACTCCTCCTCACAGCCGGGGTGGACCTAGTCACCCTTGCTTGAAGCCTGTGGGGGACCCCCCCACACCCAGCCTGGCACGCACCCTGTGTGTGCCCCTGTCCCTCATGTTGTGGTGGGACCCCGGCCTCATCTACTCCCTGCAGCTGATTCCAGGGTCTATGGACTCCTGGACATCCACAGGGAACTGGAGGGGAGGAAGGAGGTTGTTTCCAGCTCCATCTGGCAGCCATCCTCCATACCTTACCCCTGGCTTCCTTTTTCCTGCACAGGCAGCCCAGGGCCAGGCAAGCAAGTCCCATCACTAAGTGTTGACTCTGAATGACAAAATGCCAAATGCTGGCCTCTTTTTTTTGCAAACACCCCCAATCCTGAGTCATTTGCTTGGGGTCACCTCCCTAGAGAACTACCCCATAGCTGTGTTCCAGAATTTCTTAAACTGTGTGACCTTGGTCAAGTTACTTAACCTCTCTGTGTCTCAATTCTCTCATGTGTAAAGCAGGGATAATAATAATCTCTCTGGTCCACAGAGAGATTTGGGGGAAGGATTTATATCCTTGTATCACCCCAGTACCTAGTATGTTGGCTGCACATAGAAAAGCCCCTGAAAGTATCTGTTGAATAATTGGCTGGTTGATACAGAAAGGCGTGGCTGTGGAGCAAAGTAAACACAGAGGACTTGCAGGTGTGTGCCTGTGGAGGTCGGGTGCGCGGTCGAGGCTGCCTCTGTGCCCGACAAAACACCACAGAGGCTGTTGTCTATTCTCCTGGCCCAAGCTCTTCTGTGCTGGCTTCTAGGCCTGTTCTCTCTGTTCTTGTGTGGGGTGTTGAGCAGAGGTCTGATAGTGGGGCCCTGGGGCCTCCTTAAACCCAGAGAAGGCTCCAGAATTTCTGAAGCAGAAACAGATATAATGGGTAGGTATATGGGGGAGCTATGCTTTCTTCTGGTGGAAAGACAAGGCCCAGACTTAGGTGGGGGATTGAAACTGGTGTTCTTGGAAGGCTCAGACCTAAATGAGCCAGGAATGTGGACCATAAGAATAATGTGTCTCCCTAGGAGCGTGCTGGGAAACCAGCCAGTCCGGCCAGCGTATGCTTGCTGCCGTGCATGCAAGTGAATATCCCCAGAATGCTCAGGAACTCTGGGAGAGAGACATTTGGGGCCCTTCGATATGATTGTTAAGATCCAGTTGCAGAGATCGAGGTGTGGGCCAAAGGAAAAAACGTGGCCAAGAACTCACCAGCAGGAGCAGTGGAGGAGAAGGTGTGTCTTCTTCGGCCTGTGTGAGCCTCGGGTGCTGTGGCTGGCTCAGCTCTCCGTGGCAGAGGGATCTCCTGGTCTCAGGAAAAACAGAGAGACTGGCGGGAAGGAGCCTGCCCAGCCGGTGCCGGGGATTCAGAAATCCTACCCTTCTGTGAAACAGGATCACCCTGACTACCTCTGTCTCCGGGGGAGGCTTGAGAGAGGATGCAGTCATGATCAGTGGGCAGGGTACAGGGTGCAGGGTAATGGGGCAAACTGGGCAAAGGGAACTCAGGAAAGGACAACCTCCAGCTGCGTGGCTGGGGGGTGCACGGATCAGATACTGCTGACCCAGAGGTCGAATTAGCTACCGCCTCAGCATATTTCCTAAAGCCGGTGATAACGTGCAGTACCAGAGGGTGGTGGTGGTGGGCTCACGTCTTCTCATGGTGGTGGTGGGCTCGTGTCTTCTCGTCACTGTTCCCTGCTCATAGAAGACCTTGCCATTGCTGGGTGCTGAAGTCAGGCACAGCTTTCCTGGGCTCCTCAGTGACTGACTCCTGCCTGGCACTGAGCTTCTTACCTGGGCCTCCACCCAACTACCTTTGGGAAGAACCAGGGTAAGGGACACAAATGGGGGCTTGGCTCAGTCCCATTGGACCTGGGGGACAGAATGCTGGCCTGACTGACCTGTTATATAGTAGCCCTTTCTCCAACTTCAGCCAGACCTCCTCCAGGCTCCCTGGGAGCACTGTGGCCTGGAGGACAGCCAGTGTTGGAAAGGACTCCCTCCACAGGGAGGGGACTCCCTCATCCCCCACAGGGCTGTGGGGGTGGACAGGGAAGGGAACTGCCCCACTCCCTGCCCTCACCATCCTGAGGGACTCTATTTGGGTGAGAGCAAGAAGGAGAGGCAGAGAGATGGAGTAAAACTGCACTGGAGTTAGAAGACCTGGTGCTGGGTCTTACAGCATTTGCGAGCTGGTGACCTTGAGCATATCCCCTAATCGCTCTGAGGCAGGACAGCACAGGGGTTCAGCACAGACGCTCTGGGCGTGATTGTCTGGGTCCAAATCCTGGCTCAGCTCCTAGCTGTGTGACCTTGAGCAAGTTACCTAACCTCTCTGAGCCCCCGTTTCCTTACCCACGAAATGGGAATGGGAGCAGCAGTGTTATAGAGGACACGGGGTCGTGGTGAGGTGTCACGAGTTCACACACATTAAACCCCTAGAGTGATGCCTGGTGTGGCGAAAGTGCTTAGTAAACACGGCTGTCATGTTTTTGAGTCAATGTCCTCTATATGTTCTCTATCCACTTTTGTAGCAAAGGACCATTACTAGGTAATGAATTTAAAGTGCTTTGTAAATTAGAAAGTGCTAAGGAGATTTAGGAATGATGTTACCTGACAACAACTGAAAATGAGATGATGCTGTCTTTGGGACCCACAGGCTTCACCGTCATGGCCTCTCCACATTGGAAGAGCTTCCTGCTCCTCACTGGGCCTTTCCTGTGACACCACCCCATTTTCAGTCCCCATCTCTTCCCTGTACTTCCTTCATAAAACCGCCCAGCCCTGTGCCCCAGTCCCCTGTGGCTGCTGGGTGACAATCAGCTAAACCTATGGAAATCAGGGTCTTTGCTCGCAGGAACCCGTGGACGTGCAGTGCCTTTACTCCTAAGGGGCTCCACTGTGGGTATTTTGGGCCATGTTGGGCTGCTCCTCATGGGGGACAGCCTGGTGCTTTGTTCCTTTTGCTGTGGACCTCCATCTCAGCGGGGGTTGGTACCCCAGAGAGCCTGGTGGCCACCCCACCAATTCTTTCAGTCAAGGACTAAGTTCTGGCTCAGAAAGTGCTCGTGGCTCCGTGTGACTGCCCTGGCCCCCTCACAGCTCAGCTCCTGGGACAAGCAACCGGGCAGCACAAAGTCCTTCCTCATCAATAGCTAATGAGTCCATCAATAAAGGATGCCCTCTCGTTCCCCGAGAGTGATGCCCTCCCGCCCCCTCGGCCTTTCTGTTCCTCTTGTGCCTCCTGTTTGCTGTGGCTTCCCTCTTGGGGTTACCTGGTTGGCCTTGTCCTGTGAGGGGTGACAAGAGACTAGCTCCTAGAGGGTAAGGGACCCAGAATGCCTGCCATTCGCCCTGCTGTGCTCTGGGGCTGTGCCTGGGACTGTGCCTGTCCTCCCTGCCCAGGGGAGGTCCCACCCGGCAGCATGTGCATGTGCTGGGGCAGAGGCAGCTTCGGCTGTGTGCCAGGTCACCCCTTCTTTCAGGACCAATATTGGGGTTCTCTGAGGAGTGAGTCCTGTGAAGGGGCTGTGAGCAGGAGAGGAGGGAGGAACAGGGAATGGGCTGAGGTACACTCTGCTCGCAGGTCCGCTCAGGTCGTTAATATTGATTAGATTAATTATCCTAAAGTTGTGGGTTCTCTTCAAACATCTTGGCAGATGTGACCAAGCCAGGAGGAAAGGTTTCTCCTGGGCCACATGAGCCACACAGGCCAACGTCAATTGATTAATTTTAAGTTCAGCAACGTTTGTTGTGTCCCCATGTGCCTGGCACTGTGCTGGGCACTGGGGTACAGAAAGGAGCCCATTGGCATGATGGAGGCTGCACCCTGGACGAAACTTTGCAATTGCCACCTCCTATCTGATTTTAAAAAATAGCTTTATTTAGATATAATTGACATACAATAAACTGTACATATTAAAAGTGTACAATTTGATAAGTTTGGACATAAGTATATAGCCATGAAGCCATCACATGATCAAGATAGTGAACATCCCGTCACCCCTAAAAGTTTCCTCAAGCCCCTTTGTAATTCCACCCTCTTCTCCCCCATCCTAATTCCCAGTTAATACAGATTTTCTGTTATTAAAGATTAGTTGGGATTTTTTTAGAATTTTGTATAAATAAGTTATACGGTATATATATTTATATATTTGGTCTCGCTCCTTTCACTCAGCACAATTATTTAAAGATTCATCCATGTTGTTGTGTGTATCAGTAGTTCATTCATTTTTATGGTTGCTAGTATTCCATTGTATGGATATTATACAGATTGCTCATCCTTTCGTTTGCTCATGGACGTTTGGGTTCTTTATAGTTTTGGGGTGTTACAACTAAAGCTGCTATGAACAATCATGCCCTAGACTTTGTGTGGACTTAGGCTTTCATTTCCTTTGGGCAGATACATAGGAGTGGAATGGCTCCTTCAGTTTGATGGAGTTAAGTGCCCAGAGTCTGCAGGCAATCCCAGATTTCAGAATCTCCCCAGTATGCTCTCCAGGATGGGTTCTTGGGAAGGGTATTTTCTTTCTTGAGGAGGGAGCAGGTAGACATGCACAGGTAGCCTGGGGACAAACGGAAGAGGTTGGGGGTGGGGGTGCTTTGTAAATGACCACAGCTAAAAATTAGGTCATAACCTGCTCAGTGAAATGCCGTTCATATCTCCACCTGGACCTGAGGCACAGTTGCAGGCTCCTTGCATGTTGCAACAGCAAAGCGCTCAGGACAAGCAGATTTCTAGGAATGCATGGTTTTGAGATCCACAACACTAGGGCTAGAGCACACCCCATTTCGCACTCACCAGCAGTGATTCACGACCTTCTCGCAGGTGTACCTCTCATTCAGGTCCTTCTCCAGCAAGTGGCAAATAAAGTCCTTGGCTAAGGGGAGCAAAGACACAACTAAGGACCAGATTTCATGACTGATGGAAATTCACTTCCAGGCTGGTAGGTGGCAGTGAATGCATCTTTAGCTAATCTCCCAAAGAGGCAATTTTAAGAGTCTTAAAAGAGAAAAGAATTCAAACCAAAAAGCACCAAAGAAGAGAGGCTCTGAGTAGCATCACCCACACAGCACTGCAGAAGCACCGCTAGTCACATTTGCACCAAAATGTGGGCCAGCACTGGCACACAGGCACACGTGAGAGCGGGCTTACTCCAGCTCCAATTTCCACTTACTGGGCCAACAAGCATGTGACGATTGTCTTCTCACACACAGAGAAACTGCACGCTCTGTTCCCAGTATCTAACCTCTCGGTTTTGCCACTCCTGCCTGAAGCATTATCCCGCTCCCCCCAGCTGGCTCTGCCCTCCTGGCCTCTCATCTAAACTGACCCACCCCACCTGCCACAAGGCTTACTGTGATTCTGCCTCCAGAAGACAAAAGCATGAAATTTATTTATTTATTTATTTATTTGTCTTTTTCCGTGTCCGGCAACGGATCGCAACCCTCAGTGTCGCCCACATACCGGACCGGGACCGACAACGGGATCGCAACCCTCGGTGTTGCTCCCGCGCCTCACTCAGCCAGTGAGCGGGAACCGGTCTGTATGTGGGATCCGAACCCTCGGCGGGAGCGCCACCACGCTTCCCAAGCGGCGCACTATAGCAGTGCGCCACCGGGCCGGCCCAAAAGCATGAAATTTAGACACAAATAATTTATCTGGCCTTTGAACGAGATGAAGATTTCTTTGCTCTCCTTGGCAGCCTGTTCTGTAAGATCCTTGGGGATCCTGAAGAGCCCGGGCCGTCATCCTGTGTTCAGCACTGTTCTCTTAGCAGCCTCTGCCTGGAGCCTGTTATCTTGTCCTTCTCACCACTGGTCTTACCTGACTCAGAAATGTCATCCCAGAATGGAGAGTCAAACTCATAGTAGCCCTCCTTGATTTTCTCGAAAAGCTTAGACTCAGTTTCTTCATAGAAAGGGGGATACCCACACAGCCTGCAGTGGGACAGGAAGGAGGTGTGCTGCTCAACAACCCTGTCCTCCCTGAGCCCACCTCTCTCCTCCCCCAGCCTCCTCCTGTACTCACACGTGGGCAACAAGGGTCCCAGACCAGTGGTGTGACCAGGACATCAGTCTGCGTCTGATTCAGGAATGGTACAGATCCCACAAAGTGTTTATGCAGGAGCCAAGGCTTGGAATAGGCAGCCCTAGAAGGCCCCTTGGTACATTTTCCCCTAAACCCTGACCACCTCTCCCTGCACTTCCCCTGGTTCTTGGATGCTGCACAAAGTATCTTCGAGAAAGATGGTAGAATGTCCACTTGGTGTAAGTTTCATGAGGGATTTATTTGGGCTGTTTTGTGCACTACTGTGTTCTTCAGCACCTAGCCGGGGGATTGATGCAGAGCAGACAATCAGTGAATATTTGTTGCATAAATGAGTGAATGAGAATAATTATTTAATATAAATAGAGGAAGTAGAGAACTGAACTCCCACCAGGTTAGGGTAAGCATCTGGTAGCACGTTACCTTCTGAGAGCAGTGTTTGCTGCAGGGGAGGAGGAATGCTGGGGAAGAGACGAGGAGCAGGTTAGGAAAGGGAGAGGACAAGGATGTGTGCTGAGGAGCGAAAAGGAGTGGCCTGGCCAGCCTCATGCAGGCCATTGTTTTGCCTTGGTCTGAGTCACCAGGAGAAAAAACTGGGATGTGGGAACATTGGGTCCATCTGGCTTCCCAGCCCAGCTCTGACGCTCTCTTTTTCTCTGCTCACTCCACAGAGTGGAACACACCACACTCACATACAGTACAAGGGGTGGGGTGCAGGAGCAGGAGTGCCAAGTGTCTGAGCAGCGGGTCACGCTGGGCTCTGTTTTTATAACTTGGTGGCGGTCAGGACAGAGGAAACTTTGGAGCTGTGTGCATAAGTGTGTGTGTGTGCGCACGTGTATATGTGCACACATACACAGGCACATGCTTTGGAGAAGGTGCTGAGACGGACAGGGGAGAAGAAAGAGTGAGTAGGCTCTGAGATTTCTCAGGAACCGAGCAAATGCCATCCTCTTCTCACAATATGCCAATGGACCAGCAGTCCACAGCCTTGCTGTACGGTTTCTGGGCCAGCACTTCTGGAGCTACAGC
The DNA here is from genome assembly GCF_000696425.1 of Galeopterus variegatus. Lineage (NCBI taxonomy): Eukaryota > Metazoa > Chordata > Mammalia > Dermoptera > Cynocephalidae > Galeopterus > Galeopterus variegatus. Next base: position 240,379 of record NW_007726156.1, on the reverse strand, counting down.
CAACCAAATGCAGAGTCAGGGCTGGGGGCAAGAGTAGAGGGCTGTGGGGTGGGGACTGAAGGTCAGGAAGAGTCTTAAAGAAGAAGACTGGGCAAGACCATGGGATGGTGGTGTTTCTATGAGACTGAAAACTACCTAAGGGCAGAGGGTGTGTCTCCCCTGGGAAGACTAAACCATCCTGCAAAGTGAGACTGTAACTTCTCCATCAGACTGGGAGTTCCCCATGACAGGGTCTATGACTCCCCCATCCAGGCTGGGGATCTCCAGAGCCACATCTCCCCACCAGACTGAGCTCTCTCTGAAGGCAGGGCCTAGGTCTCCTTCTCAGACATGGGATCCCCAGGGCAAGGACTGTATCTCTCCCTTTGGACTGGGAGATCTTCAGAGTGAAGCTGTCTCCCTCCCACTAGCATGAGAGCTCCCAGAAGGCAGAGGCCGAGCCTCCGCCATTAGGTTAGGAGCTCCCAGAGGGCAGGCAGTAACTCTCCCATCAGACTCTGGGCAGCTTCACACTGAGAGTCCCATGAGGACGTGAGCCACGTCTGTCTCTGGGGAGTCCCGGGGCAGTAGGGAGCTGCCCTCCGTATTTATCCCAGATACCGGGGCTTTGTACCCAGTGGGACTCAACACCCACTGGCGAGTGGCCCCCCTTCCTGAGTGGGGTTCTGCTTCCCACTCCCCAACCCCACACAGCTGACGACTGGCCGGGAGGAAAGGGGCAGGAGTGGGTGTTCGAGTTCCCACTTTCTCTCCCATAGGTCCCAGGAATATTCTCACCAGGAACCTGCCCGCCCTCACCTTTTCGGGGGCCCTACAGGGCTGTTCAGGCGGGAGGCCCCACCTCTGCCAGTGTCCCAGAATGCTTCCTTGAGTGTACATTTAGGGTCCTACATTTGGGTTCCTCATGTCAAACTCAACATCCTGTGCTTCCGGGCTCCAGCAATTGGGGGAGGGGAGCTGAGGTCTCCTCCAGGGTGGGAGAAAGGACAGGGGCTAGTTTTGAACCCCTCAGCTCTCTACTGATCACAGATCTTACTGCCTCTGGTCTAGCTGAAAAGATAAAACCTGGAAGTCTGTCTGCAGGACTGAGAGCCAAAGCACAGGAAGGCCATGGGCAGGGCTTGGAGGCAGCTGTCTTTAAAGATGTAGAATTTGGGAGCCGTAGGGGGTATTTCCAGAGGTAGATGGATTGGCTGGCCCTAAACCTCATCGGTGAACGATCTACCTGGATAGTCCCTGACATTGTCCCCGTCTCCTCACAGTCACCACCTCTGTGAATAATGACCATGTGGTTGAACGTAGCCAAGTGGTCAACCTCCCTTCTGCTTCCAGACTCACCCACAAAGCCTGGGGTCCCACAGGCAGTGGACACGATGCCTCTCTGTTCCATCTTGGACAGACCAAAGTCTGTGATCACGATCCTGGAATTCTCTTCAGGGGTGAGGTACAGCAGGTTTTCAGGCTGTAGGAGAAGAGAAATATCGTGTAGTGTGGGATAAAATCACCTGGAACGTGTATTCCTTTCCTTCCCCTTAATGTATAATTTCTAAGGAAGCTGAGCCCTGGGCTCCCGACTTTAAGGCACAGCTCATCTTCCACTGTTTTCCCTCCTTCTTCCTACCTGCACCCTCATCCCTACACCCCAGCACTCTGTACCTTGCTTATGGCCCTGACTTTGCTCAGCCTTACAGCAATTAATGTACCAACCTCCCTCCCCTCACCCCCAACTACCCCGGGACTGTTTGTGTTTTTAGGGAACCAACCCTTGGTTTGTCACCTCTGATCTCTCCAAAGCCAGGTGCAATGCTGTGCAATGGAGACCCTCATCAAGTATGTGTTGCATTTGATTTTGATTGTGGCTGGGTTCAAGAAACTGGGTAATTTTGCTATTCTGCTAGGGTTAGGAATAGTGAAAAGTTTAGGAAAAGACTGAGGTGCAAATTCACAATGACTGTTCTGCCATCCACGGCTTGTTTAAGAAATACAAGGACAGAAGGGGCTTGGGTGTCAACTAGTCCAACCCTCTTACTTTACAGAACTTGGGCTCCCCGTGGCCATGCAGCTTCCTAAAGGGTCATCATCTGTTTCCCTCTGCATACTCCCTCCTTGGCACCTTTAAGTCTCAGTGGACGATGCCGTTCTCATGGGGGTATTTCACTACTGGCAGGACCTGCTGGATCACCAAATTGGCATCCTTCTCTGTGTAGACACCCCACGCCAGGATCCAGTCAAAGAGCTCCTCACCAGAAACGCTGTGGATACAGGGGCAAGGACAGGAATCTAGTTCTTCTTTCAGGTCAAAGGAACGAGAATTTTTTTGCTCTGTAGCCACGGGGGACACAGCTACGGTGGAAAAAGCAGATGCCCATGAACCGTGATTTGAGAAGTGAGGAAAGGACTATGCCAGTTTCAGAACACCCCCTATGCCTGCTGGGAATGTTAGCACTAGGGAGCTATTTCTTCAAGCTAAGCATTGACCTCTTTCTGGAAACTTCTTTTAAAATGCAAATGCTCCTAGTTGAGGTTGCACCAAAAGCCAATAATCCCTTAGTGTGGACATGTTTCTTAGCTGCCTTTCTTCCTGGCCTAGGACATAGGAAGCCATGATGAAAGAGAACGAAGCTGAAAGCAGGCAAAGCAGGAAAGAGAAGGTGTGCAAAGGAGACCAGGTGTGCTGCATCAGGGTTTCTTTCCTCGTTCTGGAAAATTGGGCTACCTAACGCTGGAATTCCACTTAGGGTCGTAGGGGTGTTTTGAGACTCAAATGGTATGGTATATCAGGACTCAGGGGAGAGTAAAGATCAGTCCCGCCCCCATCTCTTGAGTACACTGGAATTTCTCCAATCAAAATGCACACCACCCTGCTTCTTTCGTTTCTGTCTTTAGGCTCTGGGCTCTGCAAGAGGCGCTGGAGGCCCACAGGAAAGATGTTCTCTGTGCACAACTATGGGTTCCTGACTCTGAGCGGCCTGGGTTCTGGGGCTGGGGCTCTTAGGAGGCTTGGTCCTCAGTGGCATCTAAACCTGCCCACCTCCTGCCTCCCCTTTGCCTTCTGAGTGACTGTTGAATTGGCCTCATTAAGGTGCCACATCGTCCATGCTCACTTGTTAGGGCCACTTTGGGCCCTCCCCACCTCACTCCTTGACTTCCCCTGCTTCGATTTACTAGGCTCAGGTGAGCCTGGGAATTAATCAGCTGCTTGGGTCTGAATTAGCTCATTAAAGTTTCTAAGGAATCGGCCTGTCAGTCAAAACCCACTGCATCCAGCCACACCGAAATTGCAGAGTGGTATGTGTGCGTGTGTGTGCGCATGTCCATGTGTGCACGTGTGCGTGTGTGTGTGCGTGTGTGGTGTGTGTGTGTGCGCGTGTGCATGTGTGTATGTGTGTGTGTGTCCGTGTCTGTAACAGATGCTCCACAGTTGTTTCTCAGTTGACTCCCAGGCTGCAAAGGGACCCTGGCACTAACTCCACCTCCACCCCTGTTCTAGGTGGTCACTCATTGTCCCCTTGGGTCTGAATCCCAGGCCTCTCGGGGGACCTGTCTGTGGACATTCCACTCCACCACCCAACTCCCAGGGGACTAGAGTCACGCAGCCTGGATGAGACTCATCCTTTTCACCAGCTGTCACCTCTGGCCACTACCTGCCACAGGGGTGGCTGCCCCCTGAGGGACCGAGCGAGTCAGCATTAGGCTAATTTTGGTGTGGCAAAGGGAATGGGTGACTGCGACTCAGTCCCAGCTCCCCTCTTTGCAGAGGCAACCTGCAGTAACAGCACGTGGCCACAGGGGCTCTACTGGGCGCCTCAGGCCGGGGGAGGGGGTGGAGGGGGAGAGCGCCCGGTCAGCTCCCCCAAAAGAACAAGGAAACACTCAGGGGTCTTTCCCGTCAGCGGTCTCCCACGCTGAAGCCCCACAGCCCCCCTTGGCTGCCTTATACTGTGTTTGACCCTTAGCTGTCCACAAGCTGCTTTATACCTTACTTGCTTACTCCTTGCTTTCTGGAAGGTCTCTCTCCTTGAAGTCCCCTTTACAGACCAGCTGTCCCCACAGGGGGAAGGTTTGTTCTTTTGTTAGGTCCTCCTCCTTTAGATGAGTGCCAGGCCTAAACCATGAGCTCTTGGGTCATGGGAAGGACAACTGTCCCCATCTCTGCCTGGGAGGAACCCACTCCCTCCAGACAGCCTCTGCCCATCAACCCCCACCCTGGAGCCAGAGAGATCTCGCTGCCATCAGTCACTGGCCCTCAGTGGCTCTCAAAGGCCGGTACGTTCACACAGCCTCCGGGCCCTGCAAGATCCAGCTGCCTGGTTCCCCTGTCTCATGTCGCTCCTCTCCCCTTGCCCTGCAACCAACGAGACTGAAATACTTGTAATCACCCAACACGCCGTGGTGTTTCCAGACTTTGTAGTTTGCTCACATTCTTTCCCATGGCTTGGTCCTCTCTCCCGGCCCCTTCCCCACACTTCCTCCACCCTTACTCTTGCTCCCTGTTCTTTCTTCACCACAGAGACCTGTTTGTCCCTCAAAACTGCCAATTCCCTGGTGAAGCCTGACCCACAGCTCCCTCCCATGCCCCAGAATCCCTCTTCTGAACAGATCCTGTTACCAAACATGCGTCTCTCATTGTATCTGTCCCCCAGAGCTGTAATAAGTACTCTCGCGCCTGCCCTGTCTCTTCCACTGGCTCTGGGCCTCTGTGCAGGACCAGGGCCCGGCCCACACTGGCTGCTGCTCACAGGGTGTTGCACTGGAGTTGCTCTCTGTCTGCCCATCACCTCCCACTTTGAGAAGGTCCTTTAAATGCTCTGAGCTCTGGCTTTCTGGTCTGCAAAGTGGAGAGGTGTGAGACTCAGAAGACAGCACCTACAGTAAAGAACTCTGTGGACGGCTAAGTGCTCTGCAAACGTCTTTATTGTGTGTTCTTCTTCCAGACTAGTGCTTCCCTAGTCTTACTTGTCTGTGAGGAAACCATAAAATTAAAGGAGTGATATGATCTTTTTGTAATTTCCCTACCTTGCATCAAGGGAAAGGCTGGTCGGTCAAGAGTCAGCCATTAATTCATCTCCCTGTAGGCCCCCCAATCTTCTCAGGAGCTCTGAGTTAATGATTCTGAGGTTGTTTCCTCACAGGTCCAATTTGTATCTAATCTTTGGCATGTTCCCTCCTTTCTTAAGAATAACTTGACTCCCGTAATTCCTCAACCTGGGGTTAGGAACTTTGCTTTGCAGGAGGAAATGGTAGATGTTGTAGGTCTTGGGCCCTCTTTCTTTCTCAACAGTGCCCCACCCCATTCCTGCAATTTCCTCCACCAACAAAAGAGATGGCTCCCTATGCTCAGGACTTTCCTCTGAAGTAGCTCTAGGAATTAACTGTGGTCCAAGCAACAAGGATGCTGGGCCCTTATTCATAACCCCTTCACATGAGGTTTAAGGATTTGCTTTAGGAAGCCCAGAAGAAGAAAGGTCCTGAAGATGTGGTATGGAGAAATTATTCTGGACCTGGCTTTGAAGAGATTAATTAGCAGCTGGGGAGGCCTGGGCTGCAGAGAGACACAGCTTCAGTCAAGAATGGTCCTTGGTGAGGAGCAAGGCTTGGAATTCCAGGCGGGAAGTCTGTTTATAGCTGTAGAGCCATGGCAGAGGCTGGGGGTAGAAGCCCAGGAGCCAGACACAGCTTACGGGTGGTCTGGACAATAGATAAGACCAGCTAAGGGCTGTGAGCACAGGGAAGCTGGAAAACCAGCTCACAGTGGCTCATTACCAGGGGTTCGCCCAGCCCCACCTCTCCTTCCTCCCAATCCTGTAAATGTGGTTCTCATCTCCAGAGCATTTTGGAACTTGGTGGAAGAACCCGGCAAGTCTCAGGTTCTTGTGGTGGCCCAGTCTCCTTGGACGTGCTTTGCCTGCTCCCCATGCCCCAGACAGGGCTTTGCATGAAGAAGTGGGTTGGTGGATCCCTGTTCTGCAAAGGCCCCACTGGGAGACTGGGGTATGTCACCTTCCTGAGCTCGTGTCCCATCTGTAAAATAGGTATAGTCCTCTTTTTCAAATAAACAAGTCTTCTTTTAATAATGTCATTTACAATTTGAGTCTTACCAACAGGCCTTTCAGACATATCACTTTTCTGTATACATAAAAGTGAAAGCAAGAGAGGCAGGAAAGATATGTCTGGGACAATCACTTCCTCACAATCGCCATGGCGATTGCAGAACCATCCTGATATCAGAGATGTTAAAATGTGGAAACAACAACAAACAACAGTAAACGCCCTTGTACCTGCCTCCTTATTCGAGAACTAAAATAATTCCCGGCACCGCTGGAAGCTGGTGTCCGCCTCCCCGATCCCATCCTTTCTCTTCTTGCTCTGGAGAAAACCACTGCTCTGAACTTTGTGTTCACTATTTTCAGTCAAGAATGGTCCTTGGTGAGGAGCAAGGCTTGGAATTCCAGGCGGGAGGTCTGTTTATAGCTGTAGAGCCATGGCAGAGGCTGGGGGTAGAAGCCCAGGAGCCAGACACAGCTTACGGGTGGTCTGGACAATAGATAAGACCAGCTAAGGGCTGTGAGCACAGGGAAGCTGGAAAACCAGCTCACAGTGGCTCATTACCAGGGGTTCGCCCAGCCCCACCTCTCTTTCCTCCCAATCCTGTAAATGTGGTTCTCATCTCCAGAGCATTTTGGAACTTGGTGGAAGAACCCGGCAAGTCTCAGGTTCTTGTGGTGGCCCAGTCTCCTTGGACGTGCTTTGCCTGCTCCCCATGCCCCAGACAGGGCTTTGCATGAAGAAGTGGGTTGGTGGATCCCTGTTCTGCAAAGGCCCCACTGGGAGACTGGGGTATGTCACCTTCCTGAGCTCGTGTCCCATCTGTAAAATAGGTATAGTCCTCTTTTTCAAATAAACAAGTCTTCTTTTAATAATGTCATTTACAATTTGAGTCTTACCAACAGGCCTTTCAGACATATCACTTTTCTGTATACATAAAAGTGAAAGCAAGAGAGGCAGGAAAGATATGTCTGGGACAATCACTTCCTCACAATCGCCATGGCGATTGCAGAACCATCCTGATATCAGAGATGTTAAAATGTGGAAACAACAACAAACAACAGTAAACGCCCTTGTACCTGCCTCCTTATTCGAGAACTAAAATAATTCCCGGCACCGCTGGAAGCTGGTGTCTGCCTCCCCGATCCCATCCTTTCTCTTCTTGCTCTGGAGAAAACCACTGCTCTGAACTTTGTGTTCACTATTTTGTCTTCAGTTTTACCAAGCATGTATGCAATATATATATTATTTGATTTTGAACTGTTCTATAAATGGAATTATATCCTATTCTGTGACTTGCTGTTTTAAAAAAACTTAACATTATGAGCAAAATTTGTCTATGCTAATATTTGAAGCTGCTGTTCATTTTTCACTACTGAATATCCCGCTCTGTTCATATTCCACTGTATTATCAGTTCATCTGTTGATGGAAAGTTGGGCTGTTTCCAGTGTTCTGTTATTAAATTAATTTGCTATGAACATCCTCATAGCTGTGTCCCAGGACTCGTGTGTGCGCTTCTCCGGGGTACATACCTAGGAGTAGAATTGCTAAGTCTAGACAATGGCCCTCCTTGGTCCCTTGCTCTCCCTTGCTGTCTGAGCCTGGCTGCTGACCAGTCCTGCCCTCCTAGATTGGTAGGGGGGATATCTTTCCTTCTGTGCCTCCCACTTGACCCCCTTGGCAGCCCTACCTGTTTTCCTGGCTTCTCTCATTTCCCTTTGTTGGTGAGTCACATGGGTGCTCCTCTATAGACAACAGATCTCATTGCAAGCAGGAGGCTGTGCAGACAGATGGAGAGAGGTGTTGCTTTGCCTCCCACGGATTTGTCACCCCTTTTCTCCTGGGTGACGGAGCTGCAAAAGATCACCCAAAGCCCATCTCTTTTGAGAAGTGAGAAGCCCTGGAAAGGGGTTAATCTCCCAGAACCCTCAAGATAGAGGCATTCTTTCCATTTGGGAAATTAAACCCAAATCGGGGTTCTCTTCCTGCATTTATTCTCCAGACCAGGAAGTTTCAGGAAGAGAACATAGGTGGGGTTTTTGCTAAGTATAGTTTAACAAGTTTAACAATAGAAGCTGGTAACATTCAGTAAAACAAGCAAGGTGACATTCCATAATACAATTTTCAAGAAGTTAAGTTGATCGACCAACAAAAGCTTGATCTTAGCAAACATTCTCTTCTTACAGCAATTTCCCAGTATCTTTACATATCAGTCAGTAACCTGTCTGTCTTTGAGCCAGCAACCTTGCTGTGTTACAATTCTTTATCTTATAACAGAGACTATAGCCTGGGAAAAATCTCCTGTCTTTTGCAAGGTTAAGATTTGAAACTACAAGGCTTTGGAAAACCAGGCCCTGTGAAATACATTTGCTTTATGTATACTCCACAGAGAGGGGCTCCCATAGCTCTTCTCCTAGCCTGGGTTGCTGGGGAAGAAACAGATGACCAGTGCCAGTGGACAGGGTCCATTGAACCTGTCCTGTTGGCAGCAGTGCCATGGGGAGTGGAGGGCTTACCTTTCCAACTCTACTCCCTTGCTCCAGCCTGAATGCTAAGACCTGCTTTCTGGGCATCAGAAGATTGTGATCAGGCCTCCCAAGGCTGCAGAGGTAACCAGATTAGCCAAAGAAAAAGAGTGGCTCATATCTGCCCTGCTCTGTCTGTACTCTTCCTAGCAGAATCTCAAAAAGAGAAAGGCTGGGGCTGCAGGCTTCTGTGACTCCATCTTGGCCTTTGGGGCATTGGCCAAGCCTGTCCTAGGGTCTGATTATCCCATGTGTTTGCAGCATGTGAAGGTGTACAGTCAGCAGGTGGCGCTGGCCAGTGAACACAAAGTCAGAGGAAATAAGCAAGGGGGCCTCAGGAGAAGCAGGCTCTCTGTTCCCAGGAATGTGCCAGGCATGTCTGTGTGACCACAGCCCACCTTCCTTGCTCCAGTGGAAGCTCTTCTTCTCTTAGGATGATCTGGGCAGGCAGTGTGATGGGACAGATTTTGGCATCAAAGAGACCTAGATTCAAATCCCTTCTGTACTGCTTTCTGGACCTCTCTGAACCAGTTTCCACACACAGCATAGTGGGTGTAATAATATCTACCTTGGAAGGCTGATGTGAGGGGCAGAGTGTCCTGCACACTGTGGGGGACAGGTTTTGGTGTAGAGGATTATGATGACGTGGCTTCCCGAGGGCTGAATGTAGGTATATGGGCTCTTTTGTTGGCCTCCTTTAGGGTGCTTGAGGTCCTATGCAAACTGTTTTTATAAGGGAGTTGTGTATATAAAATTTCTTATCACCCCAAATCAGAGTGTCATCACTATTCTGGCACCTGAACTTGTGTGAACCTATAAAAGAAATGTCACAGCATGCAGTGGGAACAATCTGCTCATCAGGCCACCATCCCGGAAGTGGAACCTGGCAGAAAACCTCAGAGAGACTCCATAGAAATGAGTCCTGGAGCTCCTCAGGACAACTGGTCAACCCCACTCACTTGGGAGTTAGGTATGGGTAGAGAATGGGAGTGCCCTGAAGGGGAGGAATGGAAGGGAACTTAGAAAATTGTGAGGAAGACTCTCCAAAGCCCGAATCCTGATGTTCAGGGCCTGCAACAGGAGCCCTGCTTGCCTGCATCTAAGGGCTGTAATGTGTTGTGTAAAGACCAGGCTAGATCTTTGCCTGACCCAGTGCTAAATTGAAGCTTGACATTAAAGTGAAGGAAAAGATTGAGATTAATAGAATGGGAGGGGGATTTAAATATTACTAAATTTAACTTCTTAAAACATAAAGATAAAAAGAAAGAAGAGAAGCAGCTTTCTCCCATATCAGCCCATTTGTCATGAAATGGAAGTTGTGTGGTGGCATCTGTGGTTGCATCATTGTGTCTTGCAGGATTGTGTGGATTGTGTCTTGCAGGGTTGTGTGGAGCTGGGTGTGTGCCAGTGTGATGATTAATTTTATGTGTCAACTTGAGTGGACTATGGGGTTCCTAGATATTTGTTCAAACAACAACAAAAAAAGTTATTCTGGGTGTGTCTGTGAAGGTGTTTCTGGATGAGATTAGCATTTAAATTTAGACTGAGTGAAGCAGAGTGTCTCCCCAGGGTGGGTGGGCCCCATCAGGTTAGTAGAAGGCCTGAATAGAACAAAGGCTGTCTCTCCTCAGGACAAGAGGGAATTTCCCTTGACTATCTGCCTTTGAGCTGGGACATTGGTTTTTTTTCTTGCCTTCAGACTCAAAATGAAAGACTGGCTCTTTCTGGGTCTGTGGCCTGCCAGCGTTCAGATTGGAACTACACCACTGGCTCTTCTGGGTCTCTAGCCTGCATACTTGCCCTGCAGATCTTAGGACTTGTCAGCCCCTATAATTGCGTGAGCCAATTCCTTATAATAAGTCTCTCTCTCTCTCTACCATGTATATGTTGTATATATATCTGTGTACATATGTATACACACATATTGTGCAGGTACTTCAAAAAGTTTATGAAAAATAAAATTAAAAAATAATATGAATTCTTCCATGATCTTTTTGAGGTACCATTGTGTACACACACACACACACACACACACACACACACACACACACACACACCCATATTAGTTCTGTTTTTGTGGAGAACCCCAACTAATACAGCCTGGATTTTATGTTGTGCAGTAGAGCTGTACAGTGAGAGACCCACGGCCCAGGGGCACTGTTCTGGTGTTGACTTACCTTTGGGGTGTGGCCAGGAGTTGGGTATAGGGTCCCAGGAAGGCACAGGGCCTCCTTACTTGAGGGGATGGATGAGGATGGACAGAATCGAGGCTTCCTTCCCTGTTCTTTGGGGAATCCCAATTCCACTCCCCTGTCCTAGGACCTTGGTGGGTTGAGCAGGCTCCTCTCTCAGGAGGGTAGTTCCTCAGGTCAGCCTGCCACAACTATTGACCCTGGGTGAGCCTGGCCTCTGGGCATATGCTTCAGGCCTTGCTCTTCCCTCCCAGCTGCCCCACAGGCTACTGGCCAATTTCTCAATGGGAGCTGAACCCTGAGGCAGGTGGACATGTCCGTTTTCCTGGAGCAGGCCTCTAGGATCTCCACATTCAAGATCCCTAGTCTTCTTGTAAATCCATGGAGATAGGCAGGGTAAAAAGCATCTAAAAATGTTTCTGCTTGGCCACTGTCCCAGGAAGGGGCTAAGGAGCAAGCGGACAGGCAGGCACTGCCTCTCAGACTATGCTGAGATCCTGGGCCCCCAGGGAAGAGTGTCCCTGCCCAGAGGTTGGCTAACTGGATCCTCTGAAAGACAGACCCCACAGTCTCCTCTCACCCTTCCCCCAATTCCAACACACCCTCTTCATTTAGTGAAAAGAGCACTAGGGTCATAGGTAGGAGATTTGACAGCATTGACTGTGTCACTGTTTCTGGGTGACCTTAGGTAAGTTGCTCTCTCCTGGTTTGTTCACTTGCAGTGTGGGAATAATAATCAAATCTGCTTTCCTGGTTATTTTGAGATGAAATGAGTTATCTCACTGCATTATTGTGGGTAAAAGTGCTTTGGAAAATTTATGCAATGCTACACAAGTAGTAATACATTATTATTACTACTATACAACTCTGAGCTCTATTCATTGCTCACAGCAGCTCCTGGCTTTTTAATATGCTTCCTCTTAGGAACACCAAAACTAGTGCTTTAAAATCTTTAATGTGCAAGTAAATCATCTGGGATCTTGCTAAAATGCAGATTCTGATTCAGTAGGTCTGGGTAGGTCTGGATTCTGCATTTTCATGCCCTCAGGTGATGCCGATGTCTTTGGTCTGGGGACCTGAACTCCCCCTTCACAGGAAAGGAGAATGAAATCTTCCTATGGTTAGTTGAGAAGAAACATCTTAGAAAGTGCAGCGGAAGTGTGGGTTTATTAAAACAGCTTGCAGTCAAAGATGGCCTGTTGGTCACAAAAGGTAAATTTTGGCTTTTGGAAAGACAGAGAGTGAGAGGACAGGGAGGGAAGGAGAGAGGGAGAAACACACAGGGACCCAAGAAGCCTTGGACCGATCACTTGCTGGACTTCTCCGTGGAACAGCCGCCCCTGGTCTCACTGAGAGAGTCTGTGCTGCCCGTTCTTGAGCCCGCGCTGTTGAGGATGAGGATTCTTTCGATTTCTCCCGGGATGTTTTGCTTCTCCTCATTCTCGGTCTCCCGGTGGTAGAAGTAGTTGAAGTTGGAGACGATGACAGGCACAGGGAGGGCAAGCAGGCGGGAGAGCTTGAAGATGCGGAAGACCCTCACCAGCCGGATGATCCTCAGGATGGCCAGGGACATGTTCTGCTGGGCGCTCGGCTCTGTGTCCTGCACCAGCTCTGTGATGAGAGTTGCGAAGTAGGGGGTGATGGAAATGATGTCGATGATGTTCATGATGTTCCTGAAGAAGTCGGTCTTGCTGGGGCAGACCACGAACCGGAGCAACAGTTCCAAGGTGAACCACGCGATGCAGGTGGACTCCACCATGAAGAAAGGGTCAGTGAACAGGGCGTGGGAGAGGACGGTCCTGCTCGTGTTGAGGCTGGGGTCCCTGACCACCTTCAGCTCCCTATCCTCCCGGAACTCTGGCAGTGTCTCCAGGCAGAAGATTGTGATGGAGATGACCACAACCAACACCGAGACCACAGCCACACCACGGGCAGCACTGGAGCTCTCAGGGTACTTGAAGAGGAGCCAGAACTGCCGGTGGAAGTCATTGGTGGGGAGCAGTGTTTCAGGGTCTTTGATGAAGCCTTCGTCCTCTCGGAACTGGTCCATAGCCTCGTTACCCAGCTCATAAAAGGAAATCTCATCAGCAAAGACATCGATAGGGACATTGGCTGGGCGCCGGATTTTCCCACCAGATTGGTAATAATATAGGATTCCATCAAAACTGGGCCGGTTCCGGTCAAAGAAATATTCATTTCTCATGGAGTCAAAGAACTGCATCCTTTTCTCCCGGTCTCCCAGGAGCGTCTCTGGGAACTGATCGAGGGTTCTGAGCTGAGTCTCAAACCTCAGCCCAGCAATGTTGATGATCACCCGCTGGCGCGCCGGATTTTCCCACCAGATTGGTAATAATATAGGATTCCATCAAAACTGGGCCGGTTCCTTAGGTGTCTCCTGAGGTTGCAATTCAAAAACTCTGGGAGAGTAGGTTCTCTACCTCTCCAAGACATGCAGAAGGAAGGGTGTGGAAGGCCTCACCTTGAGGGCAAAGCTCCTGGGGTTGTCATAACCAATCCACTGGTTCCCCTTGTAGGCATAGGGCACCTCCTGAGGGGCATTCCCCACCTGGGTGGCTCCATTCAGGAAGGAGCAGATTGGGGCAGATGCAGGAGGAGCAGTCACAGCTCAGATGGGCCCTGCTCTACTCGGCCACTTCCCCCTCCTCTTCTGTCCTGGGATACACTCCCCACTCTATTCCCCTTTACTGGAAATAAGAACAGCTGGTTCCAGTTTCGCCCAGCTCCCTGCCCTGCTTTCCTGCCCTGTGGGACAGCAGAACACATCAGATGAAGAGATGAGACATGAATACCAGTCCTGTGCCTGCCAATAATCACCTGTGCAACGATGGATGAGGCAGCTTCTTTGTGCCTTGTGCCCCACATTCTCTTTGAAATAAATCTGCCTGTCCTTCTTATCTGAAGACTTTCATTTCAGAAGAGTTAACAAGGGGACAATGGAGCATAATGGTTGAGGTTTGAGAGCTGGACAACTGAAGTTTGAATCCTAGCTCTACTACTTACTAGTTCTGAGAGCTTAAGCAAATTACTTGAGTTCTCTGTGCCTCAGTGTCTTCTGGTGTAACATGGGGAGAACGTTGTTAACTCATTGTTTGTTGTATTAAGTGAGATGTATAAAAATCACTTAGAACAGAGCCTGGCTCTCCATTTATACTCAGTAAGTGTCATCTACTGCTAGTATTAAAGGTGCATATTTATTTTAAACGTTAAAATTTAAGATATTTTATTAATCATTCACTCTTCCCTTCTCTCCTTACCACATACACTCTGTGCAGTCAACAACAGGGTACCCTGTGTTAAAAATAAGAGTTTAGATTCATTCTCCGTGGATGTATCTTCAAACTTTGAAACAAAGAAGAGTGGGTCTTCCTGGTCCCCTGGGCCTTCTAAAAATATTACCTCAAAGTAGGCGAGAGTCCCAGCCTCCTGAATATAGGGCCCAGCAGTCCCAGGACCAGAGGTGGGAACATCCAGGCTGTGGTTGTCAGGGTTAGTGAGAATGAAGGTGCAGGCATAGGCCCCAAAGTCCACCATTAGCTTCTTATCAGGGGCACGTTGGCTCTTCCAGTACTTCATTGCATAATTCTGGAGGCAAGGTGAAGAAGATACCATTAGGACACAGTTGAGTGTGCTCCCAGAGGCCATGGAACAGCTTAGATTTTCTGCCTAATTCCCCAGTGTCTCCAGATACAGCATCCGGTCAAGGTCTACCCACAATCCAACCTAACCTAGTAGAAAGAAAAAAGCACCCTCCCTTCTAGAATTGGGTGTTAGAGGTATCCATGGTGAAGAGGTCCATCACTTAGGCAGCAGGGTCCAGTGTCAACTACGGATGAAATGTCCTGTCACCCTCCTCCCCCTGATACTGGATTTGGCATTTGGGACATGACTGGAGCTCAGCCATGCATCCACCTGTCTTCCCAACTGACTTAATATGGTGCTTATAACTGTTTGAGCATGGGATATCCACCTGGGAGACTGTCCAGTGTCAATTTTAAAATTCTTGGTTGAAATCTCCACTGAAATCACATCTAGTATGTTTAGCCAGCTAGTGACCATTAAGCAGACTCATTAGTACAGCCACCTAAGCCACTCAAGTTAGAAAGACAAACCTCGTGGGATGGGACAAAGAAGAAATAGTGGGAGCAGATAGAACATGAAATGTACTCCCAGCATAAATGGAAACGGTATTTTAAAAAATTCTCCAATTTATGGGATTATCCCAAACCAGTATTCTATTTCATTTTTTGTGAAAGATGAATGGATACAATTGGTCATGGAACAGGGAAGTAGGTAACATTAGTGGTCCATCAAGCTTCCTTGGCCTCCCTTCCAGTCCCAGGCCAGGGATCCCATGACATGCTTTGAAGATATCTGTTAGGACTGGCCTGATGAATCCACTTCCTTACTCAACACGTTGAAGTATTTGTAGTCTCCCTTGTCATTGGGTGGTGCAAACAGGGGACTGTCCTCTACTGTGAAGCTCTCCCTGGAGCCCCTTAGGTCATAGGTCATCACATTGATGAGGTCCATATACCTTGGGTGGTGGGGGTAGGGCACAAGAGGACAGAAATGACCCAAGGGAAATCATCTCTCTATCCCACATCCCCTAAAGCTCTTAGTCCCTGCCAATTGTGCTGTTTGTAATTATGCCATAAGGATTCTCTTATGCATTATCATTCTTTATTCCATTCTTCTTGACCTTTATCTCAAGAGCACCTGGTATATAGAAGGCACTCCACACATAATCAATATCCTGTACTCAGAACTTCAGGACGTGTAGAAGCTTGAAACTCAAGTAACCTTCTCCAAACAGTCTTTTACTATGGAGAACCTTGGAAATAGATTTAGAAACAAGTTTATTGTTATGCTGGCTACCCATGCCTCTTTCTTAGGCATTGAGATTATTTTATTCCTTTGAGATACAGCCCTGTCTATCCAGGGTAACTGAGCATTGGTCAATGGTATGTGGGAAAGATCCTGGGGTCACTTAGCTCTGAACATGAGCTCCTGGGCATGGGGTCTACTTATTTAGACACCTCAGGAATCTGGTAAGTAGTCTCAGTTGTACCTTCACCAGCCAACACAGCAGCAGAAATCAGCAAACTGGGCTTGTTGCTCTGGGTGGTCTCTTGCTCAAAAGCCTTATACATTTCCTGTGAAACAGGAGACACTGGACTCAGGCTGGGGGAACCAGTGAGCATGTAATGAGGTCGCAGTTCTCATGAAGGAAACTGTGAAGTGCTCAGTTCAGAGTCCTCTGGTCCAAAAGCTGTTGTTGGTCTCTGGGCGCAAGAGTGAGTTGTCTCCCAAAAACTTGGAAATGAGGAGAATTTGGTCGTCTTCTGAGAAGTAAGCTTTAAAATGAACAAATAATGTCTAGAACAGAAAAATAGAAAAGAAGAAAAGTTATATTAAAGAGGAAAAAATGGCTCCCAGCCCTACAAACTGTACGTGATTGAATCTAATAATAAGAAAAATCAGTGATGGAAGAAAAGGAAATAAGAGTATTAAATCAAGCACTGGTGCTCAAAGTTACATTCCTAACTATAAATCTGTCAACATTCATGATGCTGTCTCGCACCAGCCTCTATAACTCAGCCAATGTGAGTTTTCCTCAAAAGAGAGATCTGGTTTTGTGCTAAAGAAAGCAGGCTTTGAAGCACACAGGTTGGAGTGCGTTCAGCCTCTCCTAGAACCCCTCTGCAGATAGAGGCCTTATTCTGGCCCACCGTGTGCCCGATACTGTGTTATCTGGACACAGCAAGGGTGAGTCATCTTCAACAGGACAGTGAAGAGCTGCTGGGTGTCTGCTGGGCTGCCGCGGTTGCTGGGATGCTCCCAATCTTTGTCCACCGCATCAAAGTTGTACTTCTTCAGAAACCATGAGGCCAACTGGAGGCAGGTCTGATGGTCCTCAGCAGTGGTCACCATGTCTGAGAAGCTGGAGTTAACATTATGATCTTAGTGGCAGTGACAGCCTCTGACATGGACTCTCTCAAGGGCAGGATTCTCCCATGGAGCACTTTAGGGGGACATAGGAGGAAAAAGTAGTGGCCTGAGATCCTGGATACTGTGTTGTCTTTTAGCCTCCTGACTATTTGCCTGGACACACATTCGGTTATTCAGTCATTCATTCAACATTGCTGGGGTATAGTGGTGAATAAAATAGTTTCTGCCCTGGAGGAGCTCATACAGAGAAAGGTATAGATAAGTAAACAGGCAATTAAAATACAGTGTGGTAAGAGCTATGACAGAGGAAGAATAGACTTCAGGGAGAGTTGGTCAGAAAAGAGTCCTGGGATGTCTAACCTGAGGTCTGAGTCCCCAGGGCCACCCACTTTGGAGAAACTCAGAGCCCTTGGTGTTTGGAAGAAGCTGAATAATCTGGAAGTGACTCAACCATGAACACAAGGTCTCATCCCTGGGTTCCACAATTCCAGTCACCAACAGAGAGCAGGGTTTTCAGCTCCGTGTTACTAGAGATAGAAAAACACCAATGTAGAGAAATTCCACTGCAAGGAGATGGCATCTGCTGGTCAATCCTTCCACTCTTACATCCCACATCAAGCCTTGTGTTGGGAGCACAGCTCTCTGGGGGAACAAGATGCCCTCTTGCTGGGGGTACCTCCAGGGCACAGTATAAATACTCATTAGACAAGTTCTTGCTCCCAACTCTGCGAGTGGGCGGATGGATCCTGGTACAGCAGGGAGCTTCGAGAGAAGAAGAGACAGGGCATCCTAGGGAGGACAGGGGAGCTGAAAAGCAGCTCCTTAGCACAGCAGTAGGGGGGCTGAAGCTGCTGGGATACACGAGGCCAACAAGCTGAAAGTCTGAGTCTCCTAAAGAAAAGAGCAAGGAATGGGGCAGTGGGAGGGTCTACTATTTACTGAGTGTCCACTAAATGCCAGGCAATTTACATGCATTGTTCCTGTAACCCTTACAATCCCACAAGGCAGGGACTGCTAATCTCAATTCACCTTTAAGTGATATTCAGAGAGATTGAACTCAGCCAGCTGGTAAGGTGGCAGCGCCAGGATTCAAAACTAACTCCTTTATACCATGGTGTCTCCCAGCAGGACCCCAGATCCTGGCAACAGGACCGTAAAACCGACCCACTGGATTCCCAACAGAATGAAAGTGTCAACCTGTCTGATAAGTTGATCTGGTATTCCTGGGTTCTGGGTTCTATTCCTGGGCTAGAGAAAGCTTTTAACCTCTCCATGACAAACTTTCCTCAACTTTAAAATGGTTTTAATATGCCCACTTCATAATGTTTGTGGTGAAAGTACATAAAATAATAAATGAAAAGCACTTAGTTAATGCCTAGCATGTAGTAGTCACCCCATAAATATGCTAAGCATTTAACTGGCACAAGAACCACTTTAGGTTAAATTGGTAGCTAATTCACAGGTTGGTGTGCGGCCACACCACAACATGGCAAGCTTTGGGGGACACTGATCATAGTGAATCCCTTGTGGATGGCACCTCCGGGGACACATAGGATACAACGCTGAGGATCTGGTTAGAAAATAATCCAGAAAAACGGCAGTAGCAACCCGCCTCTCCTGGAAGAATGACTGTGAGCAGCACTCAGAGGCTAAGATTCTGGCGCCAGTGTCTCTTGGGGGGAAATTCTGAAAGGCTCACAGGAAAACCTCCCACCCAGCACAGAGCCCAAACCCAGAACTCACTAGTTCTTAAGGCCATTGATGCTGGCAGAGAGGGCCTCATCATCCCACTCGATGGTTGTGATCTGTTGTCGGCCATGCCAGCGAAGGCATAGATGATGTGCTTGCAGAAGCAAGGGTCCACATTCTCGGGCATGGAGTGGGCAGTCCCAGGGTGGTACTGGATCCAGCTGGTAAAGTAACAGACAATTTTGGTTGCTGCACCTGGAATGGCAGGGCAATAAAAGGTTGGGCCCTGCCCTGACTAATGTCCCTCCCCAGGGTACTCTGGTACCCCCACCCTCACATGGGGTACTTACCCAGCTGAAGCCAGAGGGCTAGCACTGAAGAAGAAAAGAGACCTTGGTCAGAGGGTGCCAGGGTCATCCTTTCCCTTGCTGGGAAGGAGCAGGCCTGGGGCAGCACTGGTCGTAAGTGGAGAAGGGGAGCTGGGCCCTGCCCCTCTGCTCTATAAGTCCTTTCCCAACATAGGCTCCTGACTGATGCTTTTGGAGAAGATGGCTATTGTAGGTATTTAGTTAGCTACCTGGAAGCTCAGATGATGGTTGACAGCTCAGGAACAAAGAGGATTTGTTGCTATTCTTTCAACAAATCCTTATTAAGTACTGGTGCTGGAGATAAAAAGAAAACTAGACAGGGTCCCTTCCTCAAAGAGTTCACAGCCTGGTGAGGAACTCAAACCTGTAAGCACATAGGTGCAATGCAAATGTGACAAGTGATAAAACCCAGATAAGAACTGAGTATTATGGAAAACAGAGGTCAGGGAAGACTTGCCAAGAGAGGTGACTTTTGGACTGGGCCTCCTGCTTCTCCCTCTAGGCTCCTCTTATTTTGTGCGTATCTCTATCACAGCACCCTTCACACTGAAGGATCATTGTTTGCTGGTCCACCCATGAGAAGTGAACTCCTTGAGGGCAGGGGCTATGCTTACACTTTCAAGTAACCATGACACAGCATAGTGCCCAGGACATAGCCAACTCTCCATCAATATGTGCTGAGTGAACAGACCTGAAGATAAGCCAGATTGGTGGGGAGGGCATTGGAGGTGGAGAAGGGGTGGTTTCAGGTGGAGGGCCCTTGCACAGCAGTCTCTTCACACTCAGAACTAGAGTCAGCTTTTCCAGAACCAACTTCATTCTGCTTTTCAACTCAGATGATGCTTCTAAATTTTATTCCCTTCCAAGCCACTCAACCACACCCAGATGTGCTGCTGTGCCTGGCCCACCGGTCTTTCTCGTGGGCTCCTACCCACAGTTTGGTCATCCTCTCTGAGTAACAAGTTAGTCCTGGGGGAGCTGCATGAACTCCTTAAGACTTTTCTGCCTCCCTCCCAACCTCCTCACACCTGCTCCCAGAGTACTACATTCAGAACATCTGCCTCATTCATGTTTTCCGCTAATCGCTCCTGGTATTTGATGAAGTGCACGTGTTGAGCTCCTGCTCTGTGGCTGGCACTGAGGAGGAACCACAGAACGTTGGAAAGGGAAGGGCCGGCCCGCATCTTCTATCATTTTACATGGGTGGAGAGGGGGAGAGGGCGGCATGGCTTCATCCCACTCCACCAGAGTTACCCACTTTCCCTCCCGTATGAAGCCCTCAGGTGCTCAGTGGGCCTTTCCTTCCTTTCCCACTATGTTATGAACCCCAGGAAGCTGCGAGAGAGGAAGGAGACAATGCAGACCTGGAGCACAGGAGTAGAGGAGGGCACAGAGAGTGAATGGAGGAGAAAAAGCAGGTGCTCTGAAGGCTCAGCTCGCTCGCCTGGAACAGACTACCAGCAGTTTGTCCATTTGGATGCGGAGTCCGAGATGTGAGTTCCAGTCTGAATGGGCACTTAACAGCTTTTTATAGGGAGCATTGCTGGCCCTCCACGCTATACCTGGCTCCCTCCTGTAGGCAAGTTGATACATCAGGAAGAAAGGGGTAGGGGTAGCACATGGCTCCCCTTCACCCTCTGAATCTTATCTGTGTTTTCTGTCTTGGGTAATCAATACAAGGACACAATGGAGATTCTTTGAGAACAGCTTTAAAAGGCAGTTGGCTGAAGGAACATTTAAGAGAATGGCATATCTGGCACACATAGGAGGCTGACCTAGGGTCCAAGATCATTACAGGTCAGAGTAGGCCCCACATGTCATAAGAGACCAGCTGGATCCTAGGGCAACCGTTTGACTGGGCTATATCCTTGGGGCACAAGGGTGGGGAGCTCCTGCCCAGATCACACCCCTTGATTCTATTGTAGCAACAGATGTTGGGTAGTGGCTACACGTGTGTGAGTTTTCATCAGGTTTGGAGTAAGAGAGCATCGTTTTCCAAGGTTACTTCTCTTTATTTGAAGATTGTCTAGTTTACAGAGAACAGAGGAAATTGACCTGGGACAGACATTTCTAATTAGGCTTTGACTCAAAAAGGAGAAGCTGCAAGTCCTGGGACAAAGTCCCAGGGAACCACATACATTAGAGAAAAGACAGCTGCAAAAATGCTCCTGGATTGAGGCTCTGAGAATCACAATATTTTAGGACTTGCCTTCCTTCACTCCATCCCCAGCCTTACTACTCATACAGAAAGGGATTCCACCTACAGGAAGCCCACCAAGATGCCACATCACAGGTTTCCAGGCCATGTCTGAGGGTCTCTCAGCCCCAGAAGACAATGAGAGGAGAAAAGGTGTGGTCCACTCCTCTCCAAGGCAGGCTTGCTTTTACCCTTGGCATTGACACCAGCCCCACGACATCTATGCAGCCTGACTAAAATCCCTTCTAAGAGAAGGTGGTGGTGCTGGCTGCATTCCAAGCACATGTGAGATATCTCCTACTTAGAGGTCTACCAGGTGTAAGTTTTCAAGATTTTCTGAAAGATGTTGATTACGTCCTTGGACACTTCAATCCCAGACCCATTTAGAGGCAATTTGGATTCACAGAGAAGACAAGAATGGATCCTAGAGGCTTCAGTACAAGGATGTGGTCATGCAGGGCTGATGGTACTCCCAGTGCTGTCACCCATAATCTTCCCCCATTCTTCCCAGGCTTCTGATTCAGCCTAGCCTTTGCCCGAACCCTAGAAGACTGCCCATAACTGGAGGTACTGACTAACTAGCATTGGACCAGTATTGAAAATAATAATAGCTAACATTCATTCAGTACTTACAATGTGTCAGGTGCTTCACATGTATTAATTTATTTAAACCAAACTACTCCTTGAGGCAGATGCTATTATTATCATCTGTTTCATGGATTAGGAAAACTGAGGCACAGGGAAACTACACAAACTGCCAAAGCTCACTCTGAGAAGTAGCAGAGCTGTGATCCAAGCAGAGACAGCCTGCCTCTGGGGGCGGGGTTCATATGACCTTCTGACTCTCACCCACCCCTGTGCAACTCTAAGATGTGCTTCCTCTTTGGCAGAAGACTCTTAGTCTTCAAAGATCTCCTCAGAGGGGTTGTCTGGGGGAAAAAAGAGGAAAAACAAAAAAAGGCTGACCAGGGTCCCACCCCAACCCCAGTCAAAGGAGAAGCCCTGATCCTAACCTTCTCCAGGATGTTTGCAAAGTAAATGGTTTTCTCCTCACAGCAGAGGACGCAAGAGGAACCACAGAGCTCAGGGCTTGAAGCCCAAGATACAGAACTTTAATGGGCTCTTAGGCTCCATGCAAGGTCAAGGTTAATGTGTCAGGCAGCTAGCTGTTCATGGCCCATCTTGTGCCCACTTCAACAGCAGGATGATGGAAGTGTTAAATTAAATTTGGCCTGAGGATGTCTCTATACTTCGAGTTCCTGTATAAGAAACTGCAACCTAACTTAGTATGTAAACAAGCGGAAACCTAGTCTAGCAGTATATTTAGCAGTATATTTTTTTGTAACAGCTAGTTGGATATCAGGCAATCACAAGCAGCCGGCTCATCAGATCATGTCCAAATATGGCAAATTCCTAGCTGTAACTAGTCAAGCTCCGCCTGTACTTTACTTCCCTGTTCTGTCTGTAAATACTCACTGCCCACACTGCAGAGCAGAGCTCTCTGAACCTCTCCTGGTTCTAAGTGCTGCCTGATTTATGAATTGATCTTTGCTCAGATAAACTCTGTCAAATTTATTGGTCTAAAGTTTTTCTTTTAATGAAAGTGACAACACACAAGTAATGCTCATTATGTGTCAGGCACGGGTGCAAATGCTTTGTAAATATTAACCATCATGT
This sequence comes from Galeopterus variegatus, assembly GCF_000696425.1. NCBI lineage: Eukaryota > Metazoa > Chordata > Mammalia > Dermoptera > Cynocephalidae > Galeopterus > Galeopterus variegatus. Next base: position 217,715 of record NW_007726156.1, on the reverse strand, counting down.
CACTGGGAGTAGGTGCCCTTGTCCCCATTTTAGAAATGTGAAAACCAGGGCTCAGAGAAGGTCTTGCCCAAGGTCACATAGCCAGTAGGTGACTGACAAAGCCAGTGTGAACCCAGGAGATCTGACTCCAGACTGTGTTCTTGATTATCCTGCTCTTCTGCTTCTCTAGAACTTGATTACCAGAGAGAGCAAAGGACTGACCCAGAGCTAGAAAGTCAGAGAGGTGCTCCAAGAAATGTCTACCTTGTAGAAAGAAGATCTGAGCACTGGAAAAGCATTTCGGGAAACTTGGAGACTAGTTTTCCCTACTGTCCATCAGTGTGTGCCATCCCCGTCCTTTGGTATGTATGTCCGTTGTTCTCTCAGTCATAGGGGATACTCAAAGCAATTGTGAAACAAGTCTCCTAGTATTCCCACCTGTATTCCCCATCAGATCATGTAGCCACCTCTAATCTCCTCCTCCACAGAAATTTTGGTGCTGCCATGTTCTGAGATTCAATCTAGTTGCCACCACTCATCAGACAGATGTCCTTACACTCCTTGAGCTCCAGTTAGTTCATCTGAAAACTGGGCTAATTACGATCTACTTCACCAGCCATGAGGATTAAATATGTGCATGAAAGTGTTGTTCAAAGGTCAGGATAAAAATCATTTTTCTAGAAGGAAAAGATTGGAAGAGAAATGGGAGAATGGGGGAAAACAGTACATCCTAAAATTAAGGTGTCTGACCTTAGTCCTGGGCAAGAGGGGTCCCTGCTATGGGCATCATGCTTTAGAGAAAGTGTCGGCAAACTTTTCCATAAAGGACCAGGTAGTAGATATTGTAGGCCTTACAGGCTATAGTCTTTCTGTTACAATTTTTCAACTCTGCCATCGTAGATAGAAAGTGGATACAAACAATATGGAAACAAATTGGGCATGGCTGTGTTCCAATAAAATTTTATTTACAAAAATAAGCAGTGGGCTGTGTTTGACCCATGGGCCATAAACTGCTTTCCCTGCTTTAGAGGGTCCCACTCTGGTCCTCTCCCAGCTGCACCCCTACTCATGAGGTGAGGAGACTGCAGGGCTAGGGACACACCCACCTGGAGCTCATCCCTCCTCTTTCAAACCACCATCCGGATACCCAGGATTCCTGCCCACATAGCCCTAATAGCCTGTGCCCACTTTCAGGGTCTGCACAGGCCTTCTCCCTGGGTCCACCAACATTGAGGGTAGGCAACAACGCTGCTGTGCACATGCCTGGCCAACAGGCTCTTGTGTGTGTGTTGGGGGGTAAAGGTGGGGTGTAAACAAAGCTTGGATACAAAGCTTGGATGCAAAGCCTGAGATGTCCACAAGTATGACATGAGGCCCCTGCTCAGTGAGACAGAGCTGAATGTGGGAAGGGAAGGGGGTTGCCCGTGGACTGGGAGCCGAGGGCAGCCGCTGCCATATTCTGGTGGGGAATTCCGAGGAGTCTGAGAATTCTAAATTCAAACCTGATCTTCTAGGTTGTTGTGAAGTCATATTTGTTAATGTAGGATCATACGTCATTTTTTAATAGTATGTTAGCTCTTTTTAATATCTAAACATGGGATATGCAGGCCTCCATTTGTACCCTAGCCCTGGGCCCCAAAATTAGTAAGGGCAGGACAACTCTATACACAGGGTTGAGGACTGAACAAATGAGTCCACACTGGCTGGAGTAAAATGATTTTTTTAATTGTGCCTCAGGGCGACAAGGCCACAGCTGCAGGAGAGCAAAGCCAGGCCCAATCCAAGGTCTGAGAGAAAGTCAGGGAGGGCCTGGAAGAGAAAGCCCTGGAGTCTGGGGAAACCCTGATCCTGGAGAGGGAGCAGGAAGCAGGCAGCAAGCTCACTTGCCAGCTCTGCTGCAAATTAAGCCTGGAAACAAAAGGGAGAGTATTTCAAAGCTCAACTCAGTAATCTGAGGCCTGAATCAAGTTATTAAGCCATGGATGCTCAGAGCTGGCCAGTCAGCCAGGAGTTTTCAAACCGTTCTGGACCCTTCCCCAGGAAAGCATGGCTGGTTCTCGTTAGTTGTCTGCAGTGAGCCCAGACCCCCGCTCTGCCACACTCTGCCCTAGAGTCAATGGGTCTCAGCATGGCTGGTTGGTCAGCACAGGCTCCACCTGCACGAGAGGATCTCCAGTGCGCTCAGGGAGTCCGGGGTCCCGGGATGGAGCAGCAGCAGAGCCACTGCCTTCAAGGTCCCAGGTACGCTTGGGAAGGAGCACATCTCCCAGATGTCTAGACTAAGTAAGATCAGCTATAGGTGGGGGGAGGGTAACGAGTAGGTAATGACTGAGATTGGATTTCTCATCAGTCCAGTGAGATGAGAGCATAGGGTCAAATTTATTCTGATTCAGGAAATTAAAACATGCTGATGTTTTTGTAACCGAGAATTGGGGTGGGATCAATATTTATTTCCCTCATATGTGTAAACAAAGCCCTTAGCTCACACTGTGCTCAATAAATGGCAGCCAAAATTACTATTTTTATTATTTTAAAAGTCTATGGGAAGCCTACCAAAAGGACAGGCCCCACCTAATTGATAAGAAAACATGCAGAAGATATAAAAGAGCATGAGAAAGGATCGGTCCAGATATGTGAACACAGTCCCCTCCAGTCTCCTGTGCCCTGCTCTGCCATCTCTCCACCCATTGCCAGGCCCAGCCCAGACTCTGTTACCTTCACAGGGAGCCAAGGTTTCTCTTGACAGCTTGGACAAGAGGGTAGGGGCCCTGGTTGCACGATTTGCCAGTGAAGTCATCCATGTCAATAGACCAGATCACAGCCCCTCCCAGATTTAAAGTCTTTAGAAATTGAACCTGTGGGAGGCAGAAAGGGACATACAGAAATTATAGGAGGCCCTTAAGTGCCATGACTAAGTCAGGTTCAGATGAGGGCTTGAGCTTAGAATGCAGCAGTAGACTTATTGGTTTTAAGGAATTAGAGAGTCCTTGAAGCAAGAGGTTTCTCAGGGATGGAAGGAGAGGACCACTGACTTTTAGCTGCTCTCATTCTGGCTCACGGAGTCACCACACTCCAGGTCCAGCATTCTTGGAGGTTGTGAAAACTCTAAAGCTTCATAACTAGGGAGCCCTTAGCAAGACAAGTGCCCTGGGGTTATCAATTACACTTACGCAGCCTTCCTGCCCTAAGCCCTGAAGGCAAACAAATGTCTTACCAAGGTCTAAGAACTGGTAGGGTCAGAAATCTGGAGCCTCCTAGATAGGTAACCCTTGATAAGGACTGAAGGAGTTGTCCTGAGATAACCGACAAGGCGGATAACCATGTATATACAGACACCAATCTTTCCTTTATTCCTTCTCCCTCTCACTCCTCCTTTCTCTCCACTCCTCACTTCTCCACTTATTCTCAGTTCTTCCTTGCATCCTTTCCAATTCTCCTGCCTGTACCACAGGTGCTCACAGGTGTGACTTAGAGTTACCACTAGATTTAGGCTACAGAGGCCATTGGATCCCATCCTAGAGCCTGGGGCCCCAGAAGCTTCTCTCTTTCAATATAGAGCATTGAGGCATTTTTCCACCTATAACAACTCCCCACCCAGAGGAGTATCCCTCTGTTCTAGACCATCTTGCCTACCTACCTTGGTCTCTATACTCTCAACGTCGTCATAGCCCACCCACTGGTTCCCCTTGACTGCATAGGGAACCTGCTGATCCTGCAGCCTCGTGATCTTGGCTCCTTGCAGGAACTGGCAGATCTGTTGGAAGAAAGAAGAAGAGGGTCAGTAATAGGCTCTTCTTTATCCTAGGGATCAGACAATGAGAGAAATGACCTGACATACAGAATGGACAATCCAAGGTAAACCACTGAGAACTGTCTGTGCTAAGACCTTATCAGGAGGAGGCACGAGCAGCTGGAAGTCAGAAAGTGCTTGAGTTCCAGATCAGACTCCAGCACTGACCAATAAACCTTTCCATCTCTTCATTTTCAAAATGGAAATAATTATGTCTCCTACATACCCACTTTACAATATTGTTGTTAGGATCAAATGAACTAATATATGTTTAAAATTTTAACCCCACTTCAATCCCATTACTTCCTCTGGTCCCCTCTCATTCCCAAAATGTCCTGTTTTGGGAGATATCTCCCCCTACCCATCATCAGCTACTTTCTCTTTCTGTTAGCATAAATCTACTAAAAAATATAAATCTTCTTGGGCCGGCCTGTGGCTCACTTGGTAGAGTGCGGTGCTGATAACACCAAGGCCGCGGGTTTGAATCCTATATAGGGACGGCCGGTTTGCTCACTGGCTGAGCGTGGTGCTGACAACACCAAGCCAAGGGTTGAGATCCCCTTTCCGGTCATTTTTAAAAAAAAAAAAAAAAAAAATATATATATATATATATATATATATATATC
>NW_007726156.1:188518-213120 GCF_000696425.1 Galeopterus variegatus | reverse complement strand
TATATATATATATATATATATATATATATATATATATATATAAATCTTCAGTGAAAAAAAAATGCATTCCACCATCATATAGAAAATTCATTTTGGATTGCTTACTCTTTTTGGATGATCAACACTCTCTTTTATCTCAAAGAAGGCAGAAGACGAAAGTTGAATATTTAAGCAAAATCAGCTTATGAAAGTTTATTACCTAGGTGACAAAGTGAGCAATCAACCTAAACTTTCCATGAGATGGAGGAGTTTTTAATATGGGTCCTTATTAAAAACCTACCAGCAATTCTGAGCAGTGACCTCTCTTGTCCCTTATATTAAGAGCGGTGTTCTGCTGGCTGGTTAGCTCACTCAGTTGGAGCATGGTGCTGATAACACTAAGGCCAAAGGTTCAGATCCATACCGTCCAGTTGCCAAAGAGTGCTGTTGCTATCAACCTACAACTACCCAAGAATGGGTCAGCTTCTATTCCCTCTCCAGTATGTCAGGGACCCTGAGATTCAATGAGGACTCTTGTGATAATCCTTGCCCCTTTCCCCTTGCCAACTGAACTGATGGTGCATCAGTCATCCCCTGTGTGAGGTGAGGGGGAAATTGAACATTACACTGACCGGGTACCTCAGTGGGTGCCAAGTCACTCAGCAAGGGCTTACAGCATGCCCACACCCCTGATGAGAGGTCAGGCTAGGACTCCCAGTTGAGACCAGGATTTAGGATGACATTCTTTCTTCTACCTGATCAAACTCCAGTCCATCCTTCACGGCCCAGCACAAATCTCTCCTCTTCTACGAATGTGAAGTATTGCGATAACCGTAATACTGGGCCTTGCCCAGTCACGCATCTCTGATCTCGTGACCCTCCACACCACTGACTGGCTACTTAATCACATCTTGTTTTATAATACCTCTGTCATGTTATTAAATATTATAGTTATCTTGTCTTTAAACTCTCGTTTAACTAGTTATATTTGTATTCTACATACTTTCCACCTTGATGGTAAGCCCTTTGAGGCAAGGATGGAGAATTATTTATTTCTAGCTCCCACAGTGCCCAGTATTTGGGATATAGGAGTGTCTCAAGAGGTTCTATTGGCTGAATTATTGTTAGATTTCTAGTTTTCCATATGACTTTTTAAAAAAAATTTCCCCAGATTGAGGGGCAGTGAGAAATGGTGGTCTAATCAGCTGAACAACTCAGCTGTTATCTACCTTATGACCTACCTGACTTCTGGGCAGAATCTGACATGTTTGACCACTCCCTCCTTCTTGAAACACACATTTTTCTAAGCCCTTTGGTACAGAATCCTATGGGTTCTCCTTCCCCTCTTGTTGCTCCTTGTCAGTTTCCTTAATGGGCTCCTCTTGCTCTGCACACCCCTCAGATGCAGGAGGTCCTTGGGTTTTGTCTTGGACCCTATTCATTTTTCACTGTAGGCTTTGGCTTCGAATACCCTCTTCATGCTGATGACTTTTGAATCCGCATCACAGACTGAACTCCTGAGATCCAAACCCATAAGCTCAACCACTCAGTTGTGGTCTGTATGTCTCACAGGCTCCTCAAACTCAGAATGTTCAAAACGGATCTGATGATCAGGCCCAAGTCCCACTCCACTCCCTCTCCTGTCTTCCCTGTCTTGATTAATGGCATTGCCACCCACTTAGTTACCCAAGTCAGGAAACTCGGACAGTCTCCCTTACTCAACCTCCCATACCCTCCTCTACCCACCCCATTCCAGGCTAGCTCCACCCGCTCTTCAGAGTTCAGCTTGTCTCATTTCCTCCAGGGAGCATCGCTGACCCCTCCCCAAGTCAGAGTTAGGAGCTGCTCTTATGTGTTCCGATAGCACTCTGTACTTCTCCCTCACAACGCCCAGGATGTGTTACTTCATCATTGTCGATTGAAGCTGGAACCCCCATCCAGATGTGGAAGGCAGCTGAGGACACAGGGAGGCTCCAGGTACCTCGTAATAGGCCAGGAAGCCTGGAGACGCGGTGATGGGGCCAGCAGCTCCGGGACCAGAAGCAGGGGCCCCCACGGCAGTTTCTGCAGAGGCCAGTGTGAAGGAGCGTCCGTACATGGGGATACCCATGACCACCTTCTCTGCAGGCATTCCCTTACGTATCCAGTACCCCACAGCATATTCCTAGAAAGAGAAGATCGACTGAGGCCCGGGTGTAGGTAAAGAAGTGTGTCAGGCCTCTCTTAGCTTCCATTCCATCCCAAACTTCACAGAGGCGACTACTTGATTTCTTTTCTACATCCAAGTGTGGACAGTCCCACCAGGACCAGAGTGCTTGTTCCACTGCACTTAGCGCCCTTCAGTAGCAAGAGACGCAGTCAGTGCTGTTAAGAAAATTGGACAGTGAGTCACAAATAAAACCAGGCAAGGACCTAGAAAACATGAAATCGAGGTTATCATCCTCTTGCTTTCCCCTTTGAGTCAGTTGCCTATGGAATTTGCCTACACTAATTGTGCTTAGGACAAAGGTGGTCGTCAGATTCCTCGTCTACAAGGACTGTCAATGACCTTGGACCCAAGGGGACAGATTGGGAGTAAGAGGATAGCTTTGGCCTTCCTGCCCTCCAGAATGAAATAAGGGGTTGGAGAAGATGCAGATATGTCTCGATATCCTCAAAGACAGACGACAGAGAGGAGGAAGTGAAGGAGGCTGCTGTGACTCGGCCATGTGGAGTCCTAGAAGACCCCAAGCTAGAAATCAGAAGAGCTAGCTTTGGACTGACCAGTTTTGTAACTTTAAATGCAAAGGCCTGCAAGCAGGCCACCCAGACAACTTTTTTCCTCCCAAATTTTTAGGAATACACATCCATATATATGTACCAGAACAACAACAATAAAAAAATTTTTTCTTGGATTTTCCATTTCCTGCCACTTTTCAGGACCTTCCCATCAGCATGACCTCAAGCAGTCATGGACTCAGCGGGGCTTGTGTTTTGTCATCTGTGAAGTGGGAGTAATGCTGCCCGCCCAGCCGGCCCAACAGGGTTGTTTTAAAGATCAAATTAAATAGGGAACATAGACGACACAGGAGGGTACAAGCTCTGTACACCTGTATAGGTGCTGGGAAATGTATCAAAGATGGAGAATCCAGAGCAGACTGGGATGGGTGACAGCCTAGACCAGAGGCAGAGCTCAGGGCCCTTCAACTACCAGGTCTTCCAACATTTTCCAGGTGGCATTTTATTGGTGTCTGGTCAAACGTTTCCTCTATACCGACTAGCTTCCCAGGTTACCTGAATCTCTCTTGGGGGGCTCCTCCTCAGTTCAGGGCAGAAGCAACATGAGACATGCTGGACTCTCCTCAGCACCCCCACAGCCAGCACCCCTCTGCGTTTCGTCTGTGTCACTCACCACGTTGTAGTAGGAGCTCGTCCCTCTGTCAAGCTGCCCCTTTCTCAGAGGGCTGTTGTGGCCAGTGACCAGGGGCTTTTCCCAAGACCCGTGGAAGTCAAAGGACAGGAGGTTGATAAAATCCAGTTCTCTAAAGTGCCAGAGCAAAGAAAGAAATCCTGTGATGAACAGCAGTAAAAACAATTGTACGTAATTGTCTTGGGTTTTGAAGGCTGTTAGAAGGGTTGAAATTCACTGTAAAGAAGTTGTTCCTGGCTGAATTATGCAGGCTTGAACAGTGACCTTCCCTCTGTCCCTCTCCTCATCCCTCAGACATGCTGACATGTCCGACAGGCTGACGTATGCATGGACCAGGCTGGAGGCAGAGGGACAGAGGAGACACCCCGAAGTACTCACTCTGCCAGTCTCTTGATCTGATAGCTGTTATCGATCATCTGTCTCCCTGCGGACACGCCTGCTGTCAAGAGAAGACTTTCTTGGGTAGATTTTACTAAGTTCTTCTGAAAGGCTTCTGCTAACTCCTATGAAAATCAAGGAAACACGGTGTTGGATTCTCCCTCCAAGAATACAGTGCTAAGCTTCTTGCCTGGGATCTATGAAGTTTCTAGAACCATATCGATTGGCCCTTCCCTCCCATCTGCCATGGGGATGTCTCGTGCCTGGATCTGCACAGAAACTCTCCACATTAGGCAGGATGACCCCAGTCTCACTGTACCCAGGAAAGAACTATCTGGGTTTCCTCCTGATAGATTATCTGATCTACCTGGTAGATCTTCTATGAAGCTACCTCAGTACCCAGGGAATTCTGTGGCCCACACTCGTACATGGCTGTTGCTTTGTTTTGGTGGTGTTAATTGTGTAAGGAGGCTCCGTTGTTTGATGTTGTCCCTGTCTTAAACTAGTAACAACGTTTTAGGCTTATCCCCCATCAGTGGGGGCTTCTCAAAGGCAGGGGCTGTGTCTTTTGACCAGACCCAGTCCCTTCCTTTTTCTCTCCCACGTGGCCCTGGATTCTGCACATTGAAGGCACTGAGTGCACCATTGCGTCTGGCTTACATGAATCAGCATAGCGAAATGAGTGTTGTCCTTCTGATCTGGGTAGATCCAGCTTACATCCAGTCCATCAAAGTTATGGGTCTTCAGAAACAGGATTACGGAGTTAATGAATTCCAAGCGTGATGAAGAAGAATCAACCATGGGGTGGAAACTGAGAGAGGTAATAAAAGTGTTTGCTGAAAAGAACATACAATGCCCACAGTGCAACAAGTTTCTCATAGAAATCCTGAAATAGTCTTCACTCCCCGGTATTCACCTACTATTTGTCTACCCCAACCCTTGCTCCTTATGGGACAGATGAGGGGAAAAAGGATTGTGAGGCCAGAAAATCAATCAGGTCAGGAAAAGGAACATTGGGGTCTCTGCAGACCTTCCTGCAGGGTAATGGAGCTGCCTTTGACAAAGACTCTCCTTGACCAAAGTTTAGTCTGGCTCCTCTGAGTCCCCTTCTCAACTAGGCCTCAACCTTGGGCTTCTGTGTCTATCTATGCAAGGTCCACTTTTAGCAAGAATCCTGCTAAGTCAGTTTAGTGAGAATCCTCTACTCTTGGTATCTGATCACCCTCAAAATCTTATTGAATTCCTTACCGCCCCTCACCATGCCCCAAGTGATATCTGATCGCCCTGGCCTGCCTTTAGCAATAATCCTGTTGATTCAGATTAGCAAGAATCCCCCTTGCCCTAATATTTCCTCTTAGTAGTTTTCCATCCACTGATTCCCCCAACTTGCTCTTTAGCTGTAAATCCCCACTTGCTTTTGTTTTATTCAGAATTGAACCCAGTACTGTACTGAGGTCTCTTTTCCCTTATTGCAATAGTTCCTAAATAAAAATCTGCTTTTGCAGCTTTAAATAGTGTCCAGCTTTGTGTCCAGTGTAGTTGGCTTAGGAAATCCTAAGGGGTAGGAGATCTGGGCTCAAGTCCCAGGTCAGTGTCCTTTCTGGTGGCCACTTTGTCATTAATCAGCTCTTTTGGTTCTGGTCTGGCCATCTTTAAATTGTGATTGAGGATGCTAATCCTGCTTTATGTGCCTCAACGTGATAACATTTAGGAAAACTCCATAAAAACAGAAACTTCATGTTCCTCAAATAAGCAACCCAGTCAAAAATAGGCAACTCAGATCTCCTCACCCTCAGGACTTCTGATGAAAAGCAGGGGGACTCAGAAAGCAGCAGCTCTTCGGGGCTTTCATTTAAACTAGAATTCTTCAGCCATGAAGTTGATTCTCAGCTGTTCAAACTGAGGGCACCACTAGCATTTAAAATCCAAAACTGTAGATGGGATATTGGTATTTTCCTGTAGACATATGCTTTGAGTGGGGTCACTTCCCACCTTTCACGACACCTCCCAACCCAAGGCACATTGAGAGTTTTGAATTAATGTTGTTTCGGTCAATATTAAATTGGTATTTTGGTTCCTGCATGTACAAGGATACTTCAAAAGTTTCAGGGGAAGGTTCATATTATCTTTCAATTCCATTTTTCCACAAACTTTTTGAAGTATCCTTGTATCTCAGCTGCACAGTGGAGGATTTAGCAAGAAACTGGCCCACTATCAAAAACCATGGTAGAAATCAGTTTCTAGTTTTTCTCTTGCGTTTCAAAGTGCTTACAATGATTAGACAGCCGTTGCACCCGAGCCTCTGGGCAGATACCTCCAATTTTAAGAAAGATGCCCATTCAATAGAAATGTACAAATTTGCTCCTTAGAAGCAAGTCTCTGCATTACACATATTTAAGTATTCTGCACAGCCCCTGGCACAAAGCCTGATATTCACCTCATAATAATAACAATAATAATACAACAATGGTTATTACAACCATTGAGCCCTTACTGCATTCTGGCATTATGCTAAACAGTTTGCCTGCATTACCTGCCCTCACTACACCGTCCTGAGGTATATTCTGTTATTATTCTCATTGTATAGCTTTTAAAAAACAAACAGACAAAAATAAAACAAAATGAAGCAGCTGAGGCTTAAAGACTTTAAAGAACTTGCCTGAAAGCACACAGCTTGCATACCACTTGCGTATGTCTAAAGGGAAATCCACACCAAATGTGTCTATCTCCAAAGCCCTACTTAAAACCACTAAAGTGGTACACAGTTGGGACTCAATAAACTATTTATTGAATGAATAAATTCATGCATGCATGCAAGAATGAATGAATGAAGACATTTTTAATTTAATCTGATCTTAAGTAAGTATTTGAAAGGAGAGAGAATTTGAGAATTAGAAGAATAGTTCTCATGGAAACCCATTCATAGTTGAAGGGTATTCATGGTGGGGTTAACTCATAACTAAATGAGGTAGGCTGATCTTCCTTCTCTCTGTATGCAGAAACCTACAAAGGTCTTCTAACATCTACTTCTCTCTGCCTACTCCAGCTGTAACTGAGTACTGATGAGCTGCACAAGTAAGGTGTAGTTTCAGACTTCCGTGAAAACTGAAAGACTCTTCTGGCTGGACTTCTAAAAATGTTAGCACTTTAAAAAATTAAAGCAGAAGAAATTCAAAATTAGAATACCCGTAGTTAAAGACTGAAAAAATGTATCATCTTATGTATTTGTATTTATTTAGCTCTTGATGTAAATGAGACATCATTTTCATGTGAATAGAAAACATAACTTATAATGTATGCTTTGTGTTAACAGTTACTTTGTTTTCAAGCAAGGCAGACCTGATTTTCTCCTCTACACCTCTGCTTGTTCTTAGGCCATCCGGCTACACAGCCCTGACCCAGAAAATTGCAGTCCGCTGACTGCTGCGGGCCAAGGCCAGGCTTTTAAGTGGAAATAACCCATTCAAACTACCCCATGGTGTAAAGTTAAATCCTTAATTGATTAAAAAAAAATTCACTTCCTTACTAAAATCATCTCCCCATATTCCATAAGGTGAAATTATTTCCATTCATGTAAATAATTAAGAGTCTACTGAATATTGCTCATGGTCCAGCTTCTCTCAGGCCTTAACTGTCTGCGCTTGTGTTAAGATACCGCAGAGTTCCTTCTAAGACACCAGAAAACCTAGTGCTGTGCCTCTTGTGACAAAACTCAGATCAGTTTTGCCACCTGGGCAAGGGAAGACCCCCTCGATGCCTAGTTTATCTCATGAAGAGGAAAAGTAGTGACGATTAGAAATCAAATGGTACAATGAATGAAAAATAAAGACGTGGTCTTACCCTTTGGAACCAAACAGGTACCCTCCAATGGACAGGAGAATTTTCAGTTTTGGATTCCTGGAGTAGAAAAACAAGCTGATTATTTCTTTTCTGGCTGCCAGGGAAATCTTTGCTTAAAAGGTAGAGTTCCTGATATGAAGAATATGGACAAACAGGGCCTGGCTGCCTAGCAACTAAGTTCAGTGAAGGGATGAGGCACTGGGGAGAAGAACAATTAGGATCAGAATTACACCTAAAGAAATACATATGAATGAATGAATGAATGAATGAATGAATGAATGAATGAATGAATGAGATAGTAGATCTTCAGCCTAGATCGGGACTAACTTCCTCCCCCAGGACCCACGCAGAATGCTCCCACCGCCATCCACTGACTTGGTTTTGAGATTGTTGATGGTCTGGTAAAGCATCATGTCATTCTTGTCCTTGATGACGACCCTGTTGTTACTGATGCTGGCAAACGAGTAGATGAGATGAGAGCATAGGAAGGGGTCAATATTCTCAGGGGTGAATTTTCCTGGTTCATGCCGTTCCTGTGACCAGTTGGTGAAGTAGCAAACCAGTTTGTAGGCACATCCTGAGGTAGAGTGAAGAGAGGCGATGCGACCCTAGTACTGTGGCCTTAGGGTCCAGACCGCCATGGTTTCTCCCCACGATCACCACTGCAGCCATTGCTCATTCAGCCATAGCCTCTGAGGCTCACTCAGCCTGGGCCCTTAGTGCTGGCTCTGGAATACCCAGACCCCAGCTGAGAAATACATCGAGAGACAGAGATAGCATCAGTGTGTAAATCACCCCCAGAGCACTGAGATGCAATGTGTGTGGACAAATGGATGAAACAGAGATGATACGTAAGTTGTGTATGTGTATGTACACACACACACACACACACACACACATTGAAATTAGGTATACAAGGGAGACAGAGAGAGAGAGACTCAAAGAGATAGAACCAGAACCATGGATGCACAAAGAGATATACACAACAAAGTCTCAGTCTTAAATATGTTAATGGCAAAACCTGAGAGTAATCAAAAGAAAAAGCATGTAGTAGAGATAGAAACTGAACGTTAGTAATGTAAGGACCCAACCCAGGAGACCCAGGCAGTGAGTACTTACCTCCCTGGAGAAGCAGCAAGACCACTAAACCTGTAATAGACGGGCGGTAAGAGAAATCTGTTGAGCCAAGCCTGGTTCATCTGTCCCAGATGACGGCAGTGAGTATGTGGATGTGCCAACATGCAACATAAAGCAACACTTCCTCTGGGCTCTCCAGCCACAGCTGATGGGTTCTCTTTACAGGGCCTTGAAGTCCTTAGCCCTTGAGTGCATTGGGGTCCTTATATCCCTAGGCAGAAATATTTTCCAAACTGGGAATTCATTTGCTCATTCATGTATCCAACAGAGTTTTATTGCATCACCTGCTCTGTGCCAAGCATTGCCCAGGATACCAGGGAAACTGAAGTAGAATTAATGCCTTTCCTGTACTCAGGGAGCTCAGAGTCTGGACTAGAGTTGAATACAGGTAGGATGATCATATAGTTTATTGACCAACAGGACCCTTTGGAGAATAAAAAGAAGGATTACTGTATCCTATGATGAAAGCATGGACCAGAACTGTCCTGGGCAATTTGAGATGAATGATCACCCTGTGTATCAGCAAGTGACTCTTAAAACAAGGCCAGGTGAATTGAGAGGCATGAGCTGCCTCTGGTGGTACTCTGCCTACATGCTTAAGGTCATGCCCTGCCTCTCCTCCATAGGACACCTCCCCTGGGGGGACTGGTGAGAACATTCTGTCCTTAATTAATCCTCCTAAAGGAAAGGAAAGAGCAGGACCCTGGGTCCTAGAAACCTCACCCAATGGGGAAGACCCCTCAAACTGTGGTCCCCAGCCTGGGGACATTGTTCAGACTTAGCCTCACTAGTATGCTTGAGGGTCTGAAAATGGAGAAAAATGCAGTTAAAAAGGAGAAAAAAACTTTGGACAACACAGCTGCTGGAGCTGGTGGCTCCCCTGCAGAGCTCAGGGCTGGGAAACAGGGTTTCTCTTTTACAGATCTGCATTCTTTTTAGGCAAGGACAGGGTAGGCAAGAAGCTGGCTCTCCATGCACTCACTAAGTGGTCAGAAAATTTCTGATCGCCACATCTACTGTCAGGTCAGCCTCCAGGCCCTTTTCCAAAGTGCTGCCTCCCTACCGTCTACCCTCCTGAGGGCCCAGGGCTAAGAACTTCAACAGGGAACTAAAAAGGCTCTTGCCAAGTGGGCCACTCACGGCTTAAGAGTATAAGTCAAAGTGCAAGAGGAATGAACAGATCCAGTGACAAGGCTTCTTTCCTCTATCAGACATATCCCTTCTCCTTTTAAATGTCCATTATTCACCCATCGCTTTATTTATTTAGTCTCACCCCTGCCCTCATCCAAATTCCCAGCTACCATGAAAGCCAGAGTTTTGGATCAAAACTTTAGAGCTGAAAGAGGGAATTTAGAAAACATTTAATCCAACAAACCATTCTGCAGATGAGAAATGTAGAGCTCTCCAACAGTTCTAAAATATGCCCAAAGCACAGCCCACAAAAGGTGTGACTCCCAATAGAATGCCCCATCCACTGAGAGACTAAGAAATCCTGGCCTATTTCCTGTCTTCAGCTCCAGTTCTACTGTGGATGAGAGGCACCTCTGTGCAAACTGAGAACATCCTGACAGTCCAAAGGACCCTGGCCATTACTGCTTTCTTGTCCATTTAGGAAAGATCAGATTAGTTTGATATTCTTTGATACTGAGGTGAACAGAGAGACAGAAGTCCCAGGAAGGAGCAAGATCGCTTCTTCCGCAGGGCTTCCCTTCTCACCAACTTTCCTGCTGAATTATCAGCCCCATGCTCACCTGCCCAGAGACACTTCTGGTCCATGGTGGTTGCTCCCATATCCCTGGCCAGCTTCCCCTGAGATGCACACGCTCTAGGTCTTTTATGCCCTGAGGTTTTGACAGCGTGTCCTACGGGAAGGAATCAAGAAGAAGTCCAGGAGAGTCCAGGGACTTCCCCTGGAAAATCTGCGTTGTGAAACTTCCTGGCAATGAAGCCCAGACTTGAGAAATGTCAATTCTTGCCTGTCATAAAAGAGCTGCTGTGGAGACAGCTTCTGAGAAACTCTTTTCATCTGGTACCACCCCAAAGAAGCCTAGGCCTTAAGAAGGGAGGGAGGTGACACTTTGGCCTTGCCTCCCCACATCACCCTCTAGCCCCCGAATCTCCCTTCCCCATCATCCACGATCTGTCTCTCTCTTTTTTCCCCTCACTTCTCTCTGCACTAGCCTCACCTCTGGTCTGCTTGTTTTGGGTCATTTAATTAGACAGTGCTTCCATCCCAGTTGGTCCCACACAGCAGCTGTTCTTCACCTGGCACCTCCAAATGACGCCTTCTCTGCGGAGCTGCAACTAGCTGGCTCCTCTGCTCACAGCACATCCTATTTCTTTTCATATCTTCACATTGTATTGTAATGTAGTGGTGTATATGTCTGTCTCCCCAACTTGACTGTGCAGCCCTTAAGTACAAGAATTATGTGAAACGTGAAAAACAAAAACTTCGACATGTGTTTATTGAGGAGACCCCATCAACTTGTTAGAATGGAACTGTACCCCAGATTTAAAGACTCAGTTTCTCAAGGCCTTGCATGTCTGGTCCCTGCTCACCTTTCCAGTTCCCTTTTACATCACTGGCTGTCTCCATGTCCCTCTCTCTGTCTCTCACTTTTTCTGTCTCTGTTCTCTCACTTTATATTAGTCCCATGAGCCTTCTCTCAGGCCTCAAGCCTCCGGCATGCCATTTCCCATTTATCAGGTGAGAGCCACGTGGGAAAGAAAAATGGCCTAGATACATTTTAAATCCTGCTTGAAGAAGGACAATGGAACGCCACCAAAGAGAGTCTGTGTTTAGAGTGGCGTGCTAGCAGAACAGGGGCTGATCGGTGCTGGAGGAACACGCACTGCAGTGGTTACTTGTAGCGTGAGTGTGAAACATGTGATTCCGAGCCACCCACAGACACCCCGAGCAGGGAGAAAGGGCAGCTTAGAACACCTGCCAGGTTGCAGTCACATTTAGGAACCCTGGGATAAGCTAAAGTTGGAGTCTATCCTGAGATGCACGTTTGTGAGTTAGAACTTAATAAAACAAGGAGCTTACTACAATACTCAGAATAATATTTCAAAAGTTTCAGTAGAAAAATATCTTATTACACTTCTTCAGTTGTTAATAATTAGTCAGATAAACTAGATTAGGTAATGAGATTTTATGGGAATTTTCTACTACTTATGAAAATTTTCTGTCACAGAGCAACAAAAGAGTGAAAAATAACTGTGTCATCATTGAATATTGGTGCCTCCATGACTCCCAGGCGAAAGTCCAGCATGATGTCAGAATTGGAAACGACTTTTAGCAACTAATTTGGTTAGGGTCCTTGACTGGCAGTCTGACAGAAATGGAAATAACTCCAGGGATTATTCTGTCCAGTAACTTTTATACTGAACTTCACAGAGTCTGGTTTTCCCTGGATCCCCATCAAGGACAGCCTCATAGGAAGAGATGGTTCCAGGCACTTGTACTAGCTTCAAGCAGAGCAGTCCATCTTTCTGTTTGTACGCACTGGGCTTCTCTAAATCTACATTTGAAGAAAGGGTTCTGAGATGTTAACAACAACCAAAAGTTTCAAGATCTCTTATCAATTTTAATTCCCTCATTTTTGAGAGAAGAAAAACCATGGCCCAGAGATGTTTGAGTACAGGTCCAAGAACCCACGTCTAGTTAGAATCAGAACCTAAAATTAAACCCCCAGCCTCCCAACTTCAATTAGGTATTCTTTGTTATGTGAACTGAGGTCTTCTACTCTTGGGTTGAGCATGTCCTGTCCTGCTGAAAATGGTAACTCCAGCATTTCCCAAGTGCACCTATGAACTGCCCACGTGCTTGCATTTCTTTGCAGGCGCCTACCTCAGTATTTTAATCAGATGACCAGGCTCACTGACAGTATACTAAAGAGTCATGAATGACTTATCTCTTCTTTCCTGACACTCCATGCCTTACTATGTTGGTGGGTAAAGAGATGTATGGCTTTTTTTCTCCTTTCATTTTAATTCTAGAAAATGATAAATTTACCCCCAGGACTGAAAAAGGAAACTTAGTCAATCAGATTTTGGCTTTTCTTGTCAAGGTCATGACAATTGTTTGCAGACTTTCTTCTTAAACAAGTCTTCTTCCAGGTCCAACTTGTGGATTCTCTCCCAAGCAAGGTCTTCTTCTGCTCCATTGCCTGTTCTGTCTCAAACCCTAACTTGGAAACATTTTCTACTAGACTCATCAGCTCTTTCCCCACCACTAGAGACATTTCTATGTTCTAAACTCAAAATTCCACTGTGGAAGAGGAAGAGAATATGGGTGGAAGGATTGGAGCCCAGGGCGGAAATACTGCTTTCAACCATTCAGTATCTAACAAGTCCAAGAAATATTTATGGAAAATTTACACTTTAAAATGAACTGCTAGGGGCTTATAGAGGATGTGGAAGCCTCCGCAGCAGGAGGCTGGGGAAGTAACGCCCTCTGGTGGTAGCTGGGAGGCAGCTCAACAGCAGATTGACGCTGCACCAGGGTCCTCGGAAGGTACCGTCTCCTTCAACTTCTCAGTCCGGTCTTGGCACAGGGGCTGTCTCAGAAAAGTTGGGAGGATAGGTAGGAAGAGAGGAATGATGTCATGACATTGCTCATTATGTAAATAGGTATGGGCCGGAAAAGGAAAACAGTGGGAGAACGCCAGGAAAAATCAAAGGGGAAAAGGGAAAAAAAAAAAAAAAAAAAAAAAAAAAAAAAAAAAAATGAGAGAGAAGAGAGAAATGTTCTGTTCTAAATACAGCAAAATGGATTTTTCTTGTTTGCCCTAACATGCTTGCATTCCTGAGGCTTGGCACCTCCTCACCTTGCTAGTTCTGGGGCCCAGTTCAGGCCTAAACTTTTTGTAACAGAAAAGGGCTTTTGTTAATGTGCCTGAAAGTTGAAGAGAAGGTGGCTCTTTTATCATATCTCAGCTTGGGGCACGTGGGATGCTTGCTAAGAAAGGCCCATCTACAAGGCAAGAGGGAGGTTTAAAGAGGAGAAGTGTCCATGGCAAGGGGGACGGGTGGAGAGAGGAGAGAAGCCGGTTCAGAGAAGGGCATTTGCTCCCTGCTGAGAGCAGTGGCCTGTGAGGAAGACTCAGGTGAAGAAAACAGACTGCAGGAGGCAGCACCCGAATATCCACCTCATCTGAGAACCCTTTATGAGTGAGAGGTTGCTGTCAAACCTGTATTAAAAATCTCTTGTACATTCTTCTGGACTTTGTGTGTATATGGCTGGACTGTTACAAAGTTGTTTAATAATAGACTAACCCTTCTCCCTTCCACTGAGTAGAATGTAAGGTCAAGACTGTTTCTTGCTCCCCATGGTATCTTCAGGACTTGTGCTTGAACAACATAGGACCTTAGAAAGTCATTGTTAAATGAGCAAGTTAAGAATAAATGAATAGATCATTCATTTGTGCACTTCCAGCTGGATCCCATACATAGCAGGTCCATCATTGGTAGTCCATTGATGAATGAATGAGTGACCCCCTGGGAGCCTAGATATGCTAGTTGCTAGGTTGGCTGTGAACTGAAAGTTGTTACATAAATGTTTGCCTGGGCTGAACCACCTGTGGGAACTTTGTTCAAGCGCAGGATGTGGGCTGAAAGCATTTCTCCTTCCTATTTTTGATAGTGGGGGTTGAGCACTGAAAGTGCCTGATTTGCTAGTGGGGCCTGAGCAGAGGCTGCCAGATCAGCAGAATTGAGAGTTAGTGGAGGAAGAAGGAAAAAGAGGATGTAAGTACCAGCCACAGGAGAATGAAGTCATGGGAACCCATGCTGTAGAAGATGGGGCCAGGACCCTGGAGGGAGTCTAAGACAATCATTCATCATCTACCCATCGACCTGCCTGACCTGCCCCAACACTTCCCAAGACAGAGGCTAGGGAAGGTCTTTATAAAGTGGAGATAAGAGAACCTGTTCCTTATCTGGAGAAACAAGGGAAGTGCAGCGTGAAACACTAATGTAGTGAGAAAAATGCATGTATTTTAAAGCTAGAGGCAAAATTCCACTTGGAGAGTTTTTGGTGGTTGTTCGCAGCAAAACTTTTGGATGCTCACTGAAAACTTAGGTCCCAGGATCTGGTATTTTTTTTTTTTTTTTAAAAAGATGACCGGTAAGGGGATCTTAACCCTTGACTTGGTGTTGTCAGCACCACGCTCAGCCAGTGAGCGTACCGGCCATCCCTATATGGGATCCGAACCCGTGGCCTTGGTGTTATCAGCACCGCACTCTACCGAGTGAGCCACAGGCCGGCCCCCCAGGATCTGGTCTTGAGAGCAAAAGGGAAACAAAGAAAACTAACTTGCTCTGCAAATTAAGGTAAGCAGAATTTTAAGTTCTGGCTGGCAGTGCAAGAAGAGAAATAAAGAGACCCTGGGGACTGGAAAGGAAAATGGAAACATTTAAATGGACAGAAGAGAAAAGTTATGTACCCCTTACAGACAGTGGGCATTATAACCTCTCCCCATTTGACAGGGAAGGAGTCCAGCAAATTTCAGATGGCAGAGCGAGGATGCAATGCCTGGTGCTCTTTCCACCTACAGACTCCCTGGAGTCAGCACGGAGTTCAGATTTGACCTGGGAGGCAGCTAATTGGCCATTCACAAACCCTCCCGTCTCCCCAATTCTGTCTATGGAAAAACTGAGAAGAGGGCTCACCTCAGTCATGAACTATTCTATGAGGTGCTCTGGCAGGAAGTCCCACAACAACCTTGGGGACCAGGCAGTTTCCTCTGGTTAGTGCTGTGGGTGATGGTTCCACCTTCTTCCTCAGAACAAGCTGATAAACAACCTCAGCCCAACCTCCCTCCCTGGCCTCCTGCAACCAGGCCTCTGTTGCTAAGCCAAATTGCATTTGGTTTCCTTTGTCTGTTACAACAGAGAGAGAGAGAGAGAGAGAGAGAGAGAGAGAGAGAGAGAGAGAGAGAGAAAGCAGTTTTGAATTGCATAGCCCCATTCACCCTGGGAACTTGATGTTCATGGTTTCTCATGCTGTTTACCACCTGATTCCTGCACATCCCTCATGTGTTCATCAGGTGCTGATTACTACCCTGTTCTGCTTCTTCTCCATTGCAAGGACATTCATGAGCTCTGTTATATATACCATTGGAGTATATGGCAATAATATTAGCTCAAATACTCCAAATATTTAAAGCACTTTCATATCTAAAATCTCTCCTGTTCTTTACAAGAATCCTGCAAGTTATGTTGAGTGTGAAAACTCCTCAGAGGGCTGGGATGGTGTCTCCTTGGAGCTGAGCTCAGGTTTATGTGATTCAATCCCCAGCACCCAGCAGCGTGACAACAGGAAATGACAGCTGCATGAAGACTTCCTAAAATAAGACATAAAGGTGAACAGAGAAGTGGAGAAATGATGGAGTAGTCTGTGGCTCTTTTTGGTTCTTAGAAAAGCCTGGTAAGGGCATTGCCCAAGGCTGAGGCTGGCCCTCACCCCCTAGTCGGTATGTAATTCCAAGAGTGCAAGCTCCTTGAGTGTTTGAATTTGAGTGGCTCTATTCAGCAGAGTTCAGTTACGGGACAAGAGTTAATAGGGTATATACAGTTGAACAGACATGTCGGCACCTATACACACACACACTATGTGCACGCATCTCTTTAAATAAGACATGAGAAAGATGTAAGATGGAATGATGTTCTCTGCAGAAGCCAAAAGGGAAGGAAAGGAGAGGAGTTTCTGAGACCCACATGGACGACATGGTTGTGAGGGTGATGCCTGCCCTGCCCACAGCCTCTCCACCCCACCATCTGTCCCTCCTGCCTCTGGGCTTCTGCCCATCACAATCTTCCCTCTTTCTCCTCATGGTTGTCTTTCAAAGCCTTTCTCATTTCTTGGCTTCCTGTACACGTCATGGTCACTTAGCAGACAGTACTTCTGTCTAACGTGGTCATTCAGCATAGCTCCTTCCTGGGCTGGGCAGGGGCAAGGGGAGAGGAAGAATTGTGGCGATGCATGGCTGTCATACCTTCTTGGGCCTTATCAGGGTGAACCTGGACAGGAGAAGGTCAGGGGTATTAATCAGTAAATTAATAAGTATTTACTGATTCTGTATTCTAGGACTATGCAAAGGGCTCACTGCTCTCTGATGTTTGTCTCTGCTCATCAAGTGAAAAAAAAGGGAAAAAAATAGAAGACATTTACCCACCAAATCCCTTTCTTAGACTAAAGACAGGGGTTTGACAGAAACATCTCTGGTGTCAGATCAAACCCTAATCCTGAAATTTTGGTTTCTGTAGTCATGGGACCGAGTTGGTTTTTAGGTTTCCCTAGACTGGATGAGAAAAATGTGTAGTTCTGAAAGCAGAGACAATAAAGAAATGGATACAGGTCAGAGCTTTTGGTAAATTGTGTTCATTCAGGT
This sequence comes from Galeopterus variegatus, assembly GCF_000696425.1. Lineage (NCBI taxonomy): Eukaryota > Metazoa > Chordata > Mammalia > Dermoptera > Cynocephalidae > Galeopterus > Galeopterus variegatus. Next base: position 195,981 of record NW_007726156.1, on the reverse strand, counting down.
AAAGTAATGTGTCCTTATAATGCTGCTTCAGTTCTGCTTGCTCTGCTCACCACATTTAGCAGGTTTGACTTACAAGACTTGTTTGCATGCTTATAAAGGTTTTGCTTGTTAGATTTATGAATCTTTTCTGTCAGAAGTTTGAAGTATCGGAGAAAATCAGGTATTGAAAATTTCTAATTGTAGGTAGAAATATCTAAGAATCTTTGATGAATTACAAAGCACTACATGATCTTCTGGCCCCTTCTTTGCTCTTACATTGGTGAATGTTGTGCTTATTTCCCCAGCATAAAGGTAGAACTATATGTCTGTCTTATCTCTAGGGAGTCATTTACATCTCTGAGGACTTCCAGTAGTTGTGCCACCTATTATAATGAACCTCTGCCCCATATAGAAAAAACAAAAACAAAACATAACAAACAAAAAAGCCTCCCACTACTTGGGGAATTCCTCAGTGTAGAAAGTAGAAATGGGCAGGGCATTTTGGGAACAGAGAGCAGAGTGACCTGACTGTGATCACATGGGATACCTGTTTGAGCACATCGTGAAAGGCTTTGAGTACTGGGCCACTTGTAGGCTCATGGAAGACTTCACAGCAAGTTCTGGTGGACTCGTTGTGCCCCGGGAACCTGAAGATAAGGTTCCCATCTGAGTGTGAATTAAAGCTTCACTTTAACTGCTGTGTGACCTTGGGCAAATTTCTTAACATCTCTGAGCTTGCCTCTTCATATGTAAAGCAGGAATAGTAACATATAGCTCAAAAGATTATTGGTAATGCTGATTGGAAATAATGTTTGTAAAACACTTAGCATAGTGCCTTGAACACATAATGTTATCAAGCCATGAGAGCTGTCTGTTCCTCTTAAGTGAATGTTCAAGAAGAACTGGGAACCCCATAAATACAATCAAGATGTTAGGTCTATAGGTCAGTTCAACAAATGCGTATTGACAATCTGCTAATGTTGTAGTCATAGTGCTGGAGATTCATTCATTCGTTTGTTCAACAAATGTTTATTAAGTAGATGCTTCTTCAGGAAATTGGTTTTACCTATTTGTTGCTTAAAGCCCTGAATAGTACTGAGAATACTTTTAATTCTTAGTCTTTGTTCTTTTTCTTATAAATGTATTCTACATTCAGAGAGGTTTTTAAAAGACATTTCTAAGTGGAAGAAGCCAATCTGAAAAGGCTATGTACTGCATGATTCCAACTATATGACATTCTGGAAAAGGCACAACTATGGAGACAGTAAACAGATCAGTGGTTGAGGTAGAGCAGGGGTGGGAAGGATGAATAGGAGGAGCACAGAGAATTTTTAGGGCAGTGAAATTATTCTATATGATACTGTAAGGTGGATGCATGTAATTTTACATTAGTCAAAACCCATAGAGTGTACAAGACAAACAGTAAAACCTAATGTCAACTATGGACTTTAGTTAATAATAATGTACCAATATTGCTCATCAATTGTAACAAATGTACCACACTAATGCAAGATATTAATAGGCAAACTATGTGTGGAAGTAGAGGTGAGGGGAATATGGGAACTCTGTACTCCCTCCTCAATTTTTTGGCAAACCTAAAAATTAGTTTATTAATTTTTTTAAAAGTAAGTGGAGTTTTGGGTTGGCCCAGTGGCGCACTGCTACAGTGCGCCGCTTGGGAGCGCGGTGGCGCTCCCGCCGAGGGTTCGGATCCCACATACAGACCGGTTCCCGCTCACTGGCTGAGCGAGGTGCGGGCACAACACCGAGGGTTGTGATCCCGTTGCCGGTCCCCGGTCCGGTACAGGGCGACACTGAGGGTTGCGATCCGTTGCTGGACACGAAAAAAGACAAAAAGGAAAAAAATAAAAAAATAAAAAATAAAATAATTAAAAAAAAAAAAAAGTAAGTGGAGTTTTCCCAATTCATTTTATCTCCCAGTCCTATGTCTCAGAGATTAGATTTGACTCCTTAGGCTGGAATGCATGGTTCTTCTTCATGATCCTGAACTACTCTGCTTATCTTAAGCCCAGTACCTCTGCATTATATCTTTCCTGCAAGCATGTAAACTGTGAGAACAGAGACCACAGCTCGTTCATTTTTGTGAGATCATGTCTGTCTTCTGTTCAGACCACCCAATGGCTTCCCACTCAAACTGCTTTACATATATGAGCTCATTTAATCTTAAAACAACCCTATGAGATAGGTACTATTATTATCCTCATCAAACATGAGAAAAATAAATCACAGAGAGGTTTAGAAACTTGTCTGATGTAACAAAACTAGTAAGTGGCAGATCTGGGAGCGCCAGAATCTGCAGAAAAAGTACCAGAAAACCCTAAAATGTTTTAAACTGTGAGTCAGAATACATTCTGGGGATGGTGAAATCATTTAACATGCCTCATACAAGCATTTTTTTAAAAAAGAAATAATAGAATGGAAGAAAAAAAGAGAAATATTAGCATACCTTGCACATGGTAGGAGTGGTATTGCATTGTGAAACTTTTGTTTTATTGGTATATTATGTGTGCGTGTGTGTGTGTTTGTGTTGGGATATCAAGTAAAATGTATTTAGAAAGCTCATTGCCTTAACCAAAAGGAGAACTATTATCTCAGGTAACAAGAGGTGCAGACAGAAGCAGCTCCATGCCTTCCAGCCACCCCTGGTTCCTGCTGCTCCCTGAGAGCATGCTGTTCCTGTTCTGCTGCATGTGCTGGCTTCATGTCAGCAGGTCCCATCATCCTATCCAAACCCATTGATGTCCAGAGGCAGAAGAACACTGTCCCTTCTGGGGAAACCTATCCCAGAAGTCCTCAGCAGATCTCCTCTTGCCTCCTTACTAGGATAAACACCTCCTTACCTCTCTCTGGCCAGAGCTGGATCACATGCTCACCATAAATCAGTCTCAGAAATGGAGACTGGGACTACCATGATCAGATTCCATCTCTGAGCAAAGACTGCCAGCAAAGATAAAAGGAAGAATGGTGTTAGGCAACCAAAGTATTTGCCCTGAGTAGAATCCAAAAGATCAAAAATGTATCAATTAATTTTTTGTCTCCTTAGCAATAGAAGTTTAAGGCAGACTACCCATTTATTCATTTATCCGTTCATTCAGTCAACACATATTCACTGTTTATCTAACAGTGTTAGATAAACTGTGTTGCTTTGCCTCCCATGGATTTGTCACTCCTTTTTCCCCGGGTGACAGAGCTGCCAAAGATTACTCAAAGCCCATCTCTTCTGAGCAGTGAGAAGCCCGGAAGAGGGATTAATCTCCCAGAACCCTCAAGATAGAGGCATTCCTTCCATCTGGGAAATTAACCCCAAATTGGGGTTCTCTTCCGCATTTATTCTCCAGACCAGGAAGTTACAGGAAGAGAATATAGGTGGGGTTTTTGCTAAGTATAGTTTAACAAGTTTAACAATAGGCATTCCATAATGCAATTTTCAAGAAGTTAAGTTGATCCACCAACAAAAGCTTGATCTTAGCAAACATTCTCTTCTTACAGCAATTTCCCAGTATCTTTACATATCAATCAGCAACTTGTCTGTCTTTGATGGCTCACAACCTTGCTGTGTTACAATTTTTTATCTTAGTCTTTGATGGCTCACAACCTTGCTGTGTTACAATTTTTTATCTTAGAACAGAGACTATAACCTGGGGAAAATTTCCTGTCCTTTGCAAGGTCAATATTTGAAACTGCAAGGCTTTGGAAAACCAGGCCCTATGAAGTACATTTGTTTTATGCATACTTCACATGCCTGGCACAATGCTAGGCAAATGGGGACATAGAAGTGAAGAAAAGAGACACAATCCATGCTTCCTTGGGATGACTCTAGAAAGGAGAGAGAAACTGGATAAATAATCTCACAAATGTATATGTAACTACAAATTGTTATAAATGCTCCTAAGGAAACAAAGGAAATGGTGTAATTTAAGGTTATAACAGTAGGATCTGATTTGAATGGGAAGGGGTGTCAAAGAAGTCTCAGAAAAGGTCATTTAAGCAAGATAGAAGGAATGAACAGACGTTAGTGGGAAGAGGAGTAGGAGGAAGAACATTCCAAGCAAAGGGATCAGCATGTGCAAAATGTTGGGACTGAAAGATCTTGGCACTTCGAAAGAATGGGAAGAAGGATGGCGTGAGGAGGGACAAAGTGGCAAAAGGTGAGGACAGAGAATGAACAAAGGACAGATGGATCACACAGACTCTTCTTCCAAGGAAGGCCACCCCAGTAGATTTTTGGTTATGAAGTATAGAGCAGAAACCCCTGTCTAGGACAGAGAGATTTGAGAGCATTGGCTCCAGGAGTTCTTTGTGGTAATGTAAAGGGTCATCTTTGTTTGCAATATTCAGATGTTCTTTTCTAATCCTAAATGTCATAGCTTGTTCCTGGCAGATATGTAGGTTATTGTTCAAGTCATTTCTCACAGGAGATCAGAAGCCAAGACTTCAAATGGCTTGAAGAACACATAGCCTGAGCTTCTGTTCATCTTAAGAGGAAGAGAAATTGTACAGGACTATTGATGGTGTTATTAAGTACTTACGGGCCCATTCTTGGGGGAAAAAGGGTTATCTTTGTTGTTGTTGTTCTGGTGTCTTTGTACTGAAAGACAAGATCGGATCCTATGTATGAGGCAGGATTGCCCCCAAACATAATAAACATTGCCACTGTCAATCATTCCGGATTATGTGACTGCTGAGGAGGCGCCTTTTTCACTGGAGTCAGTTCAGCTGGTTCCTGCGACATGAGAGCAGGTCTAGGGGAAGGGAGAGAAATGTCCAGAGAGGACCCCAGTGCAGACCCTGAAGGCTGTGATACTTTAAGTTCTCCTTTTGTAACATGTTTCTCTTATCACAACTCTTATTCCTGAGCTCAGCTGTCATTACATGAAATTAAAGATAAAGTCAATGTCCAAATTAGGCAAAATGACACAGGAGAGAACAGTAGCAGTCTGTCTTGACACAAATGGGTATAACTGTGGAAGAAGAAATAGTTTGGATCCCTATGGTGGACTCTGATGATGAGTGAGTACCAGAATTGGTCTTTGGAGTAGGTAAGGGTTTCTTGGGGTTTCTCAGAAATACTTGGAGACAGGAGTCTGATGAAAGACAGTGCTTTCTGCAGGTAAAAGAGATGGAGCTGAGACTACAGTGACCTGAGGATTAAAGAGATGTGTGAAGTTTAGAATTTGGATTACAAACTTTTTTTTTTTTGGCAATTGTTATGGAGATCTGAATCCACAACCTTGTTGTTATAAGGCTCCATGGTAACCAACTGAGCTAACTGGCCAGCCACAAACATGTTCTTTCTAATCTTCAGAACTACCCTACAAGGTGATTACATTGTCTCGGGAGAATGAGGTTCAAGGCAATACCCAAGGCTGCAAGGCAAGTAAGGCAGAGTGGGCTCAAATCCAGGTTTGTCTTTCTCGGATGCCTCAGGCTTATTCTGTTAGGTCACGCCACCTCCCTGAATAAGACTTATGTATGTGCTTCCCTTCAAAATCTTCAGAAAGGGAAAGCTGGGGTCATTTTCTTCCACGCCACAGCCAGACTCTGGGTGAACAACCCGAGGGATAGAGTGGGAGATGGCAGCTACCAGGAAAAAAAGAATCTTTTCTCTTAGTAGAAACTGAGGTCTCTCATGGTATTCTTTAAATTCTTACTTTCTTATTTACAAATTCATCAACATCTACACCCACTCTCATCTCTTTTTTTCCCCTCAGATAAAGTTCCCTTTTCCCTTTTTTTTTTTGGACAGCTGGCTGGTATGGGAATTTGAACCCCTTGACCTGGGTGTTACAAGGCAGTGCTCTAACCAACTGAGCTAACAGGCTCCCATTTTCCAATTTAAAGCCACACTTTTTTTTTTTTTTTTTTTTAAAGATGACCGGTAAGGGGATCTTAACCCTTGACTTGGTGTTGTCAGCACCACGCTCTCCCAGTGAGCTAACCGGCCATCCCTACATGGGATCCGAACCCGTGGCCTTGGTGTTATCAGCACCACACTCTCCCGAGTGAGCCACGGGCCAGCCCCAAGCCACACTTCTGTGTAAGCCTCTGATTGCCTTCTCCTCCCTCTGCTCCCAGACCCTGCTCCATCTGCACACTCTTTCTTGTGCTTTAAATCTCTTCCTTCGATGGTTCCTATCCCTATGCCCATAGATATGCCCTAATCTTTCCCATCTTAACTCACCACGTTAAGCCCAAATCTCCATCTAACTATGGACCAATTAACTTTATCCTGTTGTTATTCACACTTCTCAAAAATGTAGATTATCCTTGTTAACTTCGCTTCCTCACATCCCAATGATTTCTCATTTCATTCTCAGCTAGCTTCTGCCTCCATTTCACTAGTCATTAGTGTCACGCTAACATCCTAATGAATATTTTTTAAAAAATCTTTTTAAAGTCTCATTCACATATAGAAAAATGCTCAAGTGTACAGTGCAAAGAAAGGTCACTTGGTGAGTATACCTATGTATCTACCACCAGGTTAAGAAATAGGACATTACCAATACCCAAAAAGCCCTATGGTATTCTCCCAATTGTTATTTTCTCCTTCCTCCCTAAAGGCAACACCGTCTTGACTTTTCACACTGTAGGTTAGTTTTGTCTGTTTTAAACTTTATATAAATGGAACCTGACATCCTATACTCTTATGCATCTGGCTTCTTTTGCCCAATATTATGTTTGTGCAATGTAGCCATGTTACTGCATACGGCAGTAGTTTATTCATTTTTACTGCTGTACAGTACTCCATTGTACCAATATATTGCAATTCACCCATTTTACTATTAATGAACATGAGAGGTTATTTCCAATTTCAGGCTATTTCAAATAAGGTTTCCATGAACATTCTTTTTTTTTTTTCCTTTTTGTCTTTTTTCGTGACCAGCAACGGGATCGCAACCCTCGGTGTTGCGCCCGCACCTCGCTCAGCCAGTGAGCTGCTGGTCTGTATGTGGGATCCGAACCCTTGGTGGGAGCGCCGCCGCGTTCCCAAGCGGCGCACTGTAGCCGTGCGCCACTGGGCCGGCCCTTCCATGAACATTCTTGTACTTGTCTTTCTTTTTTTTTTTTAAAAAAAAAGATGACCGGTAAGGGGATCTTAACCCTTGACTTGGTGTTGTCAGCACCACGCTCAGCCAGTGAGCGAACCGGCCATCCCTATGTGGGATCCGAACCCGTGGTGGGAGCGCCGCCGCGTTCCCAAGCGGCGCACTGTAGCCGTGCGCCACCGGGCCGGCCCTTCCATGAACATTCTTGTACTTGTCTTTCTTTTTTTTTTTTAAAAAAAAAGATGACTGGTAAGGGGATCTTAACCCTTGACATGGTGTTGTCAGCACCACGCTCAGCCAGTGAGTGAACCGGCCATCCCCATGTGGGATCCGAACCCGTGGCCTTGGTGTTATCAGCACCGCACTTTCCCGAGTGAGCCACCGGCCGGCCCATTAGGTTTTTTTTTTTTTTTTTTT
>NW_007726156.1:128047-188508 GCF_000696425.1 Galeopterus variegatus | reverse complement strand
TGTAGCCGTGCGCCACCGGGCCGGCCCTTCCATGAACATTCTTTTTTTTTTTTCCTTTTTGTCTTTTTTCATGACCAGCAACTGGATCGCAACCCTCGGTGTTGCGCCCGCACCTCGCTCAGCCAGTGAGCTGCTGGTCTGTATGTGGGATCCGAACCCTTGGTGGGAGCGCCGCCGCGTTCCCAAGCGGCGCACTGTAGCCGTGCGCCACCGGGCCGGCCCTTCCATGAACATTCTTTTTTTTTTTTCCTTTTTGTCTTTTTTCATGACCAGCAACTGGATCGCAACCCTCGGTGTTGCGCCCGCACCTCGCTCAGCCAGTGAGCTGCTGGTCTGTATGTGGGATCCGAACCCTTGGTGGGAGCGCCGCCGCGTTCCCAAGCGGCGCACTGTAGCAGTGCGCCACTGGGCCGGCCCTTCCATGAACATTCTTGTACTTGTCTTTCTTTTTTTTTTTTAAAAAAAAAGATGACCGGTAAGGGGATCTTAACCCTTGACTTGGTGTTGTCAGCACCACGCTCAGCCAGTGAGCGAACCGGCCATCCCTATGTGGGATCCGAACCCGTGGCCTTGGTGTTATCAGCACCGCACTCTCCCGAGTGAGCCACCGGCCGGCCCATTAGGTTTTTTTTTTTTTTTTTGTCTTTTTTGTCTTTTTCCGTGTCCGGCAACGGGATTGCAACCCTCGGTGCTGCCCCCGCGCCTCGCTCAGCCAGTGAGCAGAACCGGTCTGTATGTGGGATCCGAACCCTCGGGCGGGAGCGCCGCCGCGCTTCTCAAGCGGCGCACTATCCAGTGCGCCACCGGGCCGGCCCCGTACTTGTCTTTCTGATGCAAATGTACACATTTTCCTTCATTTGTTTTTAAAGGAAGAAAGTAGTTTGGTTGGGAACACCATAAAATAGGTTGGGAAAATAGGTTGGACAAGTTTATCACGAGCAACTACTGTTCTTACAAAGACATGCGCAAGACACAGATCCAGCCAAGAGAAGGTACTTGCAGAAGAGATGTGTCACTGCATGTGAGAATACACAGAAAATAGGGAACAGAAACAGACTGTAATTAAGTACAAAACTGCATACGCCCAGAGTAAAGTTAACTTTTCAAACCTCTGGGCTAAGACTAGACAGTTTAACATGAGGGCTGGATTCCCAGCTCTGGCTCACACTTAGTCTGTGATGTGAAGGCCATGCATGGGGGGAGGGAAAAGGGCTGTAGGTCTGGGGGTCATTTCCATCCACCCCAGACATATTTCTTCCAGAGTGTCTTCTTTTCTCTGCCTCCCACTCTTGAAACTCAGCCTGAAACCTTGGTGAATAGTGAAGTTGGGATGAACTCTGCACTTCCCATCCCCACACATAGATACATGTCTTGGGAGGGAGAGGGGGCCAGGGCATATCACTCAGGAGCAAGTGGCACTTATTAGATGTAAAATGTCACGGTTAATAAATGAAGTTCGAAGTGTGGCCATATTTGGAAGTCACTGAAAGTGACAAGGAGAAGGAACTGAAAGACTGCATCGGGACTTGGGATTAGAAAGGGAATGGGGACAGCTGCAACAATGATGATGGTAATAGTCCCTTAAATTTGTGTCACATAACAGCTTACAAAACGCTTTCCATTCCCTGTCACATCTCTGTGGAGTGGCAGGGCAGGGATTACCCCTGTTCTGCTGACCTGCCCCACACAAGACTGGATAGAAGGCAGGATCACGACCGTAAGCCACATCTCCAGTCCCTCCTCAGGAGCCCTGAAGGTGCAGGGACAAATATGGCAAGACCTGGAAATAAATGGCCAGAGGCTAAAGCAGCTGCAGGAGATTTGTAGGGGCTGGGAAAGTGTGAGGACTCTGAAAATTCTGTCCGCTTCTGAGATTAATCAAGAGCCACCTGGAAGGTGCACCTCCCAGCCTGGAGGTAGGGGGTGACTTCAGCCATGACCCCGCGTGTTTGGGAACTGCGGGATTCGGAAAGTCAAGCTTTCCAGGACGCCCCACCGAGGGTGGGAGCGAAGTGGCGCCACCCCGTCCCGGACGCGCGTCAAGCGCCCTCTGTCACCCCACGCCGCGCTGCCAGGGGCCCCGGGAACAGCGGCCCGCCCAGGTGCGTCGGGGGTTGGGCCAGAGCCCGGAAGGTGCGCCGCTCCGCCCGCGGTCTGCACCCTCGGCCTCCCCCCGCGTGAAAGTGAAAGTGTCGAGGCCCGCGGAGGTCAAAGATTGGGGGGCGGGGCCGACGCCGACCTGGGAGCGGGCGCCGGGCACTCGAGGGGCCATGGATGGCCTCGGCCGCCGCCTTCGAGCCAGCCTGAGACTGAAGCGCAGCCATAGGGGTTAGTGCCAGCCGGGGCGCGCCGAGGCAAGAACGCGGGGACGACGAGCGGACCGCGCGGGGACGAGGAGCCGTGACTGGAAGCTGGCGGGGTGGGGGGCCAGGAGAGGGCGGCGCGGGGGGTGGGGATCCGGTCGAAGTTTGAAGGGGGTTCAGGAGGGCTGCGCGGGGCTCAGGTGCGATGGAGAGCGCAGGTAGAGGACGAAAGGGACAGGTTGGGACGAGGTCAGAGTTCAGCGGAGTGGCCAGGCCTGAGGGGACAGAGGGGAGGTGACCGGCCAAAGGAAACCGTTGTGGGGCCCCAGGGCCACGTGTTCTGACATCCAGGAAGCTTGTGGTGCAACCGCAATGTGCCTGAAGCGCCCAGGCTGCGGCGCCCTCCGGAAGGCACCGCCTCAGCCTCGCGTCTGTCTGCCCACCGCCCCGCCCCACCTCGTTGCTCCGTGACTCGGCTGTGGTCTTTGCCCAGTTCCTGGGAGCTAGCTCCATGCCCCTGCCCCGCAGATAGCCACCGGCCCCCAATACTGGTCTCCCGATGACATTACCACCCCCACCCAGGGGCATATAGGAACCCTGCATTGTGGCCGCGTGCAGAGCTAGGAGGTGTCACGCCTACCCTCAGCCCCCATCAGTGAAATGGAATGGTTCCTCTCATCCACGATTGTGGGGATTCTAGTAGAAATCAATATTAGTTTCCTTTTGTTCTTAGTCGAGCATCGGGCTTTGGAAGGAGGGCAATTAGGAATTCGTTCATTCATTCATTCATTCATTCAACAAACATTTGTTGCTGCTTACCACTAGCCATTCCTATGGCCGAGCAGCCATAGCCCTTAGATACTTTGCCCACCTTCTAAGTGTAAAAGGGAGGGCTGGAAAGGGTCATTCCCAGACAACCACCCTTTCTAACATTGTCAAGAGGCCCAGTGAGCCCCTCTCCTACTGCAAGCCCCAGAGTTCAGAAGACCCAGAGGGTGAGGTCAGTGCTTTCTTCTTTGAACTGCAGTGATCTCTGAGTGAACTGCTGTTTGTCCTGTTCCGTTCCTTCTGCCATCCCCTGCTCCCTTCCCAGCCCTTGCTGTGCTCCCTAAACGCAGGTCTCTAATATCTGGCCATTCCACCTGCACCATGGGGAGAGGGCAGACGCCTGGGACTGTGCAGTGGCTGCAGCAGAATGTAGGGTGGGGCTGGCGTTCTCTCATCTCTGAAGAGCACTGGTCCAGTCTTTCCTGGTCTCCCCAGCCCCTGTGAAGTCTGTGTAAATGGTTGGGGTCTGCTTTCTGAGGCCCAGAGGAGACATTCCAGATGTTCTCACCCACCTCTGCCCCAACACAGAGCTGATGATTGTGTGTGGAGGAGCTTCCTGGACACTGAGGAACTGTAAGAAGAGCAGTCAGTACCTGTTCTGGGGTCTGGCACCTGTCAGGCCAGGAGAGTGTGCCCTCTTGTCCTTCCATACCATCTTATCTTTTACCTTCCTGTGGATTTTCCCCTCCCTTTTCTGCCTTTCTGGCCCCAGGGCTGTGTGTTAGGAGGGCGTGTGTGTATGTAAATCATCCTGGTGTGGAGGAGTGGTGTGGTGGTGGTCCTGGGTTGAGAGTGGCTGAGCTGGAAGAGAGAGGGCCAGCTCTCTAGATTAAGGTTCTAGAAAGTACCATCACCTATGTTCTGGAGAGATTTGGGACTTGAGTCAGGTTGCTGTGGGAGGGGCTTCCTGGTGGAGGAACAAGTGCAACCAGACTCCTGACTTCTCTAGAAAGGGTGGCTCCCTTCTCAACTAACACTTGGGATAATAATTCCTTTCTAGGGCACTGGGGATTAAATGAGATGCCTTATATGAAACATATGAGTTTGATGGATGTTAGTTTTTTCTTATGCTTGTTTCTCTTCTGTTGATTACCCCTTTTGGAAGGGGCAAGAAAGCACTCTTTTGCTAAATTTTTGGGCCTCAGCCACAAAGGCTTAACGTTACTTATTTTTGTCAAGGATTACAAAGTTTTGCTGTTCTCTTGGCTCTCCCTATAATGCAGGAGGAAATGGGCTGAAAATGTGGCCCAAAGGATTTAGGGATAGACATGATTTCCTGAGGTTCTGGAATGATCACTGAGAAGATTCTCCTTCTCAAAGTCCTTTGCAAACCTCTGTGGGATGTGGTGATGTGGAATGTGCCCAGAAGGCAGGAATATGGATGTGGAACTTTCATAATCCCCACTCCCAACAGATCCTGTTAATTTTAAATAGCCTCTGAATTACTCTGTGCCTCAGTTTCCCCATCTGTACCAGGCAGATGCTTGTTCTTCAGACAGGTGGTGAGGATTGTGCAACAAGTCTGTGCAAGTTGGTAGTAAGGCGTGGTTACAGCTCTGAGTGTTCTAGTTCACTCCTCTCACCCATTACATACATCCTCACATACCCATTACATACACACATAATTACATGATTTACTGTGATTGGAGCTCCCTCCAGGAGTTATGGCTGAGCCAGAGTCTTGATTTTTACTGGTCCCACAAATGCCAGGTCTAGAGCTCTTAGGAGCAAGGCAGCCATGTCCCCACCCCAGCACCCCACTCTCTTCCAGAGGGCTACCAATTCCTTGCAGCCATGGAAGACACTGGCACCAAACCCCTTTACCTCTTGCCCCCTTGAGCGAGCTTCCTAACAAAAATCCTTCCCTCTTACTCGTTGTAGGGCTTCTGTGAGAATCCTAGGTGATTTCTTGCTATTCTTTCCCTTTTCCCCAGTCTCCAGACACAGCAGTGAGCTAGCAGCTTTGCTTGTAGCTTTGCAGAACTGTTGAACTGGCCTAACAGGGAGAAAGGCTGAGCAGTAGTCAGAGTGGGGTGGAGATCAGCCCGATGCTTTCCACTACTTTTGAATGACCCTCAGGCTGCTAATGCAACCAACCCCCCACCCTAGGCTGGGGACAATCTCCTGAGTCAGTGCTTCCTATTTGAGAAGAGGGATTCTTCTGGAGCCCTGGAACTCCCAGTAACAGAACTCTCTACCTTGGGCCACCGAGTGTTGTAAGGGGTGAGAGAGTCACCACTGTAGGCATAGCTGAAATATCAGGAACTCTCAGCTCAGAAATGGACTTTGCTCTCTAATTCACCATCAGGAGAGAAGGCTTTGGGGTCTCTATTGATTTCCAAGACTCCCTCTCTTGCTAGAAGAATTAATCCATTTAGATAATTATTGGGCCAAGTCTGCTTATCTTAATCAGGGAAGGGCGGTGGCATCCTGGCTACAGGGAGTGTTTGATAATGTGCTCTTGGTTTGATAATGTGCTCTTGCCTGAAGTACTCCTGGAAGTTCTGCAACACAGAAGGTGGCCTTGCAGGATTTTTTGGCTGCTGTTGACCAAGTGGAGAAGTGAAAGGTCAGAAATCAAAGTTATGGGGATATAAGATCCCTGTCCTGAGACCAGTGACATTCCAGGGCCCACAGTCCGATGCTTTCCACTGACTGCTGTTCCAAGGTTGTAAATAAACTCATGGTACAATCCACAGCCCATGATTCAATGCTCTTCACCCAGTAGCACCTGGGCCTTGGAGGTGTTTGCTCATGACCTTTTCTCTCACCACACCCTGGGGCTCTTGGGAGGAGCTGAGATCTGAGCTGCAGTGCCAGGATGCTTCCTCCCTCAGTGCTGACCTTCTGCTGCCTGCCTTCCTGGTCCCGTCACATCCTTCTTGCTCAACCCCAGGGTGCACAGGATGGAAACTGCTCTCCCCTGTTTAGAAGGCAGCACGTGGCTCGGCTTCCTAGAGTTGTGGCTGAAGACTGAAGCAGCAGCCCGTTTCTCGGGCTTTCTGTAGCCAGTCTGTGTTGGGGGAAAGGAGAGTGCTCCATGCTGCGAAGTCTCAGGCAGATGGAAGGACGAGTGGTAGGCCGGGCACTCAGGCTCCTCCGAAACCGGCTGCCTCGACTCCAAGCAGGTCAGGACTGGACTTCCCACTTCCTTTTTTTTTAGGGTGACCCTCCTAGACTGGACTGTTTCTTCCTTGAAATGCTCCTTCCTCCTCTTTATATTTCCTCCTCCACGTGGTTCCCCATGTGACAGGGCCAGGAGGTTTCCCCTGCTGGAATTTAGAGCCCTCTATGGGGGCTGGTGTAGCCACAGTCACATGCCCCTTGGGCTTGTTCTGATATATTTAGTATGATTTTGTTCTCAGGGCATACAGTTCCAGGACTGCCCTGGGAAACCTATAGGTAGGCAGAGTCTCTGTGGTAGCCTGGGATGTAGGGGCTCCATGTGGCTTCTCTGGTACATTTCTTTGGTTTCCACATCGGTGGTTTCTTTCCTCCTGTTGGCTCCCCATGGTTTCAAGTCTCCCACAGCAGGTGCAGAAACTGCCCAGTTGGCTGTGATCCTGTTCCGTGACTGGTGGTGCTGGTCAGGCTGTAGGTATCTCAGCATTGGCAAGGTGGCCTTGGGGTGTCGAAGTTGCCCTGATTCTTACAGACTCCAGTCGGGAATGGATTGATGAGATACTGAATGGGTCCTGGTGTGTTGGTTTCAGGATCTCCCCAGGACAATCCAGAGGATGCTGTAAAGGAACCAGAAAGGGCCCAGGAGCACTCTCTGCCCAACTTTGCTGGGGGGCAGCACTTCTTTGAATACCTTCTCGTGGTTTCTCTTAAAAAAAAGCGTTCAGGGGATGATTATGAGCCCATGATCACCTACCAGTTTCCCAAGGTAAGGACTGAGGGAGGGAGAAGGGGAGGACAGAGGACAGATTGGGGTGTTTGAAAAGGAGTGGTTGGAGGTTCCATCTCCTTCCCACCCTGCCGGGGCTTGAGTCAAGATCCGCCCTGAGCTTTGCACTCTCTGCTCTCCATTTCCTTCTCAGCCAGTCCTGGTTTTCTCTTATAACCCACACAATCTAGGTCTGACTTCTTTGTGAGGGACTAGCTGACCTGGGCAGAGACACTAGGCTAGTTCTTTTGCCCTGTTGGGGCCTCCTAGTTCTTCCAAATTCCATCTTCAGTCACCCTTCTCTGTAGAGAAGCTCACCTGCCAGACCTCCTAGAAGGAATCCCCTCCCTAGGACGTGTGGGAAGGAAAGGATAGGGCAAGCTCAGAGCTGGTGAACAGGCACAGCACTCTGCCTGGCCTGAGCATCAGACTCGCTCTTGTCTGATCGTGCACTGGGTGAAGTCTGATGTGGTGTCTCATTGACGTTGTCTTCCCAGGATCCTGGGCCATCTCAGGGCCTTTCTGTATTCACGTGGCCCTAACCCCCTTCCTGACTGTAGATTTCTCAAGATACTGAAGTCCAACCCAAGTTCACATCGACTTGGCTTAGGGAGAACAGGAAGGATCAGCTTTGAGGTTGTCCCAGCCAGACCCAGAATGCACACTGTGCAGAGTCTGCACAGCAAAGGCACCCTTTGGCCCCCGTGCCAGTGAAGCCTGCCAGCCCTCAAGCCCTCTTCTCCCACCCCTGCTCTCACCTTCACTACCCACTTGTTTCTTTTCCTTTTCCTCACAGCGAGAGAACCTACTCCGGGGCCAGCAGGAGGAGGAGGAGCGGCTGCTCAAAGCCATCCCCTTGTTCTGCTTCCCAGATGGCAATGAGTGGGCACTACTCACTGAAGATTCCAGGTAATTGTTCAGCCCTGGGACAGAAGTATGGAGTTAGGGGAGAAGGGACAAGTATGAGCCGTGCGGCTCCTGTGGCTCCCTTACCTGGTGTGTATGCCGAATTCTCACCAGGGAGTGGAGTTGATTCATTTATAAACATCTTGCCTGAGGTCCTTCAAGGCCAAGAATCTTAGCCATTGGTTTGACCCGTCATCTCTGTCCAAAGAAGGGCAAGATTCTCCCACGTGTCCTAGGAGCAATAGTCACTGTTTTTGACTCCGACACTGGCAGAAGCTGGACTCGGCAGAAAGCCCTTGGCCTCTAAGAAGGCAATATAGCAAAGGCCTGGACAACTAGAGCCCTGGGATGTGACTGCCGGAGTTTGGATTTTGGCTTCACCACTTATGAGTAGAGTGACCTTGGATGGAAAACACCCTCTCAGAGCCTCAGTTCCTTCATATTTAAAGTGGGGATAATAATTGAACCTAACTTAAAAGGTTGTTTTGAGAATTAAATAAGATGGTGCATTTAGGGCTTTCCACCAGTGAGCACTTAATAAATTACTGGTGTTATTACTACTGTGATTAAACAGTACCTCCCCTTTGCCCTCCTCTCCACCCCTCTGGCACTGAGCTTCCTGTTTTAGAATCTCGTGAGCAAAGCAAACCAAGCCTTGTCTGCTCTTTCTCAGGGAGACCTTCTCCTTCGTTCTGACCAATGTGGATGGGAGCAGAAAGATTGGATACTGCAGGCGCCTCCTGGTCTGTGCAGCTCACAGCTGTCCCCTCCTCTCTGCAGCATGCTCAGCTCCACAGCTGGGCTTGCTGAAGCCTCAGCTGCAAAATCCCAGGCTCCCTGGCAGTGGTGGTTGTAGAGTGAGCACAGCCCAGCACCTGCTGCCATGTTAGTGCCCCCTCTGCAATCCCACAAGAATGAGGGTCTAATGCCCCCCCTCACATGACTGAGGGACCTTTGCTGGACATGCTCTGGCTTGTGCTCTCCCCGGCTTTCAACAGCTCCCCTCTTTGTGAGAGCCTCCATCTGACTTCTCTTCCTGCTTTCTCTATCCAGGCCTGCTTGCATTGGCCTCTGGAGCTGAGAGCAGAGGCTGGCATTGGGACAATGCAGTTCAATCTCAGGTCTCGGGAGGATTCTCCAAGTCACCTTTACAGTGCTTCCCTTTCTACCCATTCCCTTGTCATCACTAAGACACGCTGCTTCCTCTCTTTGCTGAGCCCCAGAACATGTTCGCTATGAAGGTGTTGGTGCTTGCCTTTGAGTCCACCCAGACCCTCAAGGCCATCTTCTTTTGACCTTGGTGGCTGCTCTGATCTGCCTGCTCCCCATCCCATGAATGGGACCTCTGCATAGCCAGGTCTTTGTCCGTCTGGCCCACCACACACCATAAACCAATCTCCCCGCCTCCAAGTCCCCAGCCTTATCCCCTATCAACCCCAGTTTGGAGAAGCCCTTGAGGAGGCAGCAGCACTGAAGGAGCCTCTCTGTCTCTCCCCAGCCCGCCGGCCCGGGCCCTCACCTTCCCAAAGTGTACTGCATCATCAGCTGCATCGGCTGCTTTGGCTTGTTCTCCAAGGTAGGGTGGGGTAAGATTCCTGTTGGGCCAGTTCAGTCGGGCTCTGCCTGGCTGACCGCCCTACCTGTGCAACCTGAGCCTAGTGGAGCTCCTCCCCCACAGCCAGGTCAGCATCAAGGCACACTTGAGAAGACTGAGGCAGAGAGGGGCTTGGGCTTGACTAGATTTTAGGGAAAAGTGGAAATTGAATCTAGGGGACTGCAGAGAGAACCATTCCCACTCTAGTCAAGTGAGAAAGCAGTTGAAGCAGGACAAGGGGAAGTGCCTCAGAAGTCTCCTGCCCTGAGTTTCAATTTTTTCACCTGTCACATGGGTGTAATGATCCCTCACCTTCCTGTCTCCCAGGATGGTGTGAGGCTCAAATGAGGTGAGAACCTGAACAAATAGGAAGGCAGTTGTTACACAGTAGGGTCTGAGACTCCCTCTGACTCCTTAGAGGGGAGAAGCTGTGGTCCCCAGGACTTTGGCTGGAGCTGATCTGAGTGCTTGTCCACATAAGTCAGAGGAATCTCTCAGAATGGATGGGCATGTCTTGGTGGCCAGAAAGGGCTTCATTGTGCTTTGCCCCTGCAGGACCCTTGGAGGAGGAGGAGAGGAAACTGTCAGCATTCTTTTGGGGGACTGTTCATCTGGGCAGTGTTCTGAGGGATGGAGGTAGTCCCTGACCCTAGGGGGTCTCCAGTGGAAGATGGAGGACAGAGTGGCATCTCCAAGGCTTAGGCTTCTAGGCTCCCACTCCAACCAGTACAAATGAACATGGTACCATCATGGACAATGAGTTTACTCTGGGTTGACTTCCTGGGGATGGTAGTTTTATGTTGGTATTAGGAGAAGGGAGGAATATGGGATGGTAGACAGAATGAAAAGAAGACTAGGAAAAAGCAAGCCTTGTGTAGGAGATAAACAGCAGATTATTTAGTATGGAACCAGTCTCTGCCAGGGAGGGAGAGAGAAAAATTTGGCAGAGGGGCCTAGAAGATACACGAGGATTAGCTGGACCAGTGTGAGAGCCTTACGATGCTCAGGGGCACATGGGTTTCTGCCAACCACTCAGTAGCATCCCTTTGAGCTGTGCCTCCCATAGTCCTTTTCCCTGCAGATCCTGGATGAAGTGGAAAAGAGGCATCAGATCTCCATGGCTGTCATCTACCCATTCATGCAGGGCCTCCGAGAGGCAGCCTTCCCTGCTCCTGGGAAGACGGTCACCCTCAAGAGCTTCATCCCTGACTCAGGCACAGAGGTGGGTTAGCAAAGTGGGCAAGGCCGTCCCTGGCTGGAGAAGGGGGGCTTCTGTGTCACCTCTCACCACTGTTCATCCATTCACCAGGTTAAAGTACAGAGACACTGAGTCAGGCTGGGACTGGAGTTTGGTTAGAATTATTATTGGCAGAACTGAAAAGCAAATCCAAATTTTCTTATTCTTCTAACCTGATATGCACAAGCATCTAGTTAATGTTCAAGCCAGCACGACTTTTATTTGTAATAAATAAACCATGTCAGTTGAGGCTTCTGGTGCTAGAAAGGACTTTACCCCCAGTCCCCAAAAAGCCACTTGTCCCCACAGCCCACGCTGTTCCCATGTCTGTCCTATATTTCTACTTTATGGCCCCCATCTGTCTATTTCTTATCATCCATTCCCACCCCTGAGTCCCTACCCATGCCATGTGAGAATGCTATTGTTTTAAGCCACTAAACAGACTGAGGCAGCAAGTAGAATATTGTTCTACGAATTCCAGTCCTAGGGCCGGCCCGTGTCTCACTTGGGAGAGTGTGGTGCTGATAACACCAAGGCCACGGGTTTGGATCCTAAGGCCATAGGGATGGCCGGTTCACTCACTTGGAAGACATGCTGACAACACCATGTCAAGGGTTAAGATCCCCTTACTGGTCATCTTTTAAAACAACAAAAAAAAAAGAATTCCAGTCCTGACCCTGGAACTTGGGATAGTTTGTGTGCCCCTCTGAACCTTGGCTTCCCCACATAAAAATAAGGGGGAAGGGGCTCATATTTTCCATTTTCTTAAAAAATAATTACCGAATGCTTGCTACATGCCAAGCTCTACACTATTTTCTGGATATACAGTGGTGAATAAAGTAAATGTGATCCCTGACCTCATAGGGCTAAAAGTTTAGTGGGGAAGACAGACACTAAATAAGTAAATACACCAATAAATATACAATCACAAATCGTATAATTGTTTGAAAGAAAAAACCAGGGTGCTGCATGAGAAGAAGATGGGGAAGTATTAGGTGGCCAAGAAGGGCCTCTGAGACCTGAACGAGGATAAGAATGAAGGGAGAAAAGCAACGCAGGAGAGGGCCCAGCCTGGGAAGGGCTGCAGGCAGGAGACAGGGATATGCTCAAGGGACGGGGGAATTGATGGCAAAGCACAGTGGTGGTGGTGAGGGGTGCTGTGCTTGAGGAGGCCAGCAAGGGAGGTGGGACCTCTTGGGCCCTGCTGGAAATGACACCAGTGCCATCCTCAGAGCAGAGGAAAGCCATCAATGAGGTTTTAGCAAGGGAGAGAGAGAGATGATCAGATTTACTCCTGTGGGGAAAATGGAGTATAGGCTAGTACAAGCCCAGCATTCTGGAGTCTGCATGATTGAGCAGTGTGGTGACATCCTCTCTCCCTCTGGTTTCCCCAGTTCATCTCACTGACACGACCCTTGGACTCCCACCTAGAACACGTGGATTTTAGTTCTCTGTTGCACTGTCTCCGTTTTGAACAGATTCTTCAGATCTTTGCTTCTGCAGTGCTGGAAAGAAAAATCATCTTCCTGGCAGAAGGTCTCAGGTGGGCCCGGCCACTGAACAGCTCACCTGCACACCTGGGTTCAAGGGAACAGAACAGAGGGTCTCAAAGGAAACCAGGCTGTAGGACTCATGTGCCCACCCTCCTGCTTCCTGTTCCTTGACCTGCACTTTAAGCCTAGAGAAACAGCTGTTGCAACTCCCCTGCCCTTGTCTCCGCCTCCAAACTTGATTGCTGCCTGGGCCTGAGGAAGTTTCCTGATTTAGCTTAGAGAAGGGCATGACGCGTTCCTGGGACAGCTCAGGCAGGACTAGTTAGGTGGATGCAGACATTATTCTTCCCTTGCTAGGCTGAAGAAGGGAAAGAGGGTGGAGAATAGGATAGGAAGGCATATAATGGTATGGAGGTTATCCCTTTATTCACTTATTCAAAAAACATTTATTGTGTGTCAACTCTTTGCCAGATGCCAAGCATCAGGAAGACACAGACAAACAAGACATGGTCTTTGACCTTATGGGGATGCAGAATTATGCAATGGTTGAAAGCATAGGTATTGAAATCAGCAAAAGGGAGTACAAATCTTGTTCTTCCACCTTTAGCTTATGAGGTTCCCCTTAGGTTAGTTTCTTAACTTTTTGAAGTCATGATCTCCTTATCTGTCAAATGGAAATGATTGTACCTACCTTATAAGGTTGCAGTGAGGATTAAATGAAATAATGCACATTAGGAACCTAGCACACTGCCAGGTACATATTGGCAAGAGCTAGCTGCTATTCTTAATAAGTTCACAATTGAGAATATCCTTGGCTATAGTAAGAGCCGGGTACTGTTATGTCTTTGTCTCTGCCTCTGAGGGGCTTCAAGTCTGTGAAAGACACGGGGAGACATGTGACAGAATGTAGAAGAAAAAAAACAACAGTAGGGGGTTAACCTTCTATTCATATCTGGGGAGAACCAATGATACTGTGCTGAGAATCCTGGTTCTATCTTTTAGGGAAGAAGAAAAAAAAGGATGTAAGGGACTCAACAGAGGTCAGAGGGTCAGGGTTTCAGAAAAAAGGAAGCTTGGACAGGGTGTGGTGTCTCTGTGTTGAAAATTCTGTAAAAATCAGTGATAACTGAAAAGGATTTGTAGGCTAATCCTTGAGGGGAGTGGCATAATCTTTCACTTTGGGAATAGCTCTTTCACTCCCAGACCTGTATAAAATCACGATATTCCTGTTGTGGCCAGAACTAGGGTTCTGGCCTTTCTCCCTCAGATCAGTGTTTGGGACGTGAAGACTGGCAGGATTTACCTCTGAGGTGCTAACTTTTTCCAGGGAAATCCCACCACTCCCCACTTCCTTTCCACACTGAGTTTTTCAGATCCCTGAAGCTCAGACAGGGAGGGGACTTCCAGTCAACCTAAGCCTTGGCTAGAGTCTCAGAGAGGCAATCTTCCTAACTCAGGAAGTGCTAGCTTGATACCAAGAATTGAGATAAGGTTTCTGCATCTGTGCTTTTAATGGCCTTGGCACTGGGGCAATTTGGCTGGAGGAATGAAACTCCATGAAAGCTCGTGGAGAAAAGAGAAGACAGAGGATGGGGTTTTGCGTGTGTGTGCGTGCGTGCATGCGTGTGTGTGCGTGCATGCGTGTGTGTGTGCGTGCATGCATGCGTGTGTGTGTGTGTGTGTGGTGGGGTGGGGTGAGGGTGGTAGCTGAGTTGTGACTTGGGCAATAATGACACGAGGAATGCTTCATTGGAAAGACCAGAGGAGCCACCACTGTGGGACTTTCCGTGTAGGAATTGCTAGGCAGAGTTTCCTGGAAACTAGGAATTTCCCAAGCAAACTCAGGCACCAGCCTTGTAACTTTCAGTAACTTTGAGTGGCCAGAGGAAGCCATGTGACATAAAGGCTGGGGATGAGGGTAGAGACGTAAGGAAGAAAAAAGGCTTTGCCTCTCCACTGAGCCCCCACTCTTTACATGTTTGTCTTTTCACTACACTGTGGGTTCTTTAAAAGCAGAGTCAGGGTCTTATTCTTCATGGAATCCACAGCCTTAGCACAATTGTGAGCACAATTACCTGTTTGAACACATCTCTCCCCTCTTTCAAGCCACTTTTATAAGAAAGATCAAATAGAGGCTCCACCCTCGATGAGTAGGCCCTCTTCCCCACCCCTCCCAACAAAGAGTAGTCGCAAGCTCTGGGACCCACATGACTCCCAGACTTGCTCTTTTGCAGTAGCTGCTGTCAGTGGAGGGCTGTGTAGGGTGGCAGTGCAGGGGCCCCTCTGACTCGTTCTCTGTGCTCTGTCCCAGCACCCTGTCTCAGTGCATCCATGCTGCTGCCGCGTTGCTCTACCCCTTCAGCTGGGCACACACCTACATCCCTGTTGTCCCTGAAAGCCTTCTGGCCACCGTCTGCTGTCCGACCCCTTTCATGGTTGGAGTACAAATGCGCCTTCTGCAGGAGGTTATGGACAGCCCCATGGAAGAGGTATGATGTAGCAAGAAGAGGGCAGGATTGGGAGCCAGGCAGACCTGGATTCGGATCCCAGCTCTGCTACTAACAGCTCTGTGATTTGGGGCAAGTTACCTTACCTCTTTAAGCCTGAGCTTCCTCATCTGTAAAATGGGGTTAAGTGTTCAATTCCTGGGGATTCTGAAGCAAATAAGCTGCATAAAGCTCCTAGCCCAGTGCTTAACACATAGTTGATGCTCAGTAAGTGTTGGTTCCTCTCTCCTCAATGATTTCCCTTTGGGCTAAAGGGGCAGCCCATAGCTCATTCAGGGGTTACCAAACTGCTTTGCCAGCCACCCCTAATGAGCAGTCTCTGGGGTGTCCCACCTCTCAACCAAATGGATGATCACAGCTAGTCTATACAACACACACCCCACTGGAATTCATTCAGATTCCTTGGAAGTGAGCTAACAGCCCTCCTCCAAACATGAGTCTTGAAAATGCAGATTTTTGCAGCAAGAGACACCTTTCTCAGTAGCTCAGAGCTCAGGTGGCTAATGAGGATATAGGTCCAAATCCCCTTTGATTTTGTTAGCTGCTTCTTGGCAGTGCCCCAGACATACCAGAGGGCTTATGTTGTGAAAATGGGCATTAACTGCATAAATCTGTCCACAGTGGTAGAAAAATAACTCAAAACATGAGCTCTGCTTTGAGTTGTCAGTAGGAACTTTCAAAGGATAGCATGTTACTATTTCTTAAGCCTGAAGAGCTACTTGAGAATGTCTGGCTCTGTGACAGAAAGGGCTACCAAGGGAAGAGAAGTCTAGAAGTAAGCTAATTAAGGAGGCACAGAGCCAGCCCTAGTGGGAAGATTTTCCCATTCTACATAAGAGATAACTTATGAGACAGTTGAGGCCCAGAGAACTCAACTGACTTATCCGAGGCCACACAGGCAACAGTGGAACCAAGCACAGATAAAAATAGTCCTTCTTTCAGAAAGTATTGCTGAGGAGTAAAGAAGCAGGCTTGTTTCCCTTCTTGGCTCCCTCGGCTCTCCCACCCTTCTCCAGGACTGCTGAGTACACATGCCCTTTGAACCAGCCTTGTGACTAACTGGGACAGAATATTAGCCCTGTGTTCAGCAATTAAATTTAAAATGTCCCAACTCCAGAAGTTATGAAACTTCCTGACTGCAGCTCCAGCTCCTCAGAAACTGTGGCTCCTCCCTGCAATGGCCAGGCAGGAAGACACCCAAAAGTCAGCCAGACTCCAGCATCTGCTATCCAAGAGCCTTTTGCCTATTTTATTCCTTAGCAGCTTCTCTGTGAAATGGGTAGGGTGGCCAAAGTAGATGGGTGGGGATCCCCTGCGTCCCCACATTTCTCTGGAAGGGATTATCCACAGACAGTAATTTGCCCAAATACTGGAAAGAATTTTGGGAACAACCTGTAAACTTCATTTACACTTTCCTTCCAGCTCCCCAAATGAATAGCCTTCCCTGCATGAAGGCATCTGAGCATTTCTATACAAGTAGTTTCAAGCCTGGACTAGTTCAACTTTTCTCCCCTGATGATGGATAATTACAGTGCCTGCTCTATTTTTTTGGCATACTTTCCAGTCCCTCTCTTTTCATGTATTTGGAAGAAGGGAGCATGGAGGGATAATTGTCATGACCCTATTGTCAAGAGCGAGGGTCACGAACTGAAACAAGGGGCCTAGCAGGCATTTAAATGACCAACACAGGATTTAGGGGATTATGGTAAACTGGTGAGCACATGCCCTGCCTAAAGGGGGCAGCTGCTACTCAGTTCCATCTGAATGTTGCCCTTCAGAAATGCAGACCAGTGTTAGGGCTCCTGACTTTGCAGGAGAAGCCAAAAATCCAAATTTAATGTGAAATATTCCAATTTAAATATTGAAACTAATCCCATTATTTAGAAGTACTCTGAGAATCAAAGAAACAGATCTGCTGGTTGGAATCAGCTAGGAGGAAGCCTATTGTAATCTCTGCTCTAGACTGAAGGCCCCTGAGGCAGTGATGGATCAGGTACTAGAACCCAGGCCCTCCAACTTCCAACCCTGTGCTTGGCTCATCTGCAGCCTGTAGGCACATGGACTTCTTGCTTCTTCTCTTTCCCTCTCCCTGTTGACCCTGGGCTCATTTCCTTCCCTCACTGAGTTTCCTGCTGGAAGGCCCAAAGTTGCAAGCATTAAAAAGATCAAAAGATCCTAGAGCTGACCAGAGGGCAGGGAGTTGACAGGGAATTGTAGGGAAAGAAATGGAATCCCAATGACAGCACAGTCTAGACTTGGAAACTCACTGGTTCTGTTATTGGTCAGCAGTATGACCTCAGGCAACTTCTTTGGGTCTTTTTCCTCACCTGCAAAATGAAGATAGTATCTGCTTCACGGGAGTCTTGCAAGGATAAGTGAGACAAAATGCATGTGTGCCCCATACTACTAAATGCTCCATATATAGAAGCAGTTACTATGATCAATTTTTTATTAAAGGAGCGTCTGGCTATGATTTCCCCATACTATACTCCCTTTCTACCATAGCTCTTTTCTCTACCCCCTTCCTAAACACACACACACACACACACACACACACACACACACACAGGCACGCACGCACACACATACACACACACACACAGGCACGCACGCACGCACGCACACGCGCTTTCCCCAGGAAGGGAACTGAATTTTCCAGAGGGGGAATGGTGAGGAAAAAGAATGCCAGACAGAAAATGAGAACTGAAGATGTTGACTTTATTGCTACCTGGGCTGAAAGGTACAGCCACAGGTAGAGATGGACACAGTAAGTCCTCTGAGGTCTGTGAAGAAAGCGGAAGAGATAAAGCCATTTTGTGTTTATTTCAGGTCCTGTTGGTGAATCTTTGTGAAGGAACCTTCTTAATGTCAGTAAGTGTCTGGGTTCAGATCCCCTGCAGGCCCACCACCAACTCAACCTCTCTAGTCTCATGTTCCACTTATTTCAACAAACATTAAATACTTTTGTTGAAAAGACCTCCCCTCTCTCAAAGAGCCCACAGACATAGACACAGATGGCTTCACTACAAGGCAGTATTAGTGCCTTTCGAGCGAGGGATATAAACTAAGTACCACAGGGATCGAGAGGATAACTCACTGATGTTGAGAGTCAAACTGGAGGCCAAGAAAAAGCTTCTGTTGTTTCTCCCCCATGTGGCCAATCATTTTGGGTTGTAAATATCATGCCGTCTTCATGCTCTTCCACCAACCCCTTTAACTCCACACCTCCTCCATGACTGCTCAACCTCTGAGCTGACTCTGTCCTCTCCTAGGTTGGTGACGAAAAAGACATCCTACCACCGAAGCTTCAGGATGACCTCTTAGACTCTCTTAGTCAGGGGACCAATGAGTTAAAGAGTAAGTCCTAGGCCCCTTTTATTTTGGGTTTCTCCAGGGAGCTTGAGGGCCTGATTCCCAACCATTCCGTTCCAGAACTAAAATGAACTCATACAACAGTCCTAGGCTAGCCCCAGAGGCCTAGATCCTAGGGCAAGAATGAATATGGAATTTTATTCTTCCTAAGCAATGGCAGAGAGCCCATATCCAGGCTGTCATTTCAATTGGTCATTCAGTAGTTATGAATTATGAATTATTTCACCACTTTCCTCAGGAGCTTTCAGCCTGCAATGAAAGCCATACTTGGAGGTGAGTTTGGGTAATTTCATCATTCTGCTCTGAGACAGCCTTTATATGTCTCCTGCAGCTTCAGAACAAATCAATGAACATGTTTCAGGCCCTTTCGTGCAGTTCTTTGTCAAGACTGTGGGCCACTATGCTTCCTATATCAAGTGGGATGCCAATGGGCAAGGCCACTTTCAAGAACGGTCCTTTTGTAAGGCTCTGACCTCCAAGACCAACCGCCGATTTGTGAAGAAGTTTGTGAAGACACAGCTCTTCTCCCTTTTTATCCAAGAAGCTGAGAAGAGCAAGAATCCTCCTGCAGGTACACAGCAACAGCTCCCATCATTGTAAGCCCACAGAGGGTCACCTCTAGGATGAAGAGGATGGGAAGAAAAAGTGTCTCTCTGGAAGACCACAAAATAGCTGTAATTTTATTAGTGGGGTTGAAAGGAAGTAACCTTGAGATCTAAGAAAATGCCTCATGGGCTGAAATTTTGCAGAAGTTGGTCTGTTCATCAGCCAGCAGGACTGGGCCCTTTCCTTTCTGCTTTAGTCTGGATCTAATTCCTGCTTAATTACCCTCTGTGAGCCCCTTCTTGGGCCAAATTGAATACCTGGATCTCTGGAGGCTTGTGAGGGCATGGGATTCCCAGCAGGATGGTGGGACGTGGGGGGTGGGGGACAGACATGCTATTTCTGATCCTTACTCCTAAGCTCATCATAGTCTGCCTGACCAGATTAGAAACCTCTAACACCTGTATCTAAACCCACAGGCTATTTCCAGCAGAAAATACTTGAATATGAGGGACAGAAGAAACAGAAGAAACCAAGGGAAAAGACTGTGAAATAAAAGCTGTGGTGAACAGGAGTGACTAGACCTACAGGCCAGTTCTGGACTTTGGCCCTTGCTAGTGTGGCAGGATCAGCGAAGCTCTCAGTCCCCAGAATCCACAGCCTCTCTCCGGAGTCCTGGTGAACCAGGTCTTGCTTCAAACTGGTGTCTGAGTTCAGGATCCCTGGTAACAGCTTTCTCAGGACTTTGGAGGGCTCTAACTCCATGCTCACAGAACTGTGTTCTAAGCTGTGTCAGAGGTGACACAGAGTGGGAAACAGTAGTACAAGTGTTGTAGATGCTTGGTTAGAAGTTGCTGCAACTGCCCTCTTTCAGGAACTACTATTATAAAGTCCTCAACAGAAAATGCAGTGGGGGCCCTAAGGCTTAGCCCCTCCACACAAAAAAAGGTCTGTGGACACATGAGGATGAGAATAAAAATGAAAATCTCATTGTTTACTTGTGTCTTTGGCTTTCAATATGGAAGGAGAACCAGGAAAATGAGGCAAAAAATGTGAGAATAAATTGGACTAGAAGTGGAGGATTGGACTTGATCATGGTGGCCCTGCACCGGGAGCTGTTTGGAATGGAGAATCACAGGGGTCAGCAGCTCCACTCCAACAGGAAGGGTAAGAGATACTGGTAGTAGCAGTGACAGCACTGGACACAGGGCAGCAGAGTCCCTGGTTCTAGTCAGGTGTGCTTTTCAGAATCCTGAGTGGAAAAGCTGCTACATAAGAGAAGCACCTGTGGTCTAGGGTAACTTGAGGGTAGGAATTCCAGTCAACAGAAGCCAGTGAAGAATACTACATGGCTTCCACAAATAGGCCTGTTTGCCCATCATTTCCAGTTTGGACTAGTCCTTTACCTTCATTCTTAGACATCCTACCCCTAACTGGTTGTTATTTTGAGAAGCCCAGTTCAATTCTTTAGCTAAAGGTGTAGGGAGCCCTGCATTGATATTTTCTCCTTTGAGAAAAGAAAATTATAATCTTAAGAGTCCAAAGGAGTTTAAGGGTGACCTAGTCCCTCCTCCCTCTATACCTCTGATAGCTTCTATTGAAACAGAGCAAGAGATGGGAAACGTTTTTAGAAGCATCTTAGCTTTTCAAAAATTCCACTTCTTTATATGTATGTAAGTGTGGCCCTCAGAGGTCCCTGAACTCTATGCAAAGAACACAAATATTTTTGGAGGGTGGAATGGGGGTACGGGCTACCAAATTGAAGTTAATCCCAATGTAATTTGATTTTGGGAGTGCAGATTTTTTGTGCACTCCAGGTGGCAGATGTTCCACTGTCACAAACCATACCCAAGCATGTTGCCACTCTTCACAGCTTCTAAAAATCACTGTATCTTTTTAGGTAGTTTATGGCAGTGGTTCCTAAACCTAGTTGTACCTCCAAAGGTTTCAGAACAGGAACCCAAGTCCTGGGAATTTTGTGAAAATACTAAAACTCCACCCCAAATCTATCAAATCATCTCTAGAGATAGGACCTGAGAATTTGTATTCTTTAAAAGCTTCTTCAGGTGATTTTGTTATGTAACCAGGTATATGAATACAAGAAGAATCAGGGCCAGCTGAGGTTTACTACAAACGTACCCTTGATCTAATGCTGATGGTATATGTAGGGCTGAAGGAAGCAAATACCACATATGTGAGTGCTTTTCAGATTCCCTATATGCTATAATAAAGATCCTAGGAGAATGTACACATTTCAGTTAACCCTCAACATCTCAGTTTATAGCTTTAGCTCACTAAAGCCCAGTATGGTGTAGGAGAGAACTCTGGATCAGGATTCAGAAGATCTGGATTCTAGTCTCTGTTCTGAAAAATTGCAACTGTGTGACACTGGTATGTCATTTAGCTTCTCCAGGCCTCAATTTCCACTGCAGGTAATTAATACCTGCTATGTCTGTTGTAATAATCAAGTAAGACAATAGACGTAACTTTGCCAAACAAGTAGAATTATCCTTCCTTCTTGTCCTAGCTTTTAAAATTTGATCTGCCCTAGCATTTTCCTGTATGCATTTCTCTATTCCAGATGCTGGAGAAGTTGCTAGCAATCAAAGGTAATGAGGGATTTCCCGTTCCTGCTACAGTCTAGCGAAGAAATTACAGGTTTAACTCTCATTGCTAATCCAGATCTACATGGGATTGATGGAATCATTAAAAGTGTAAGAAAGCAGGGTTCTGGCTGCCACGCAAGGCAGTACAACTACTGTTTATTACTGATTATGGAACAGGATATAAATAAAAATCAATAATAAAATACCTAATTTTAGCCAATAGTTTAAACCTTTTCTGTTGTCTCCCTCTTCATCCACGCAACTGAACTGTCTGCATACAAGGGAAATAGATCTAGTTCACAGAAGACACCTGGTTCCCATTTCAAACTATAGTATAGATATTGAAAAGGGGAGTGACAGAAAAAGGAGAATGTAAAGTGACCCTTAGAGAGGCCCAGGCAATTATTAAAAATGTAGGGAAAGGGTTTGAGACTCCTGAATGACTGATAATCACAGGGGTGATGATGACAACACAAGGAACCCATGGAGAGGGAAAAATGAACACAGTTCTTTTTTAAGTTAAATGGTTTCTACAAAACAGAATGGTCACAGGAGACATCACAACAATGTAGCTAACTGAATTCCTTATTTATTAAACAAATAAATTTTGCTTACATTTAAAAAAATGACATTAAAACTTAGTTTATCTTTCCACTGAATAAAACTGAGAAAAAAAAAGTTGGATTTCAGATCATATATTTATTAAAAAAAATAAAATGGATTGACAAAGTTACCACATTATTCTGCATGCTAACAGGATTTCCCAAGCCCATGAGAGATACCACTTCTTGAGCAATAAAACAGTTACTTATTCAACAGTGTAAAGATATGAAACTTTTCAATCCAAATTCAAGGTCTCTATCACTAGGTTCCACCCCACAAGCTAGTAGTATGTATCTGTGCCACAAGCTGAGCTCCTTTGTAAAGAAACTAAACAAGGATGTTACTGAAAGATAATGATTTGTTAAAATTATAAAGTAACCATGTTTTGGCTTGCAAATATTCTACATTAGAGATCTCCACAACTGGGGATCTGCTCCCCATGACAATATTATTCTGAATCTGGGATAATTACAAACAAATGGCATTTTTTTCCTGCATGCTTTCTTGGGCCAAACCCCGTATGACAACATGTACAATTTATAGCATGGGACTTGAAATTCCCATTCTCACAAAGGATAGTTAGGGAGTGTTACCAATAACAATGGATAAAAGTTATACAACACTGTTTATTATAAATTATATTTGTTCTCATCCACCCCCATTCTCCTTAATATGCTCAGATTCTTTCCTGCAGAAAATATGAGTTTCCTATATAACACCAATTACATCATTAATGATGATTAGAATGAGCTGTAGAGACCTTGATTCTGAAGACATGTATGTGCAGGTGAGATGCAATCTGATTGCAAACACTGACACAGTAGCGAATCAAATCAAAGAAAGAGAAGACCTGGGAAGAAAAGAGACTATTAGATTCTCAGGACCAGCTAAGGCCTTCCCTAAGCTTCCTTAAAGTAAAGACAGGTGATCTCTGACTTTCTTGTCCTCTCTCCAGATTCACCTTCAATTCTATACAATTTAATAACTCAATTTCCTCATGATCTTTCCATTACACTAATGATCTACAAACTATTTCTTAGACAAACAGTAAATATTTTAAACTTTGTGAGCCATACTTACTGTCTTTGTCACACTGCTCAACTCTACCATTGTAGCATGAAAGCAGCCACAGACAGATAGATAGATAAATAAATAAATAAATAAATAAATAAAATGGCCATGGCTATGTTCCAATAAAACTTTTACAAAAACAGGCTGTGGGCCCATAGGGTGTAATCTGCCAACTCCTGCTTTACAGTCAGAAATTTGGAATTTATTAGTCCTGATGTAAGCAGGACTAATAAGAGTAATGCAAAAAATGGCTCAAATATGAAGTCCCAGGAACTCTCACAGAGCCCCATAGGCATGGGCTTCTGACATTCCAAATCATTACAGGTATATGATCTATCTCTCAGGACTGGCCCACTGAAACAAGAAAACAAGTAGCCTCCAAATCATGAAATAAGACATAGTACAATACTTACCAGAGCAATCCAAAGTACAATATATTCATCAATAAAGCTGTTAAAATACTGGTCCAGAAACAAAAGTGCCGGACCTATGAACGCTGTGTCATGCAAATGCATTTCACTTTTTGTCATGTGTGCAACCTATGAATAAAACAGAATCAATGATGTAGGTATTTTCATATTAGAGCAATTTTGAGCAATACAGTAAATCAGTATTGTGCTCAAATATCAAGTTTCAAGAATTATTTAGCAAAAGTTGTTGAGTTTCTAAAACTAAAAACCCAACAATATGAAGTGTGTGTAAGAAAGAAAGGGATATACCATGTCAACTAAGCCCACAAAAGATGCTTTTCACAAGGAGCCTGAATTTGAGTGCCCAGATTGAGACAGAAGAATGCAGAAAAACCGAACAAACAAATTAAATAGTGGATGGAAGAGTAAAAAGCTGTAGAGGTTCAAAGCACTTCTGGTAACCTCAAATTGTAGCTTTATAAGGGTGAAAATAGCTCCTATTGTTGATGTCAGGGGATTTTGACTGGAGGAGAGCAAACTCTAGAACTGCTTAGGAAACTACAGAATGAAAACCATGGCCATAAAACCAAAATAAAGTAAAACTTAAAAACAAAACAAATAAAATATAGGTGCTTACCACGAGCTTATTAGTGATTTTAGCTGATACAAAACCAAATGTCAGTATATAAAGACAGGGATGCTTTTCAAAAAGCTGAACTGCTGATTTCTTGTAGATCACTGCAGCTAATGTAATCACTGATCCAATATGAAGAAAAGGAGAAAGAACACTTGTTCCCTGTACAGAGTGAAGAGAAGAGTTAATAGTATTCAATACCCATCAACTACTATGTGGATTTGCTGTAAAACTGTTCAACTCAAACTTTTAAGAACCTCATGGTACCTGATGGCCGGCCATCAATTTCTATAAACTGAAAACCAGAACAGCTATCAAAAAGCAGCAGCATGAATTGGTTAGACATGAGCTGAGGATTTCATGTAAGAGGCCAGGCTTATTTTTACAAAGTAGGTCATACTTTTAAAAAAACATATGTGTGTTGTGTGTGTGTGTACAGGCACAAAAATATGCATACAAGTATACAAATGTATATATATATATATATATATATATACCTGAGAAATTTTGGACATAATATTTTTAAGGCTAAGCAGAGACTCTAAATTAACTAATGATTTCATACATTTCAAATGAAAAGCAAAGCAATCACAAAATCAAGTCCTACTGTAAATCACTGGAAATCTTAAGATATACTCACTGCTATCGTTGATCCATTTTTGCCAACACCACCTGTGAAGATCACACGGAAGTAATTCGTACAGGAAAAGATGGTCCCTGCTACAGTACAAAGTGCGGGAAAAATCTTCATTTGAATATTCAGCACTGGAATCTTTAATGGGTAGAGAGAGAGAACAATTAAAATATATATTAACTAAAATATGAAAACACTACAGTCAAATATTTGATTCATATTCCCAAATACTCTCTACTCCCTCCAGTTTGGTAAATACTTAAAGTAATAGAAGCTTCCTTTTCCTCTTTACTGTAAATAATATAACAAGTCTCAAGAGATGAGACTATATAGAAATTAATCTCACTTCTGACATAAAACTTTAAAAAAAAACTGATCCAACTTTATTAATTTGTATCATAAGCTAAGTGAGGTTCACCTAATGCTTCCCAGAGGTCTGGCAACAGTGAACCTGGCTGTCTTCTGGACTTTTTTACAAAAGGAGTGCACACTTTGCCTTTTTCTTCGTGCATTTTTTGAATTCTACCTCTAAATGTGTAGTGTGTTCCTAACTGTTGTGAGAGAGAAAGTATAAAGCATTAGAGAATAGAAATATTTGCAACTAGATTTAAAAATCTGCAAAGTAGAGAATGGAAAAGTTCTATTCAGAAGAGTTCCCAATTCAGGCAACGAGTAAAAGCTGAGGGCAACTAAGAAGGCATTCATATGCAGGAGAAAACACATGTCATGCACATACCAACAGGTATAGCTTTACAACTGTGTATCCAAAACTTTAACGTATAAGTTCTCTTTTCAGAAAAGTAAAAAATATGTTCTTAGAGTATACTGAAATTATGGATTGATTTACCTAAAGTAAGGAGGACTGAGGGAATTGATATCATGCATTTTATCTTGCAAGCATAATATCTATCAATTATTTATTTACTTATTTACTAAGAATATAATATCTATCAATTAAAACGAAATACAAGGGTACTTCAAAAAGTTTGTAGAAAAATAAAGATAATTCAGGGGGTGGCCGGTTAACTCAGCTGGTTACAGCACAGTGTTATAACACCAAGGTCAAAGGTTCAGATCCTCATAAGGGCCAGCCCACAAAAGAAAACAAAAAAAGAGATAATACAACCTTCCCACAAACTTGAAGATCCCTCGTACTCTTGCACTAAATTTTAAAAAATCATTTATGATTCTCTCCTTTTTTGCACCCCTTCTTTAGTTTTCCTGGCCTCAAATTTTGTCCAATATGGATTAAAAAGAATACAACAGTAAAATAAATGATATATTCTATTAACAGAAACAAATGATTATGGGAAGATTCCAAAACCTCACAATAGCTTAATAGTCAATGAGTTCTTACAATTAAAACATTTTAATTAGTGCTTTTTACATTTTCTAGGGCTGTCAGCTGCCTACACTTTTAAAACCATATAGGAAGTATGACATTCCTTTTTTTTTTTGTACATATAAACCCCTAGTAAAATTGGCAAACATAAGTCTTAATGTTTGGATACTCCATTTCTTCAAAACTCTTAAGAACTCTGTTTGTGCAACTTTATGACCTCTTGCAAAATTGTAGCTCTAAAAAAACCTGAAATCAATCATTCAGATCTCAAGTTGTTCTGTAGCAGTGTTTAATTTTCTAAAATGAAAACAGGTCAACCTAAAAATCAATTCCAGACCTTTACAGAGCATCCTAAATGGTTGTCTTCCTTCCCTTACTGATCTCTAACTCTTACAGCCCAAGTTCAAAACTTGTTTTCAATAAAGGAGAAAATCAACACCATGGTTGCTTTGAACTCCAAAAGATTTTTCTGCTTTAGTTCCGGAAACTAGACATTACAATCTAAATGTGATGCACCTGGCTGAAAACAATACTCTGGTTAGTTTCCTGGTTCCCAACCCCTCCTGCCACTCCTCTCACTTTTCCCTTCATAGGGACAAACGACTTCCCTGGCAAAGGGGGAAACACTACATTCCTCCAGATTCCAGAAAAAGCAAAGCATTACTCCATTACAGGGGTATCCCTGTATTAGGGCCAGGGTACTGAATGAGTGCCAACTCCATATAACAGTAATCTCTGTCACAACTGAACTGAATGAGCTTCATAAGTGTATTTACAATTTGGTGAAATGCTTTAGGATCATGGAAATTTTTGTCCTTTGAAAGAATAAAGAATAAACACAAACATTAGAAAAGCCCAGCAAATTAGTACAAGGTTTGGATCACAAAGTAAGCAAGTTACAGACCTAGGAGCAAAATATTATAAACATTCTTAGGGCTCCCATCACTTCTGGCACATTAGTTATACACACCAAAACATAAGCTCCTGAATGTAGGATTTTGTTTGAATTTTTGTATCCTTGCTAGAGCCCTGGTTATTGTAGGTGCTCAATATATGTCTGGTGAATGAAGATTAATACCTTCTCCTTTTCTTTTACTCTCTATGTAGAATTTCTGTTTTGGGAGAGTATGAGGAAACATCTTGTCCCCCACATGAACAATGAAAAAGGAAGTTAGCTACAAGAAAATATGAAGCAAAGTGAAAGGAGTTAAAGGAATCCCCAGCCTCATCAGGTGATCTCTTAAAAATTGTCACCAATGGAAGCATTTATAGAAAGCACTACAAATTTTGCCATTTTCATCCCACACTCAAGATCAAGGAGGGTAGGCATATTCTATCTTTCCCAATCATTCTCTTTCTTTTATCACCTTCTTAGAACTCATCAAAGGTGGCCAAAGTGCATCCACTCTATAGCCAGAGTTGTGCTGAAAACACCTTTATCTCAGGTCTGCCTGGAGTTTCGGTAGTCTTCAAGACTTGGGAAGATTAGGAACTCCCTTGGGTCATGGTGACTGTCTCATAGCCAGGTGGGATTCATGCTATGAAAGCATGCATCCAAATAACATCAACACTAATATGATTCATTTTTAAAAAGGTTAGAGATGGGGAAAAAAAATCAAATTCTCAGCACCTTTACCAGATTACAGTGGATATGTTTTGGTTCAATAGTTTGGATTAATGCAGATTAATGTTATTAAACTGATGGACTAGTTTCCTTATAAGCATGATAAAATGTTCTTATAGACTTTGTATATTTCAGCAGAAATAGAAAGTATCATTTTGAGTTTAGATACTTTCTTCCAAAGAATGTGTGAATGCCTATTTGTAAATCATTCTAATATAGGTGAATTCCACCAAAATACAGCAAATGTTAAATCTTAATAATTACAGTGTCCACCAAGTGTTTAAGGAAAAACACCATGTGATGGAGTTTGGATGTGTTGTTCCCTCCAAAACTCATGTGGAAATTTGATCTCCAATGCGGCAGTGTTGGTAACTGATTGAGTCATGGGGGCAGATCCCTCATGAATGGATTAATGCTCTCCCTGGGGGAGGAGGGGTAGTGAGTGACTTCTTGCTCTATCGGTTCCCGCGAGAGCTGATTGTTTAAAGGGCCCTGGCACCTCCTCTCTCTCTTGCTTCCTCTCGCCATGCGATCTGCTTGTACCTGCTAGCTGCCTGCCACTTTCTGCCATGAGTAGAAGCGGCCTGAGGCCCATGCCAAATGCAGCTGTCCCAGAATCGTAAGCCAAATAAACCTCTGTTCTTTATAAATTACCCAATTTCAGGCATCCTGTTATAGCAACACAAAACGGACTAAAATACCACGTCTGAATTTTTTAAGTGTAAGGGCATTTTTAATGCCCTTTTAGTTCAAGAATGAGATATAAATAATTCACACTACATAGTAAGTCTTCAGTTCTATCAAATGAATCCTGAAACTTCACCTGTAGTAACATTGACTCATCTGCTTTACCTGGATTCCAGAAGGTGTCCTGTGGTTTAATACATATCAACTAATACATTTAATCAACTACTGTATTTAAAAGGATCAAATGTCAATGAAAGTAACCATAAGCGGATTACATGTGGGTCTCTTCTAAAGTGAGGATATTTTCTGTCCTATTTTAAAAAGTGATATGATAGAAGACAATTCTAAGACATTCCAAAAGGAAATATTCTTTGGGGGAAGCAGTAACAAAAAGTTTGTTTCTTGTTTCTTGCAATTTGTAAACCATGCACTGACTTTTGTGCATGAAAATAATTTCCTTCCTTAAGAGAGAAAAAAAAAATCATCAAAACAACAACTTAGACTAACTACAATAAAAACCCACCTCTTTGGAGGAAAAACCCCAGCAAGGAATGGGTAATCCATATTCAGTAGATGTAAATCACTTACCTTTGCAAAATAGCTGATCTTCTGGAATCAGCCTTTTGAAGACATTTGTACTGTTTTTGTTTGTTTCTTTTTACCATAAATTTGCCTTCTAAATATCAGTAAAAGTTTTTTAATTTAATGAAGATTTGGCAAACAATTTCCATTTTATAGCCTCAATTTCAAAAGAGATGAAAATTTCATATCTGAGCCCTAAATAAATATCTTTCTTCCACTTTGGCCTACAAATGAATGGGAGGACTACATGTACGGAGTACCTGAAAAAGTTCATGGTATTATTCGCATTATCTTTTAATTCTTTTTTTCCATGAATTTTTAAAAATATCCTTGTATTAACTGTTCCAGAACTAACATAATGCAATTCAAAACAGCATATTTAGTAATAAACCCATAAGACTAAATAAAAATAAAAAAGGTGGCTTGAGGTCAATTATGGTAATCTTTGCTAGCAGTTGCTCAAAAATCACAGAAGTCTCAAATATCACCAGAGAAGTCAGGTCCTTTCCTTTTAGCGAAATGATGCTAAAAGTAGGACCAATGATGCTAATAATAGGACAGGGGTCCAGGAATCTGAATCCTGCTGCAACCTAACCTTACTATTCCTGGAATTGGATTCCAGAGTCTGAAAACTCCATTTCAGTCTCAAATCTGAGAGTTCCTCAGATAACTTTTTAAAACATACAATAAGAACAAATGGATATATTATCTTAATTACAGGTAAGGATAAAACAAAATATTTTTTAAAAGAAAAAAGTTATATCTGTTATGTACTTGTACAGACTATATGTACAAATCCTACTGAAAAAGGTAAAAAGGATACCTGAAGCAATCTACTGCCAGGCACCACCTAAGAAAGGATATGTGTATAACATGTATAGATAGCTTCAATTACAACAATGTTTTATGCATTTCCATATTTATAAGGATAATTAGGCATATAAACCAGATGCTGACTTGTTTTCAAATGATCAAGAAATCCCTTTTTTAAAAAATATATATTGGTATGCTCAATCCTTATAGGCAATTTATACATGGGGGAAATTCTGGTATAAAACACAAGGCCTATGAAAATAATGATCGATATAGTCAAGGGACATAAAAAACTTAAGTGGATGTGGGGGTAGGCTTTAGGTTTTATGATCTGGTTTCAGGAGAAAAAAATCTATTCTTTCTTTCCTATAAGGTCAAATTGTTAAAAAAGTAACTAATGTACCGAAGAGCACGTGTTAAAAAATTCACATCTTTTCTACACATTAGTTTCAAAAGCCAATAGAGTCTCTGTAGTAAGATCTAAGATATATTTATATATGATATTATGTACGTGATTTAATAGTTTTGGAATATTCCTGGTTGACTGTGGATTATTTTTATTCCTTCATCTCCTCCCTCCTCACAACCCCATCCTCCCAACAAAATGCATTTAACAACTAATTTCTGGTAATAAATATGTAGGGAAGTATGTCAATTCATTTCCTCAAATACCTAATTTACCATCATAAAGTGAGTTAGGTAAAGGAAAAATCTTGCTCATTTAATTTCCCTTATACTTTAAAATTAATCTGATTTTTAAGAATTACATTCACTTAGCTTTAATAATAAACCTTTTTGTAAGATCACACCAAATGAATTACAAATAGTTCTTTCTGAAGTTGTGGTGGTTCTGATCAGTAGTTAACCAATGACAAGGGACAAACTACTTTGACCCAAATCTAGAAGAATACTTTCTAATTGTAAGAGCAGCAACAACTTTTATTCCATGCTTACTATTTGATAGGCACTTCATTTAACAATTCACAAAATAACTTTATGAGATAGATATCATTATTGTCCTCATTTTACAGAGGAGAAACTTAAGCCAGACAGAGTTATAAAACAGATTAAATTCACACAGTAGCAGTGGAGGCTGAATCAAATGCAGGCAGTCTGATTCCAGAGCCTTCCTTCTGGGCCCCCATTATATTCCCTCTCTCAGAGGTTTGAGGAAAAGAATCTGTGTTTGTAGAGGTATTACATTTCAGGTCAGGCTGAAAATCAAGGTCTTGGCTTGTTAAAACAATCCCATGGCACTGATTTCATTTAATAAGCATTTATCCTATTTTGGGGCCAGAGTTAAATTGTAAATTTAACCCAAATTTGTTATTCAGCCTTACACATATGGACAGAAAAACTAGTAAAGTCCTGTAATTCAGAAACAGAATAAAAGGTCTAATTTAATCTTCTCACTACCTGCTGTTTCCTCATCTGTAATAATTCAGACTCTCAATGGACTTCAAAAACAGCAGCCTGGGAATAGACCTTATGTACCACTTAACTCCAAGTAGTAAAATTCACCATGCTCTAAAGAGAAGTTTGCGTCCCATTCGTTGCTGTGACTTTTCATTTTCAGAAAAAATAAAAGAATTTAACACATTTTCCTTTAACTGTATTATTCTATATTAGAAAACACAAGCAAAAGTTACAACATGCATTACATGGGATACACAATGTGAACAAAATTACCATAGATTGCCAAAAAGGTGGTCCTCCAATCACTGCCAGCAAATGCATGATTATTATGAAGATTTGCACTTCAGTCACATCAATTCTGATTAGGTACAAAAAGCCAAAAAAGCATAATTACTCAAAACAATTTCAAGTTAATTACTTGCAAGCTTAGCAGCATTCCTCTATCATGCACAATAGAAAAATCTTAAATACTGAAGAGAGGGGAAAAGGAGGTGTCAGAAATTTGTTATGAGCAAAATCATATAAAATCCAGAGCCTTTTAATTTAATTTGATGAATTTCACAGAGCAATAAAAACCCCTCCTTTCCAAAGGAAATTTCTGACTCATTGAAGTTGGGCTGAAACTATAGCTTAACCTTTCCCACCAAAAAAAAAAGGGGTGTGTGCGTTAAATTTTGAGTGTCAAGCAGAGAATTACATTGCATTGCTATATGATATGAAATCTTGAAATAAGTGCTTTGTAGTATCAAATGAGAGAAATGGTGAGCTTTAACTAAAATAACATAAATCCGTGAAACCTTGCAAAACTTACTGCCCTTTTAGATACACTGTTTAATGACTAACATGGTATGGGTGTAAAAAAAATATTTCATCCAATTATTAATCAAACTCTTATTCTCACTAGATTAATTACCGTAAAATTTCTGCAAAGAAGATACTGAAAGCAGCCAAGAACTAGCTTTGGGGTTGCTGAAAATGATCTTACAGTCAAGAAGAGACAAACCTGGTGCAAAAAAATAGGGCAACAGAAATTAGAAGCCTGAAAGTCTGAAAAAAAGAATATGGGAAAAAGATTGAGGAGCAAAGCATATGCCAGTATTCCTTTCCTTCTCTAAACTAGCACTTGATATTTTCATTCTTAGATTACTGGATCCAAATGCTTTTTAATTTTGAGAATTCATCCTACAAATATGCTAGCATAAAATGATGTTTGTATAAGGTTATTAACTATAGATTTATAATAGCAAAAATTTTTTTTAAATCCCTTAATGAGGGAGTGGCTATATAAATTATGGTGCTTCCATACAATGTAATATTTTGAAGCTTTTAAAAAAGACTGGGGCAGCTCCCTATATACTGATATGGAAAAATATCAAAGTTATATTAAGTGAAAAAAGTTGCAGAATGTGTATAGCCTATTTTTTGTGTGTAAAAAAGAAGAAAAATAATATTCTACCTTTATTTTTGCCAGTAATTGCATAATAATTTTCTGGAAGGATAAATTTTTAAACTAAGGACAATGGTTACCTACTGGGGAGGACAATGTGGGAACTGGGCAGCTGAGAGATAAGGATGAGGATACTTTTCACTGTATACCTTTTTATGTTAGTTTTTCAAAGTAAAAAATTTACCTATTAAAAGTAATCAGTCTAAGAAACGTAGATATCAACAACAGTAAGGGGGTTGAATTCCCAGATCAGAATAGAGCCCCCATTTCTAAAATTGATACTTAAAGCAATCAATAATGTGAGCTTAAAATATGTAAGCTCTCATGCCCATGATATATAACTAGGTTGAAACCAGTCTCTTACACTAAAAAACTGATCTGTTTGCTCAAGAATATTTTTTAAACAGAAGCTGATTTAACTGCAAACATATAGTGATGTAGTTGTCTTGATATACACATTCATTGAATAAAAAAAAAAAAAATGGACTGAATTAGGCTAAAAAAAATCTGTAGAGCTGACCTGGTGAGTGGTGTTGCCAATAAGGGGAATTACACTCAGTAGCAGACTCAGGAGAGTAAGCAGGTAGGTGTCAAAGATGATCGATTCTGTCTTGGGTGGAGAAGGGTAGACATCTTACATTTTGCTGGATATATGAAGTAGCCTTTTGGAAGGGGAAGGGCCAGAAGTATAGAATTACAAAATAAAAATGGAGGGAACCTCATGCAATTAATTTTTGTACCATGGATGAATATAAAAGAGAATAGGAAACATGAAAGATCTCTACAAAGTCTCAAATTGGGATTCTTAGGAAAAATTTTATAAAATAGCCTGCTGGAAGTTTTGGAAGACAGAATTTTCTACACTGTTCAGATACTGTCATTATAATTAGATCAACAATGTTTTAATGTTAGAAGAAAGGGCCAGGAAAAACTTACTTACCAGTTGGTAGGTAGGAATATTTTTTCACATTTGTTTATCTGGTTTAAAGTAATACTCAGAACTCCAGGATGAGCCCCTTCTGCCCAGAATCATGAGAACTGCCTATCAGCACTCGTGGAAATGTGGCTCTAATTTTGACTGTCAACGAGAAAGTGTACAGTGCAAAGCCATCCCCAGGGATGGGAAGTAAAGCAAGCTAAGAGAGACAGGTGGCAGAAATGATTAACAATAACAAGAGTTAATGATTCTGCTTCGAATAGAGTAGTTACATGACAGTCTATTCTTCCACCTTTCCATTAAGAAGTCTCTCTGTATGGGCTGAATTTACTGTAACACATATTAGGAGGAGGCTCATTTTCATCTTTTTGGCCATGCAAGAAAGACATAATCATCTTAGAAGGAAGAATATTATATAAAGACAGGAATTTGGCATTTCTGTAATTACTTCCTTTTTATCATTATTACTATTTTAAAAATGGAGAAGCATGGGTGATAATATTTCCAAGTATGGGGATTATTCTTCAAAAACAAAGACAAAGAAACCCACCACCACCACCACAACAAACAAAGCTCTTCAAGACACAAAGGATATTTGGTAGAAGAGCACCCAAAACACCAGAGTGATTAAAAAAAAATGTATGGGAAAACAAATTTCTTATCTGTAGCATGAGATTTCACAGCCAAAAATTTGGAAGAATAAAATCAGATGATACCAAACATAATTTTCTGTAACCGTAAAGGTATTTGAACAACTGGACCAGAATTGCTTTAAAATAATTTCTTTTTTTTTTTTTAAAAGATGACCGGTAAGGGGATCTTAACCCTTCACTTGGTGTTGTCAGCATCACGCTCTCCCAAGTGACACAGGGGCTGGCCTGCTTTAAAATAATTTCTATTTCTACTTCATTTTAATATAAGTTGTCAAAAGACAAAAAGAATTTGCTCAATTGTTGTGGATAACCCATAATAAATACTCTGGTCAGAACACATACAAATTACTACAGCAAGCCAGAAACAAACATTGTTCTGATGGCTGTCACAAAAGAAAAACAAAAAGAAGCAAATGAGTTGTGGAGCCTAAGCTCTTCCATTCTTCTGAAGGGGAGGCTATAAATGTGGTAGTCCAAGGTCAAAATAACCTTCAACATCTGTAATAACCCCCTTGGGTCAATCATTCCTTACAACACCCTAATGGTCTATTGAAGAACGAAGTGTCCTAAATGAATATGGGTAATTTTAGCTTCTAAACAAGGTAACAGAGAATTTCTCTAGTTGGAGTGAGGATCTCAGAGGGCCTTCATCACTACAGAAAGGCAGCTTAGAAAACGCCCTGACAAGGGCAAGTTTTACACCAGAACTACAAAATAGCTTTTAAAAGTGATAAAGGGGGTGTAACAACTCCAAACTAAGTTAGCTAACTATGAGGAAAATTTCTAGCTTGAGAGATTCAATTTTACTTCTTGGTGTCCAGAAAGATACTTAAGAAATGCATATGAATTCCAAGACTCAGTATTGAAGGATGTGAAGGGATTTAAATGACATTCTGAGAGTTGATAAGCATGTTAATCACCTTTTCCAAGAATTTTTCATGTCTTTCCCCTCTAAAATGAGAAATATGACAATGTATTTTTCTTCTACATGTGACACATGCATTTCAAAGATATAATTCTAGTTAATCTATAAACATAAGTAGTTTTGTT
Organism: Galeopterus variegatus; assembly: GCF_000696425.1. Lineage (NCBI taxonomy): Eukaryota > Metazoa > Chordata > Mammalia > Dermoptera > Cynocephalidae > Galeopterus > Galeopterus variegatus. The sequence continues at coordinate 153,327 of NW_007726156.1, read as the reverse complement.
AAACTATGAATAGTAAATATAACTGTTGTAATATGCGTTGACTATTAGTTTGGTTAACATATAATATTCACTGAGGATAAATTCAGAATGTCAAGGGAATCTTGACTTGTACAATTTGACTTCTAAGCTACTGTTAAAAAGAAACATTCTGTTTAAAAAGTCATCCATTTGAAGGTGTCTGGAATCCTGTTCAAAGATTACATTGCTATTAATTACAGATTTGTAATTATTTGTAAATGGATCTGAAGTTCTAAGGACTTTATGCATAACCAGAGCATGGCATTCATTAATAAGCTTCACCAGAAATACCAAGGGTGGGGTAAAACGTTGATGAACTGAAATGATTACTCTAGAAATTCCACAGACTACCTTCCAGTATTTTACTTTCTACTCTTGATAAGGGGGAAACTTGGCATGGCAACTTAGATTAATGTGAAATATTAACCATATAGCTGAGTGATACATTTAAGTATTTTTAGTTCAAATGTTATATATAAAGAAAACAGACAAGTATCTATTTTTGAAATATGCTGAATTATTAAAAACAGTATTACCTACCACATAAATGACTATGTGGATCTTCAGATTTTCTGAGAAGACTAAAAAAAAAAAAGCCCATTGAATAACTTTGAGTAAGCAGAGAAGAATATAGCCAAGGGCTAGAATAGAACAAGTACTCTAAAATAAGAAGAGCTAGAGTGCAGGTCTCAAATTTAAGGGACAGACTATCCTTACCACCTCAGGGGACAGAAGAATTGAAGGAGAGTCCTCTCACCTCATTTAGTAACAATCTTGGAGTTAAATAAAGGGATCATGAACTTATTCTTCCTCTCTAACTAGCACAATCAATTCCAGATGAAATCTGCAAACTATTGAGAGTTACTAACACACCTTAAAATTAATATAACAATAATGATAATGAAGACCTACTATAAGCCAAGCACTGCAGTTAGCACATTATATTTTAACCCTTTTAATCTTCCTAACTACCCTAGGAGGTAGAAAATATTCTCATGATTTTATAGATGAGAAATTTAGTAAAAAAGGTTAAGTGACTTTTCCAAGTTTACAGAAAAAATGAGAGGCAGAACTTTGAAACAAACTGGGAGTGCTGTTCCTACGCAGTGCTAACTCTAAATCTTTCGTCTACCAACCAATTGGGGCAAACATTTGTCCTAGGTTTTTAACTTACTATTGCTGAGATGTCTATACATTTCAGAATGATGCCTCTGTATTCTACAATTTTACCAAAAATTCTAGAATATAACAGGTAACAGTTGATAGGATTAGATGCTAATAAATTAAATTAATTTAGAAACAAATTATTAAGAACAATTTTTTCTGAAGCTTTTTTCCCAAACTTTGAGGAGTGCAGGGAGTACATCTGAATTTTATTTGAATGATCAAATCAGTAAAAGCAACAAATATAAAAAGCAAAAAATAATCTCTGCAAGTTAGCAATGGTAAAGACAAGGTATCTAGAGAAAACAGAATATATCTTGAGGGGCCGGCCCGGTGGCGCACTGGATAAGTGCGCCGCTTGGGAAGCGCGGCAGCGCTCCCACCCAAGGGTTCGGATCCCACATACAGACCGGTTCCCGCTCACTGGCTGAGCGAAGCGCGGGAGCAACGCCGAGGGTTGCAATCCTGTTGCCGGTCCCCGGTCCGGTACGGGGGCAACACTGAGGGTTGCGATCCGTTGCCGGACACGGAAAAAGACAAAAAGACAAAAAGACAAAAAAAAAAAAAAAGAATATATCTTGAAAACAGTTTTTATGATGTTAAAATGTATTAGTTTCAGAAGCATTTTAGCAGAAAGGGCTCTATAAATATAGGGTACTTTGTTATAATGACAAACAAGGTGAAGGTAAATAACAAACAATAATAAAAAATGAGCCTTCAAAAATTACAAATCTAGACAACTGCAATGAGCATAAAAGTATAGGTCTTTGGAGAAAGTACTGGAAGACAGAGTTAAGGATAAAGAGATGTTAATAATGCACATTATTCTACCCTAGGAGTGAATCCCACAAGTAATTATGCAATACACTGTAAATTCAACTGAAAATGGCTTTACTTTTGCTCCTGGAACATATCTATAGCATTTCTCAGTATTCTCTATAGTCCAAGGTTATTTTGAAAAATGATGTGGAATATCCCTCACTATTAATTTGTCTCCAAAGCCATCACTATTGCCAATGAATAACTGGATTTACAATGCTATTATATACATTTCAGAAAAAGCTCTGCTAACGAGGGATTCCCTATTTCTATTATATTGTTGACACAATATTACAATGTTTACAATTCTTTTTTGCAGGGCGGGGGGATTTAATGTAGGAAATCTAACACAGCCTTGTATTACTAGAATGATCCATCAGGTTTTCAGATGAACAGTTCCCCAACGTTCCCTGAACTGCAAAATAAATTGACTCTAAGCTCTACTTTTTTCTTGTAAATACACTTTTCATACTAAAGTGTGAAGGATTCTGGATTATCTTACCAGGAAAACATTTTCTAATAAATACTTTTGAACTTTTAAAAGTCATAAGGTCAAAATTACAATTCTAACATCAGAGGAGAAAGATATATTACACTTAGCACTATGTTAAGGAAACATGCATTTACTGAAAAAAAAAACCATCCGAAAAAGGAAGGTTTTCAAAGGATGATTAGTTACATGAAAAACTAAGGATATTTAGTTTTAAAAGCACAACTAAGAGAGGACAATATTAACCATAGCAAATAGAAATGAGAATAGCTTCTAGCATACATTTTTTACAACACCAAGATTATTGTAAATCCAAGCAGAAGAACCAGTACTAGAATGCTTAAAGGATATGCTAAAGAAGTCAAGAGAATAAGCAGAATCTTTCCTACATTAATATAAAGGGTCTTCTCAATTTACTTATCTAAGAAAAAATTCTGCTTGCTTTATTGTTTTCAAAATAGAAATACTAAAAGAAAAAAATTTCTATTTAGTGGTGGAAAGGTATTTGTTCTCAAAAATATTAAGTAGAATAAAAATAATATTAAGCACAATTCATAAATGAGAGAATTGGCTTTAGAATCAATTAAGCAGAAATACTACTTTTCAAAAAATTCTGTTTAATAGGGTGGATTTTTATTGCCCTATTACATATTAAAATTATTTGTTTTCTAATAAACTGTTTGTCTGTGAAATAGCACCAGGAAGACTTTTGATTTTTCATTTTTTAATTACTCTGTGCATGACAAAGGTGCTGTCTTTACTGAGTTCACACCATTGTTCATCAGACAGCATGAATATTCTAGCAGTTACCGTGAAGTTCCAGAACCAAGGCCCCAGGGTTCCTGTGAGAAGCTGGCAGATTATAATTATGATCTGGGACTCTGTAACATCGAATCTATGCATAAGGAAACAAACATTTCAAAATAACTTTACTCAGAGCTTTTGCTAAAGAACCCTACTGAAAAAGGTAACAAAAGTAGACTTAAAAGGTAGCATTCTCTTTATAAAGACACCTAAAGATTCAATGATACAATTAAGTACTATACTGTCCTTATGCATACACATACATTTCTTAACTAAATCAAAATAGTAAAAAAGTTTAAAAAATTAAAACTATAACACACTGAAAAAATGACTTGTAAGGAGGCAGCTGGAAACACGAGTATTATGAATGCAGAGTCAACTCTCAATTACCTATGAGTGACGAATACTACTTGCCAAATAATCATACTGTCTATGACATATGTCCTTCAGTGCCTGAACCTATCCAGAACTTCCCTGTAGATAGGAATCCTTCTATCCCTCAGAAGCCCTGGTGTATATTTTTAAAAAACCACTAATCATCTCATAATCCTCCACCACCTCAAACTTCATCACACTCCTACCTCTGCTATCCCCCCAAGTTAGCACATGTACATGGAAAAGTAAGTGGGAAAGAATCTAGTCAAGAGTAACTTTTTTTTTGGATATGGTTGTACCAAAATCAAATTGGTCATCTCCTTATCCTATTTCCTAATAATCTGTAGTCCAGAATCTTTTCCTTTTTCCTCTTTCTTTTCCCTAATTCCATAGCAACTATACAGCATTAGTTTATTAGTTGTAAAAAAATAAGTAAAACATCCAATTCAATCACTAAGGAAGTTTTGGAACACGGATGGTGACAGAAAAAGAGTAGTAGTATAGAACAGACTTCAAATAAAAACTGTAACAATTAAAATTAAGAACTGAGGAATGCTAATGAGATCGAAAGATGTCCACGATTTTACCTGAAGATCTGAGGGCCCAAATTGCAATTTAGGTCTCACCTTAATACAAACGGTTGTTGTAGAATATTAACTATAACAACTGATAATATTAAATGGATATAGCTGGGGTACAAATGAATGAAACATTGTTGAGAAAAAAAAAAAACTACAGAGTGAAACTAGACACTAAAAGAAAAATCTCCAGTATTTAATAATTCACGTGATAAGTATTAACATTTAAACATTTAAAGATAAGCAGATCCTATATAGGTATTCAATAGAAAGTTTCCTAATCCTAAATTCACAGAAAGTGGATTAGACATTAACTTATTGCTAGGAGGTCTTCAAGTTACTATTCCTTAGAAGTTACTTGGATAAGATGAACTGGATTTGTCAGACTACCAGTGGAATTACATAGTCTATTAATTTTTTTCATTTAACTACAGAAAAGAAAAGTGGGAAGCTATTTACTTATACAGAAATAAACATTAGGTGGCAGGGTTTAGTTAATGCAAATATGAAAGCTTAGAAGCATAAACTGAAAAATGTAATAAAAAGAAAGATCAATATTCTGCCTACTGTAATTACAAATCAGTACACTAGAAATAAGATCCATAAAATTAACAGACTCACAGACATTATAAATAGAAAGAATCTTAGAGATGACCTAGTCCAAAATCTTTATTTTACAAATTAGGAAATGAGGCTCATGAAAATTATAGATCTTGCCCTGATATACAGACAAGATAATTTGGAGATATACCGGCCTGCCTTTGGTTCATTATAATTTCCTTCCTTTTTTTCACTTGAAAAGATAATTTAAAAGTTTTTCCCCACCTGAAATTATAATTTAAATAAGAGTTCTGCCTTTATAGTGTGGAAGGTTTAAGACCCACGTTTTGTACAAATATATTCTTATTAAAAAGACTGTTTAGGGTTTCTAAGCATTTAATTTATGAGTCTATATATATATCTACAAGTTATGTATTTAACAATACCTAGATATAGAGGGTTTAGGCCATAAAGAGAGAAAATATGAATTCTTCCATTTAGTACAATCCATAAACATTTTTAAGAATTTTACAAATGTTTACAAATGAGCTTTAACTCATACTTATCTTCTTCCACCAACCCAATCCTTCCATGAAGTTCTAGCCTCTAACTCTATATACCTCCCCTATCTTTCATATCTATGCTAGTAAAAATCTTAAAGAGCTAAGCTGGGTCTAGAAGGGTCCCAATGAACAGTACTGTCAGATATCTACTTGCTCAATACAAGAATGCTGTGAGTACAGGGGTCTGTCTAGATGTGACAGGCACTAATATTCTCTGTGCAAGGCAGCTTTTATCTGTGATCAAAGTGTGGGAAGATATAGTTCATAATTTCACGTAAGAAGTATCCAAAGCATATTTGATTTCTCACGATGCTAGACTTTGAATGGAGATTAGTTATGGATGAATTAAAATTCTGTGCCTATTTTTGTTTAAGATACTATGAGCATACTTAAGAGCAATTAAAAACAGCAACGTTGTACAAAACTATGCTATCTACCGTAAGTTAATTATTGTGCAGCATATGCATGTACTGAAACAACATACTGTACCCCACAAATATGTACAAATAAATGTTAAAATATTTTGAATAAAAATAAAAACAGTAACATTAAAGAGACCAAAGAGAAAAAAAATTATGTGCCATTCTATTTTATAAAATTATTAAAAGTAAAACAACCTGAGTTTATTATACATAAAAAAGAAATTCTCATGATTTGTTTCACTCACGTGTATAAAAAATCAAAATAAAACAATTCAAATAAAAGTGTCTTAGAATAAGATTCCTAATGTACTTAAGGCTGTTTTCACTTCCCTCTAAGAAAGAAAAAGAAAATGCAAGTGATGTTCTTTCCTTATTAAGCAAAATAAAATTCCGCCTTTCTTTTCCATGCATATAGTACAAACTTCACTTCAATATTTAACCTATTATACACCTGTCTATTCTGGATGCTCTTTAGAAATATATATGAAATCTAAAATAGTGTTTTTAAGACTTCTTTAGGCTTATCTGTATGTATTCTACATGCCTCCACTGCACTGGTATTTTAATAAATATCTCCTTAAACATAAAGTACTCACAGCATATTTCTATGAATGTTATAGCCTGCTTTTAATTTTAAAAAATAGAGTCAGTATTGCTTTAGTGCAAATGTAGAATTTCTGAAAATTGAATACAATTTCCCAAATCAAAACCAATCCCTTGTAATAATATATTTAATTTAAATTTAGATGTTCAATTGAAACTGGCCTCAATATTGCCAATTTTTTTTTTTTTTTTTTAATAGCATTAGAGGGAAGCACTTCAATCTCAGTGGCAGAGTTTCCTATCTAGTTCCTCTGCCTGTTACCCTAGAATTCCTTTGGTCCTGCATCTTCAGCTATTGTGATCCATAAATTATCCACCTCCCCTCCCTTCACTACCTTTAGTCTTTTCTCTAACGGACTTTTAGTGACCTTGTATGCTCATATTTCTCTCATTAAAAACACAAAACCCTCCTTTTGAGCTTCTCTCTCCTCTAACCAATGCTTCTCTCCTTTCCATCATAGTCACACATTTTATAAGTAACCTTATATAATATGTAGTAAGTAGCAGTCTACTTATTTATTCCATTCTTACCCCCTACAATCTGGCTTCTGTCCCCACCATTATATAAAAACTGCTGTGAATGGTTCATATTGCCAAATTCAATGCACGCTTTTCCGTCCTCATTTTGAGTCTTCGCAGCATTTAGCATTGTTCTTTCTTTGAAATTCATCCCTCGTCTGCCTTTTCATTCCAGTATGCCTCCTCCTACTCTGGCTGTTTAATAACTTTTATGGGCTTCTTTCTAAGTTTGCTCTCTAAGTTTTCAGCTATTTTCATTCTACTTGGTTGTCTAAAGTCCCTCACATACATTTTCTAGACAGAACTCTACCTTTAAATAGGTTCCTCTTCCTGTAGTCCTTTTCTCCATCTTCCACCCAACCACCCAAGGAAGTGAACTGGGAGTAGTTCCAATCTCTGCCCTCTCATTCATTCCCCACATCCAAATAGACACTGTGCTCTGTAGTTTCTATCTCTTAAGTCTCTCTCTAATCTATCCCTTTCTCTGCAACAGCACTCCATTGTGTTAGTTTAGGTTTCATCATTCCTCACATTAATTACACTGATGCTTCTTACAGGGTCTCCTTGCTTCTGTCACAGCCTACTCCAATTTACCCTCTGCCATGATGCCAGGCTGATCTTTCTAAATGTACTTTTGTAATTTCCCTGCTTTTGGAGTTGTGAAAGTTCCCTGCAGATTCAGAATAAAAGTCCACATTTCTTGGCAGAGCACAGAAGGCTCTTGCTTTTCTGGATATTCTCCAGCCTTATCTCCAGCTACTGCCCTACAGGCATCTTATAATCCAACTACATGGACCTGCTTGCAGTTCTCCAATACATACTTCATCATAGGGAAACACCATGAGAGACATTCTAAGACTGGAAGACAGAAAGCTGTGATATCAAATCACTCCTAAAAACACCATCTATTTACTCTTCTACTACTTCCATGGTTAATTCTCTCTTCCTTCAGTTCCCACACCATAATGTTGGTACTGCATTATTTGAAAGGAAAAGAGAATACATTAAAGCTGGTTTAAATAAGCTTTCAAAATAAGGGCTTGAAAGTTAACTGTGAGATAATAACCAATGAAACACATACTATGTAAAATCCAGATATAACAAATTCTGCCATTTTTGAAAACAACAGCATCACTAAAAATTAAAACTGAGTTAGGGCAAACCAAATGACCTTAGAAGTCTATTATATTTTATGGGCTTGCCTAATGTGGAGAAAGACTGTAAAAATAGTATTGAAATAAAGAAAAGACTATGAAAATGATATTGAGGAAAAAAATAACTGTACACATTTTCAATTACTATTTTATATCAGAACTCTTCGGTATTTTCTAAGCATTGATCACTTTATAGATTGCTAATGAATGAAGAGGCAAACAAGTTTTCACAGGACACTCGTGTCTGCTACTATCTGTAGTAAGAATACCTACCACCTTAAGATGACCCTTAAACGTTCTCTCTAACCCCCTTTATTTTGAGACATGTCTATCAAATAGCTAACAGTATTAGTAATTATTCAGTTACTGTCATAAAAACATCTTAAATTCTATTTAAATAAATTTAGCAAAAATCATATGATGAACTTGTATTGAACAGTTAAATTTCTATGTATCCTGGCTTTTTCAAGGCCTTGAAAACTAAGTATACTAAAGATCTAAATTTTTTTAAAAAATCCATTAATGATTCATCTTACACACTAGGTTAAGATGTTCTCCTGTCATTGGCCTTCAGAAATTTTTACTTTGACATTTCATAAGGTATATAATCTTCTCAATTTTTTTCTCTTTGAATGCTGCTATGCCATGAAAAAAGAAAAACTTAAGTGGTGTAACTTGGATCTGTGATATTTAATGAAACACCAGTTAGTGATTGCCATCCTTAACCTTGTTCTGAGACTGGTTTACTCACTAATATTTATGGAAAAGTACTAATCACCAGGTAGAAACTATTCATTTTGGAGTTTGAAAGAAGTTTGTGTTTTTAAATTCTCAGGCATTTTGTTAGCAGTAATAATCTATGCTGTGTGCTCGTGTCAACCGAATTATCAAGAGCTTAGATTTTTATAGATCCATAAATAAAAGTGTGAATATACTAAAACCTAATTAAGCTATAAAATTTTGAGATGAGAGTTGCTCTTTGTTCTCAGAAACTATCTTATCTTTCCTGAAAATGTGTTTTTATACATCAAAATAAGACATGGAATTAAGGTGAATAACAGTAGGGGAAAAAAGTGAATTTGTCTATGGGAAAGACAAATGGAGATGAGTGAGGAAGGGGTAATGCTTTTCATCTTGCTTTAAAACTACTGGTAGGGAGGTTCTGATATTTTCTTTTAAAGGTAAAACAGAGGGATATGTGACAGAGACTATTATGGAATAACTATAATAATAAAATTTTAAAATTTCTTTTATTTCTTAAACTAATTTAGCAATTTGATCAATTCCTAATACTCAAAAACCTATAAGCAACATTTTTCATATTTGAATGAGAAAACAAAATGATCATTAAGTGTTACTTACATTCCAAATCGCAATGTTCCAGAAACATATGTTTGCCAGTGTGCACAATAGAACATGAATGTTGCAGCAAAACAACAAAAAAACATCCAATCAGGGTTTGTCCCCAGTTGTACTGCAATACAAGTTCCAAGAACCACAAAAACTGCAGAAAAAAGATCACAATGAAAACTAAACAATACAAATAACAAACATTAACTGAGCTGAAAGGATTTTAGATAAGATAAAAAGAAAAGATGCTGTGAATGTATAATCTACTCTCAGCTATCTATGGTCCCAGAAAAGTAGGAAATAATCTTTTACATTATCTTTTACCCCATATTTTCAATCTCTTCTTTCACTGAACAATTGAGTGGAACCGAAGTTCTTAAAGGAAATACTTGAGCACTTTTTAGAGTATTCTCCTAACTTAGAGATAGTGGTACTATTGAACAGTAAAAAGTTACAAGGCAGGGCCGGCCCCGTGGTGCACTCGGGTGAATGCAGCACTTGGGAGCACAGCGACGCTCCCGCCACGGGTTCGGATCCTATATAAATAAGGATGGCAGGTGCGCTCGCTGGCTGAGCGCGGTGAGGGCGACACCAAGCCAAGGGTCGCGATCCCGTTACCGGTCACACACACACACACACACACACAAAGTTACAAGGCAGAAAGTCAAAAAGAAAGAAAAACAAAGGGACTACACAATCCACAAAGGGACCTATTTGCTTCAGGTTGATAACTGCCTTCTCTTGTTCAGCAGATACAATGTGGGTGACATACATAGAAAAAGACTTCTTATAAAAGTTTGGAACTCAAACCACAAAGCAAAAATGACTGTCATCTAAAATAAAAAATATGAGCTGGCTGGTTAGCTCACTTGGGAGGGCATGGTGCTGATTAACACCAAGGTCAAGGGTTCGGATCCCCATACCAGTCAGCCACACACACAAAAATAAAATAAAATAAAAAATAAATAAAACGATTAAGTAAATAAAATAAAAAAGACAATACCTATCATTCTGCAGTCACCTGGTTAAATTATAATAACCTTTCAAGATACTCAACTAGCTTTTACTTAGTGGAAGTTCTGAGTTTTTCTCCCCTTGACTTTTAAAAGTTGTAAGAGTTTAGTTGCTCTTCCTCCTCTACTAAGCAAGTTGCTGTCAGGATACACTGAATCTGCAAATCTGGATTCAGGAGGTAAAACTTTTGGGGAGTTTTGTTTGTTTCTTTTTAAATATTTTAAATGCTGTGCCAAATGACAAGAAAACTACTGAGAAACTAAATATAAATAAGGCAGGAAAGTTCCTATCAGAAAGACTAGTTAGAAACTGTCATTTAGTTTCTAAATCTTTTTTTCCTCTAAAAACGTACTAAAACATTAATTTCAAAACTTGCAAAATAGTGCATATAAAGACATATTACCTATAACCTAACTATAGTAACCCATCTATTGCTAGCATTTATTTTTTCTTAGTCTTTTTTTTCTTTTGTACAAATTTAAGGTGTACAATTTACTATTTGATATACATATACATAGTGAAATGATTACTACAGTTAAGAAAATTAACTGATCCATTATCTTCCTTCCATCGTTAATATTTTTTTTCCACCTGTGGTAATAGCATCTGAAGTCTACTCTCTTAGGAAATTTTCAGTATATAATACAATATTAACTATAGTCTCATGCTGTAACTTAGATTTCCAGACTCATCCGTCCTAGTCTTTTTAACCAAGCCCATTATAACATATATTATAATCCTAGTCTATAACATAATTTTAAATATCCCCATAATATTCATTTAAAGACCACAAATTACCTAACTAATCTCCCACTATTGTACTCTTATCTATAATTTCTGAAATTTTTGATGACAATTGTGCCCTAAGATTTTAAAAACAAAAGATGCCAAAAACAATATTCAAGACTAAAAATACTTAAGTATAAATTAATTTAATTTCTACATTTTCCAATACTGCCAATAATGAACAAATATTAACCAGATTCATATAGTCTTTTGAAAAATACTAAAATTTAATACAAAATTACTTATTCTGATAGCTAAATAAACCTCTTATTTATTCTAACACTGTTTATCACATTGCTTTTATCAGTTAACAATCATTAACATTAAAAAAAATCAACAATACCTGTTGATAGTGAATCACAACCATGATCAAAAAGCTCTCCCAAAGGAGAACTACTATTGGTTCTTCTTGCCTGTTTCCCATCTATAGCATCCAAAGACTGGTAAACGAAAAGGCCACATGCACAAGCAATATATGCCCACAGAGGTGCCTGTGAAATAAAATGAGAAAGGCAAGAGTATTCAGACATACCAGTTATTCTGTTTGGCTAATATATTTTTACCTGCAGATATTTTATTTTCATTCTCTAGAGGAGTACTGCTGGTTGGACACTACAGAAGAGAAGATCGAAGTGCTACATAATGACGAACTTATTGAGACAACTGGGATCGTAAAAGAATTGAACTCCCTGCTTTTAGGGGTTCCCAAGCAGATGATGGATAACTACTTCACAGGGACATTACAGAAATCACATGAGAAATTAGACAAGGTATCTTCTATAAGATTCCTCCCACCATTTAGATTCTGAAAGTCAATTAATAAATAATCTAGTACAGTTTTTCCCAAATTGTATCTTTCAAAATGTTTACAGGTATTATTAGATTTACAGGTATTATCTTTCAAAATGTTTACAGGTATTATTAGAAAAGAAAAATTCCATGTTAACCTCATGAGGGAAACACTAGGTTAAACAATGTTAAACAGATTTCTCTACTAAAGGACTTCTTCCAGCCCTTAATATTGCTAATGAACACTGTGAATATTCAATACGGGGACACAATATACTGACATTTTCAAAATTTATTTCAGCATGTAATTTATTTTTAAATGTACTTCAGTGGTCCACAGAACAACACTACGGAACTGATGATCAAGTGCACAGAGAACTCAAAATGTTATTTTTCAAATATCTATAGTCACATCTTCAAGAATAGTTTCTCTTTTCCCAAACACAAATTGAACTGCTGGTATTGAATTTAAATGTTGTGTATTTTTAAAAGGAGAACTTCTATTTTGTTATCTTTAAGACTGAACAGAGTGTTTTGTATCATTTTTCATTATTTTCCCATGCCCGGGCCATAAAAAATTTTTTTTATAATCACGAAGTATTTTCTCAGACATTGGTTACTAAGTTACACTGTTAATATTAAACACTCAGAGCTGCAAATAACATTAAGTATATTCTATACTGCAAAGGGGTTTCTCTCTGATAGAGATCTATTCTGTACTCTGCTATTAAAAGGTAAGAATCTTCTCTTAAACATTTTCCTGGAGTCCCACATTTTAAGACATTGAAGTCATGATTATCAAGAGAACCATAGTACATACCTTTCCTAAACTAGAGTTACAAACCCTGAACTCATAATTGTGGTTATGTAACCATACTTCACATGCAAGCCTACTGAACTGGGTAATTAATCCTATGTGACTAAGAACCCCCCCTTCCGGACTTTGGGTCTACCACTTCTTGCTCCTAAAGGAATCCAATTAACTCTCTAGAGTTATGCTGTCCTGTACAGTAGCCAGGAGCTATGTGTTACTATTTTAGTTTAATTAAAATAAAGTAATATTAAAAATTCAGCTCCTCAGTTGCACCAGGCACATTTCAAATGCTCAATAGCCACATGTGGCTATGACTAACATATTGGACCACAAAGATATAGAACACATCCATCATCACAGAAAGTTCAACTGGATAGCTCTACTTTAGGGGATTTAAAGCTAAGCACTTCTTGGGGTCTAAACTTAGGTTTTAATGCGGCAAAGTGTTACTCTGGAACAGAGACAATTTCAACTATTAGTATACACACAATCCTAGAAAACTGCAAAATAGTAATTACATACCTAAAAAGGAGTAAAGCTCTCTTATCTTTGCATTTTCCTTTTTTCCTGTGAGTCTGTAGAACACTAAACTAGTATTTACATACTTCTTCCTTGTTCTCATTATTTCATAATTCTTGGAAGTATTTTAAAAAGAAAGCCTTCTAATTCAAGAATAAGTATGGTCTCAGCTGGGTTAAGAGCCTGGGAGAAACCCTGAATAAATGAAGAAACTAATATATCAATCAGGAAATCATTACCCCCTGATAGGTGGGTAGAGAACCAACATAAGCAAATAATCTTACGACAATCTGACAATTAACCAATTTGTAAAATCTTGCAGAGATGTTTATATGGGAGTCGACTCAGGCAAAAAATTCTAAGAAACATATATAGTTTTATTGAACTTCTGAAACAGAATTGAAGGATTCATATACATACAAATATATACATATGCTGGTGCAAGAGTAAATGTTTTTTCTGGGAGGATGCATCAAAAAATTGTTAAACACTGTTATGTTTGAGGAGATGGATTGGAAGGGGTGACAAGAAAAGGCAAGTAAAAAAGAGATTTTATTTTTTGTTTTATACATTTCTTTGTTTGAATAGAAGATAACTGGGTAGTGGGATTACGGACAACGTGCCATTTTCATTTTTCTATGCTAAAAAAAATCGAACATGTTATTTTTTAGTGAATTAAATCAAAAGCATTAAATCTAGCAACATAAAAACAAAAACAATTGAGCATTTAAACAAAAAACCTCTTATGATAATATTCCAAATTTAAATTTATATTTAAATTTGATAGAACTCTTATTGGTAATGGCATAGCTCAGTTTGGATTTTCATGTGTATGAAATAAATAACTCCGACTTCCTCTCTGTCTGATGTGGCGAGCTTAACTCAGCATATTAACATCTATCAAGCTGAAAGACAAATTCCAAATTAATTTACGATACTAAAACCAAAGCTACTAGCTGATGAAGTTTAAATACTTAGTAACAAACAGATCAAGGAGATATTTTGGTACCCCAGATAAAAAGAGAGACGTCAACATCTCTACCTTAGGAATTTGAAAAATAAGGACAAACTCATTTTCCTTTCATATGTACTAGGAAATGTGACTTTTCTAACAAAAAACAAACCCAACTGAAACCATTACAATAGTGACCTTTTCTTATAGAAAGATTGGTATCTAAAACTCTGATCCATGGGATGGCCAGTTAATTCAGGTGTTACAACACCAAGGTCAAGGGTTTGGATACCCTACTGGCCAGCCACCACAAAAAAACAAAAACAAAACCAGAAACCTGACAACAAAACTCTGAGCCACTCCAAAAATCAGCAACATAAAAATATATGGGAAGTTCAGAATACTCTTCATGTAGACATGAAACAGTGATCACCCACTGGTATAAGGTCTAAAAGAATTAGAGCTATAGTCAGTGAGAATTTCACTGCATAATAAATTTAGAGAATGAACCTCTTGACTTCTTGTGACACCATATATTATGTATTATTAGAGGAAATTGGGAAAGGGAGGGGGGTTGTGGGTAAAAAGAACAGGTTATATACTTAATATTTTTGACCAATGAAACAATCACCTACCGTTCATTGAGCATTATATGCCAGACACCCTAAATGCATGATCTTACCTAATCATCATAATACTAAAAAATAAGAATTATAAAGATAAAGTATGACTGAGAATTTACATATCTTACTGAACATCACAGGGATGACAGATCCTATCATGGAAGATAGCCATGACCTATCTTAATGCATTCTGATCTAAGCCTAACAAAGACTTCTACCATGCAGCTACAAATGCATCCAGGCGTACCCTTTATAGGAGGACATTACCTTCCCTTGCAGAGCAACTAACAGTGGCTCAGCCATATTCCACCTGGATTCTTCCCAGCAGCAATCCTGAAAAGTTCCTTATGATCAGAATAGTTCTCATGCTGGAAGTCTCCCCAAGGTTTAACTAATTCTAAGATTACTCTAATAATTCTGAATCACTTAAGAACAGAGGCTATGGAAAAGTACTATGGGGGGGACATGGTACCCGGTATATTCTAGGGTGTTCAACAAATGACTACTTGTGGCTGAGCTACCTTTGAACTTGCTTTCGCTCCCTGATCCTCATCCTAGAACTAGCTTAGGACTATTGGAGGGCTCCCACTGGAATCAACACACCTATTGTTCTACTATATCTCTAAGTATATGTAAGATGTGGGCAAAACAAAACTCCTCTGGAAGTAGTCAGGTCCTCAGGAAGGACCCAGGTGAAACATGTCAAAGGATATGTGATAAAGAATCCCAGGACATATTTAAAGAATTGTATTGGTCTTTGTTTTTTTAAGTATCCTGACTGATATACAGCAAGATACTTAAGAAAGGTAGGGAAATCCAGAAATATATCCACACAATCTGTATGGACTGTATTTGTATAGTAAAAGAGGAATTAAAATAAAGGTATTCAAGGGTGGGGGAAAATGAGCAACTGAAGGAAGACAAAAATCACGTTTTATGGGTAACTGTGAACAATAGCCATTCATTTTAAGAGATATATGTGGAAACAAATGTATTGATGAAAACAGAAAAAGATAGAGGGTTGGATGGTGGTAATTCATCTCAAAGGACGAATCATCTGAAAAGACTACTTTTTTCCCCCGTATTATCTTTTTTTTTGATCAATATTACTAGTATGTATAACAAATTGTACTTATTCTTTATGTCCCTTGTCCAATCTCTCCTTACCCCCCTTCCCCCTCCCACCACTGATAACCCCTAGATTTCTTCTCTCCCTCTGAAAGAGTAATGGTTACTTTGTTGATCTGTTGCCTAGATCATCTGTCCAGTGCTGAAAGGTGTGTTCAGGTCCCCCATTATTATCATAGAGCAGATGCTTCTTCTGTCACTCTGGATTGGGCTTTGTGGAGAGAGACATCCTATTCTTGAAAAGACTACTTTAAAAAAGTATTACTTCAAACTTAAAACAAGATAAGGAACATTGTGGCCATTATAATTTCATATAGTTCAGTCACTCTGACATCTTTAGTTAAGGATCATCTTCTATCTTCTTAGGTTACCTGAGACTAATCATTTAGATTAATAAAGGCAGAACAAATGTTTCTGATTCCTTCAGCTACCTAAGTACCTTAGTTCACTTTTTGACAAGGAAATTTTAAACCAAAGAAATAAACATCAATTTACCCATTCTGATGAAGAGTTCTAGCTTTGGTTTCAAGTAACAGGTACAGAAGGTAACGGAAGGTAATGGAAGGAGAGAAGTTTGGATCTGAGAAGGCCTAGGTAGAGAGTCTTTGAAAGCAATACCATATTCCTTTCCTTTAAGGCAGCCAGAGCAGGATATGAACAGGAAATACAATATACTGACTTTTTCTTACACTTCCTTCGCCTTGTTAGAAAAATAGTGATATACCTGAAGTCTATCAGCCACACTGGTTTACAAGAGAAAAGGGATATTGAAAATTCTTACTGGAATGGAGAGGAAAACACTTTTGATAAGACTGGTTTACAGTTATGCCATCTCAAACACCAGAGACTTTTCTCTCTGATCATTTTAAACTCTGCTAAGACTTTATTCAGCCATTAAAAACAGTATAAAACTCTTTTGTGAAGAATTGAGATTTAGTGATTTTAAAAGGAACATGTTACATGTTAATCCCTGCTAACATTTGTTTAGTAGGATCAGAGACTACCCTTTGCTTCTGGTTTCTAACCAGCAATAGTGTACAAAGTAGGCTGCACTTATGAGCTTTAGCACCAGTAGTGTATGTGATAGTATATTTTAGAATAGCTGACAAATAGCTGTCAGACTATCATATCTTTAGTTAAAATGATCCCCAAATACCAGTTGCAATGTTTCTGCTATACAACAAATGTTCATATTTGCTGTTATGAAATTCCTCTTACCTGCTCTGTAGCTGTAGGGCAGTAGAAGACTAATAAAATAGTTGTACAGATATTTATTGACAGTCCAATGATGGTGATGAGATTTGGAGCAATCCAGGAGGGAACTCGTCCAACTAGCCACTCCCAATACCCTTGCATTAAGGGCTCAAGCAGGGACCGTCCAGCACTCTGATATCTGTGTTCTTCTAACCGCTTTAGCTGGTGTCTTGACAATGGTGGTGTAGGTAACTGAAACAATTTATTTAATATACACCCTGTAGTACTCATATGCCCGAAGCCCAAAGGGGCCTCCAGGTGAGAATCTCCGCATCGTTTCCTTGTTGACCGATGCCCACTCATGGATCTTGGTTTTCTTTTATTTGGAGACAATTATTTATCTTATTTTGTAGCTTTTTGTGGCTGGTGCTTTAGCTGGAAAAAAAAAATACATCTGTCAGTCACTATTTACATCTTATATTAATATCAGTAAATAA
This sequence comes from Galeopterus variegatus, assembly GCF_000696425.1. Lineage (NCBI taxonomy): Eukaryota > Metazoa > Chordata > Mammalia > Dermoptera > Cynocephalidae > Galeopterus > Galeopterus variegatus. Next base: position 135,612 of record NW_007726156.1, on the reverse strand, counting down.
AAAAAAATCAAATGGCTAAGAGAATAATAAATATCAATCAGGATCAGACAACTAGGGACCTGATTTTGGTTCTAGTTCTTCCCAAAGTATTGAAGGTGAATAACCTCACCTTTAAGAGAAAAATATTAAGGGATTTTAATAGTAAGATGATTTCTGTTACCTTATAGTTTGACTTCAAAGCTCATACTGTTTTTCTATCTCACACTGTTCTCAGTAGTATAATGGAACAAGTGTTAGAAATAATCTAATCATTTCACATACTGAATATGGAAATTGAGGTCCCGAGGCTAGCAAATTAGTATTAATATCAGAGGAATAACTTGAATGAAGTAGGTTCTAAACTAGATTTTTATTTAACGATAATAGCTAACATTTATTAAGCACTTATTTATACCAAAAACTTTTAAGGATTTTGAATATATGAACTCATTTAATCATCACAGCAACCCTGGAAGGCAGGGACTATTAATTATTCCCATTTTTACAAAAAAAAAAAAAAAAGAAAAGAAACTAAGGCACAGTGAGGTTAATTGCCCAAATCATAGGGTAAGTGGTGTTCAAACACAGGGTTTTTGTTTAAGCTAAATCAAAAAAGAAAACTTCTTTATTGGTGGAAAGGTAAATAGATAATAATCTAGGCGGGGGCAAACAACAATGAAAAAAATTAACTCTAAGACAATATACAGTCATCCCTCAGTATCTGTGGGCTACTGGTTTTCAGGACATGCCAGCCCCCATACCAAAATCTGAGGATGCTCAAGTCCCTCATATAAAGTAGCATAGTATTTGCATTTAACCTACATATATCCTCCTATTAACTTTAAATCATCTTTAGATTACTTATAATGCCTAGTATAATGTAAATGTGATGTATATAGTTGTTATACTGAATTGTTTTTTAAATCTGTATTATTTTTAATTGTTGTATTGTCATTTTTTTATTTGAGTATTTTTTATATTCAAATATTTGGTTGAATCCATGGATGTGAAACTGCAGTTATGGAGGCCCGACTGTATATGTATAAGCAAAGTGACCTGATGAACTGAGGAAGCAGTAAGAAAAAAAGTGTAAGTGGGTTAAGTGATAAATGTTGATAAAGGACCTTGAGTTTTATCTCTGAAGCGCTTTCACTTGATTTAAAAAACATTAGAAATAACATTATTATTATAAGTAATTAAACAGTGTAGGAAAATAATTACAAGAGTATTTTCAAGATTAATAGGGTAGCTATATATATATTTATCAAAATGGAGAAAGTAATGGGAACAATTAAAAATTAGTAAGGTGATCCCAAGGCTTGAAGTGGTGAGGGCCTGGAGTAGGGTGGCAAAAATGGAAATATGAAAGACAGTCAAGTCTATAAGTAATTTCTACTTAGAAGAAAGAATTAGCAGAAAATGCTTAAGAATTAGACATATGAGGTGAAAGAGCAGGAGAAAAAGGAGTCCACATCTAGATCCCAGTACCTAGTACCATAGCTAGAGCCTTTCCCTTTTGACAACAGTACCTGCTGTCAAAAGGGAAAGTTGGAAAGGAAAATCAGTTTGTTATTTTTTGGCTGTTGGGGTGGGGAGGGGGATTAGAGGGGAACTAAAAATTAAGTGCAGATGTTTTAGACAAAAATCAAAAGACTAGAATTTGGATAAGATGAAAATTTCAACTCATCAACTTAAAAGCTAAAGTCTAGTTACTAAGACTAGAAAGTGGAAAACTTCTTGAGGGGTTTAAGTATGATGGGAAAAGGAAAAGAATAAAGAATCTTGGGGAGAACCCATAGTTAACGAGCAGGAACAGGAAGAGAGGCCATAAGATTTAAAAAAAAAAAAAAAAAAAAAGAAAGAAAGAAATAGAAAAGAAAAAGAAATAATCTTAATAGAACTAAAAGGATAGTGCCATTGAACCAAGAGAGGTATACCTTGATCTTCTGGTTGAAACTATCCAGAAAGCAACATGAAATTCCCAGAAATGGTGCACTATGGGAATACAGATTGTGCACCATTCAAGCTTCTAGGATATCTTGACAATAGATCTAGTACCAAAACATGCCCAGTTGTCCTTTTTTTCTTTTCTTTTTTTTTTTTTCTGTGACAGGATCCCAGTTTACTCTAACTTGGCAGGGTGGTCATGAGAGTGGCACATGCCACCCTGTCCCAGGTAGAGGGAGGCCCGGAGGACCAGTGAAGGCCAGTGTAGAAGAAATGGAGGGCATGCAACCCCTGGAATGTGGTGAGGCCAGGCCAAGGCCCAGAGTCAGCTGTGGTAGGACAGGATAGGATGCCCCTGCCACCCAGGGTGGAAAGCACCGGACTGAAATCATGCTATAGGGCTATGGACCCAGGCTGCAGGGGCAACTTGGTAAGTGGGGCACAGGGTTGCATGACACAGAATATGAAAACACAAGAACACAGCTCATGAGTAAGCACATGGACATACAGGCACAGATTCACAGACCTGAGGGACACCCAGCCACGGCTGGGCTAGACATGTGAACACAATGTTGGTGTCACATACAGACCAGAACTTCTTCCCTATATTCCCATAAATATATTCCCAAATTCCAAAATTTCAGTGTCACTAGGTGGCATCCAAAACTTCTGTTAATCATATATAACAATATATATCAAAACAGTCATTATAGTCAAATTAGTGCCACAATTTAACCAATGAGGTGCTTCAAAATAAAAATATACTTCAAACCAAGATGGCAAATCAAAGCTAATTTCTTACTATTTCAAAGATTTATCCACACAACTATACCACAAAGTTATTGATTAAACCTGTTTTAAAGCCATGTTTATATAATGTTAAACAACTGGTGATGAGATCACTTGAGATCAGATGACAGAACAATAATCACCAGAACACTTAGCTTTCTAATAGCCAAATTTTCTATAGTCATTTTGAAGGATATATTTGCTATAATCAGCTCTCATCGAATTTTACTTTAAACAGGAATAAAAAGTTTAGTGAAATCCATTTGTATTTTGCTGTTGCAGTGTTCCATTCTCCTACTGTTAAGAAAAAAAAAAGGTGATATATTGAGGGTGATAGCCTGCTTTTAGCACTAAACAGCTACAAGTAACTGATCCTAAAGGTTTTAAGTTTGTGCATTTGGCAGGACTAGTCGATAAACTGATACTCTCCTGAGTTTTTCCCCCGTGACCTAGTTTTCTTTAAACCTTCCATTTCTCTTTTAGAAAAATCTACATTTTGACAACTCTTTCTAGATCTAGCCATTATATAATTCATACATGAAAAGAGGCAATGAGTTTTTTAAGGTTTTCTTTGTCGACATTTCAGTTCAGCAACATTGTCTCTGTGAAGCTATTAGCATCAACACTGCAAATATAAATTCAGAGACATGTAGCCTCTGACATACAGATGGTTGTTTTACTTTCAACACATACAAACAGCCACAGAGGTTGCTGTCACTGCCACAGTCCATCATCATCCTTCCTTCCTTTCACCACATCTCAGACGTGGGGGCTACTGCCATGAAAACCATTTCAGAAAAAAACAGAAGCTTCTCAATTTTAGCAAACAAAAGACAAGCATAACTCAAGGGAACAGACTAGGGTAGACTGGCTACAATAGGAACATCAGGACTATATAGAGAAAGAAAAAAAGATGTTGGATGGAAATATGGAAAGGAGGAACACATATTACAAAAGTTATTTTAGCCACTTGAGACTTTCATATGGAGTCAGGCCTATGTCCAAAAAAAGGTGAGCAGAAAATTTCCTTTTCTTATATTTTCTTAAAATAAATAAATAAATAAATAAATAAATAAATAAATAAATAAATAAATAAATAAAATTATTGCTGTTAGCCTAGAAACCTAGCCACCAGTCATAACAGGCTTTTATGAGAAAGTGGATCCCAAGTTCCAAATGCATTCAGCCAGTATCTGGATGCAGTGAACAAGACAGACATGGTACCAGCTCCTATGGCCAGTGGGAAAATAAAAACTGGTAAACAAGCAAACAGCATTACACACTGTGATAAATGCTACAAGGAAAACAAAATGCTGAGCCAGAAAACAGTTGGGGGTTCACATTTTACATAGGGTGGTTGAAGTCTGTAGAAACAGCTTTTATAACAGAGGAAAAGAAGAAGCTAGACCTTCTAAGAGCAGGAAGAATAGTCCAAGAAAATGGAACAGGCGCTGTGGCAGGAAAGAGCTTTTCTTGGCTCAGGTACCTGAGAGATCATCATGGCTCAACAGGAGTATACCAGTAACAAAATAAAGTTCAAGAATTATACAATGCAGAGGTTTATAGACCATGGCAAAGAGTTGAGATTTTATTCTGATGTAATGGAAAGCAACCATTGAACTTATAAAGAAACCTATAATTTCGGAACGCAACCTATTTGAACTATTTTAACTGAGCATGTTTTCATAAGTTACAATAGTAAAAGTGAGTATTTTAAACTGTATAAAATTCCCATCACCTGTAATTAGTTTAGGATAATATTGGTAACAGTCCTATAGCTATTATAATCTTTCCACTTGTAATCAGTAAACTGTCCTCCTCTATTATAACCTGGCTCTAGTGCTCTGCTCCCTTCATAGCACTTATCCAAACTTTTTTGGTCCTTCTCCCACACAACTCTGTAAGTTCCATGAGTGCAAAGGCCATGCCTATCTTGTTAACATTCTTTTCCCACAATCTCATACTATACTCAGCACTAAGTACATAATCAGTACTTACTAAACAATGAATAAATATGATTTGTTTAGTACTTAATGAGCACTTAATTGTTCTAAATCCTGAGGAAACAAATATTGAAATACGCCATATCCTCAAGAAGCTCAACAGTGGGGGCGGGGAGTGGGTCTTGTAAACAGCTAAGTTATAACAGGCTGTCAACAAACTGTTTTCTGAGTCCAAAAGAGAAGAACATATATAATCTGACAAAGAATTTTCTTTGTGCAGGCATGATTATTTATGTTAAAAGTCCAACAAAGGTACAAAAATATATTTAATAAATACCTCTACTAAAATTATATACAATTTTGTGGGCCTTAAAAAGTCAATCATATAGAACATCTGTGTTTATAGCAGCTGAGGATAATGGCATACTGCTTATGTTATTCCTATGTGGATTTAAGCATGGGGAATATCTGACAACTATCACATAAAAAAAAAAAAAAATCTCCAACTGCTGAGCAGAGCATAAGCTCACAGTGTCCAACCTGTTCTGTGAAATTCCAGAATTTACATCCTCCCCATATCTAAGGGTGCCAAGTTTTGATCTGCACTGATTCAGCAGTATGTTTACAGTCCTTTCACAGGGGAATTGGTTACTATACACCTCTTTCCCACCTTTATGGCATGCTAAAGGAAAATACTCATGGCTGACACTATTAAGGGAGGCAGGGCAAATTATAAAGGAAAAGGAAAGAAAAAGGAAGGGAAAGGGAAAGGAAAAAAGGAAGGAAGAAAAAAGAAAAAGAAAACTAATAGGATCATAGGAATATGTTCGGCATTATTTAACAAGTGATATAGAGCAAGTTTACAAAAACAAAAGCCTTTATCAACACACTTGGAAGCAAAAACAGTAGAGTGTAATACAACTTAGATCTAGTGTTCTGAAGTGAAATCTTGCATTCCTTAAAAAAGGAAATAACTTTTTCCTAAAAAAAAAAAATGAAAAGAAAACGCCTGGAATTTTATAAATTATTTTTCTATTCCCTTAAAAAGGATAGCGCAGCATGACCCTCAAAAAGAACATCACTAGCACCTTTAGCCAGCATAAAAGAACAAATCTGTAGCCTAGAAAACAAGAAATTTACTCTACAATAAAATGTAATTGGTGGTAATATGAGAGGCAGATTTATCTAGTTTATTTCTTAAATGGAAGGGCTGTAAAGACAAGTTGTACTAGGGGCTTTAATTAGTTTTTCTCGGCACAGAAAGAAAATGCAGCAAAATGCTTTTAGAACTTCAATCTCTGGAATTCTATGTGAACGCCAATGGTCCTAAATTAGTAATGTGCTAAATGCCCTTACCACAGTTTAACTTGTGCTGTATGTCAGTCAATTTAATACACACGTGTTGAACACTTTCCTACTAGTTCGAAAGCTGGAACTGAATCTTTATTCTTCGTTCACATACAAGATAAGGCACTAATATTTGTTGAAAGACAACAATGAATTTGCCTACTATCGTAATATGGATTCACTGATGAACTAAAAGATTTCATGCAAAATTATATATACTTTATACCAGTGATACAAAATGCCAAAAATGACACAAAAATGCCAAGCACCAAAATGGAGAAAACAAGTTAAACACGGCTGAATGTAAAGATCCCACTCATCCACAGTGTTCCTGGGAACACCGGCAAACACTACCAACCCTCCTGTCCTTTCTCCTTCCAAGAATACTACTGAAATGGACCCCAGCTAGTTATCTCAGAGCTTGTCAACATAGGCTGAAATTTCTGGAAAAGTTGCTGACCGAGAAGCGAGGCCTACGCACGAAACACCAGCACCCCATTCCAAAAGGAAGGCAAAGCCGGCACAAGATGCCACAGGGTTTGTGGACTCGGCAGCACCCGGGCAGGAGGGTGTGGACCTGATAGGCAAGGTCGGTTCCACGCAGGCAGCGCCCCCAGCCCTCGGCCCGCCCAGTGTTGGCCTGCCGCGGTTCTTCCCACCCCGACCTTCGGCTTCCACGTAACAGTCTCCGGGCTCCCGTGCCGGCGCTTCGCCAGCTCAATCTGGCCACACGGGGCCAGAGGGGCAGCTGCTCCTCGCCCTCCCCACAACTCCGCGCGCGAGACCACCCTGCGCGACGAATGAGAACTGCCTTCGCCTCGCCTGAGCCCATACACAGCTATATCCTAATGCCCGGTCCCAGAGCATCCGGCCCTAGCGCCACTCCTCCTGTGAGAATTGCCCTCACCACATCTTGGCCGTCTTCCCAAAACCGAGCCCCGCAGCCTTACCCGGACCTCAGCAAGAACACCCCCAGAAGTATAAGTATCACCTCCGACTCCAGACGACTGAGTGACTCTAATCGGCGGCAGCAATTTCACAACACTTTTGCGACTGCCGTAAAGGGAGACAGGGTCGGAATGAGCGGCGGCGCGGGCGTGCTCCTCCGGTCGGTGAGCGCGCCCCGGGGCTGGCCTGGCTGCTCGGGAGCGCGCCCCAGTGTTCCGCCCCGTTTCCATCCTGCGGGCAGGCTTCTGGGCCCGCGGCGGGCACTGGCGGGGTCAGCAAGGTAAGGTAGGCCGAAAGGGGGCCTAAGGTCAGGTCTTGGCGCTGGGAGCCGGTCCGCTCTGGAGCGGTTCGGCAGAGGGTGGAATCGACAGGTTGGGGAAACGGGCGCAGCCTGGACCCTCCGTCCCAGTGGCGGGCGCGCGAGGCTGGTGCTGGCTCAGCCGGCCTCTGGGGGCTATTTTGTGCTAGGCACTAGAGAAGGGTCGGGGTAGCGTGAGCTGCGGGCGGGCTCCGGTGGACCCACAGGGCGGGGGCGAATGTAGGCTGGACTCTTGTCTCCGCGCCCCACTTTTCTGTCCTCTTCCTTGGTTGTCCCCCCCCCCCCCCCCCCCC
>NW_007726156.1:101279-127899 GCF_000696425.1 Galeopterus variegatus | reverse complement strand
CCTTGGTTGCCCCCCCCCCCCCCGCTTTTTCGCATGCCCCAGGCGGTTCCTAGTGCCAAGCGCCCTCTCCTGCATTTTTACCCTGCGCCAGGCAAAGCGGAGCCACATCTTTCAAGGCCCTAGTGCTTTGAGCCTCCGGAAACAAGCAGCAGTCTAATTAATGCCTCTGGTTTTGTTTAAGCGGTTACTGAGAACCTTCGCCCCAGTCCCACAAAAACTACGGTTGAGTACGTGTTCCTATTGACACTCCTGGGCTCAGATGCCTGGTGGGGGGGCGGGGGACAGCGGGGAGAAGTTATGAAATTGAAATCGGTGGTGACCTTGTGTTTACACGGAGCTCAGTCTACTACATTCGCGCAGTTCCATCGCAGGGGATAGGCTCCGTTCAGAGAGGAAATTGCTGTCCTGGCATCCTAACATCCGTGCTTTACTGTAGGATGCATTTGAAAAACACAGAAGACACACCATAGAAGTAATTTTCCCAGTTCTCACGAATTTTAATTTCTAAATAAGTACCTAAATGCAATTCTCTAATTTGCGTTGCATCATAAGATTCTGCTCATGTCTCCATGTAACATTTGATCCACTTTACGAAAACGTTACTTAATCTTATAGAGTCTTTAGGATTTAGACATTACGAGACTGCTAAATTTGTCAGGAGGCCAAGTTAGAGTTTAGAAAGATAACCGTTTGCTATTATGCTTTGCTTTGGGCCTGATAGTTCTGTGAAAGAACCTCTAAAAGCAGCTTAGAGCTTTCTGTCTGTCACTTGGAACATCCAGAACTTACTTTCTTATTATTTCTTAGCAGTCACCACTTAGAGGAGTCAGCATAAGGAATTAAGCTTATCACCAGTGGCATTTAAATATTTGTGAGAAAAAATTGTAACTGCAGTTCTGATTCTTGGGACTTCAAAAAAGCAGAGAAGACAGGTGAAAGATGCAAGAACATTTTGTTAAGCACTCTTACTGCTATGTGAAGTTTATTCCTGCGTATTTTCAAGTATTTTGAAAGGCTTCTTGAATTATAACCTTTGAAATTCTAATTTTGCTTGTTTGTCAGTTCCCCAACCATGCTGTCAGCTCTCCTATGTGAAATTACACGGGCAATTAGTAGTCTTCCTTATCTAGTTCATGCACTTAAATTTCTCAGTTTTCATTAACAAACTGGTAAATCATCTCAAGCCCTGTTTCTCAAAATTGTCAGTTTAAACTAGAATCATCAAGCCTAAGGAAATATGAATTCAAGATGATTCTCACATACAAAGAAGTTATACATAGGGGCTTTTCACTATACTTGTGGCTATTTATGACTGTACATAATCAGTAAATCAGCTATCATTATTATATGCTTACTGTTTCACTCTGAGGAACAATGCTTTGAGGGTTTGGCTCATACAAATTAAAACACTGTAAGTCAGAAGCTAAGTGGCTTGCCTAAAATCATACAACTAGGAGGTGGTAATGGTAAGATTTGCACTTAGATAAATCTTATTTCACAGCTGTGTTCTTTGATTGCTTCACACAGACTAGTTAATGCTTTATTTTGCTTAATGATAAGCTGTCATTCTTTCCCCATCTTATCTTCCTTTTAAAGGAGAAAAGTTGGTGTTTTTCCTTTTATTTTATCCTTTTTGAGGCCAGCAAAAAGTGTCTGATTTCAGAAAAGATAAGAAAATTGATATCCTCGAATTAAAATATTTTTTAATTCCAGGTGATAGAACATCATTATAAAAAACTCAAATATCAGCTCTTTAAAGAAAAATAACCTGTTAATAATGCAATAGCCTGGTGTCTTGTTGAAGAACAGTATTGGTGTGTTGACTTGAAATTGTGCATGTTTAAAATCATGTGGATTGAAACAACCGTCTTTTTTTTTTTTTGTATGTGGATCTCAGGATTTACAAAAGGTGCAGGTTTAGACAGATCTGAAGACTGACATTTTGTGAACTCATAAAACAGGTAATTCATTTTTAACATTCTAAAAGAGGAACAAATATTTATTGATCACCTATGATAGTACTTTACAAATATTATCTCATTAAGTCCTTGAATGAACCTCCATGAAGCAGGTATTATTTTAGGTCATCTAACAGATTTTTAAATAAATTCTGGAGCAGAAGAATACTTTAAGAATGTTAATTTGGCAATGCAGATAGAAAGGATGGAGGGGAAAACAAAAACCGCTTAGGCCAAGTGAACTGAGAATCTGATTCAAGTGGTTACAGTGTGAACTGGGAGGAAGGATGGTTGCAAATAACTTAGAGAAATAGAATTACCATCACTTAGTGACAGCATGTGAGGTCTGCTGGAAGAGAGAACCCAAGGTTAATCTGAAGTCTTAGAATCTAAATAGCCTGGAAAAATGGTAATGCTATTTACTAGTAATGCTGTTTGGGAATTAAGAGAATTTGGTTTTGGTTGTTTGTTCATACAACAAGTTAAGTAATTACTATGGTCCAGGCCCTCTACTACACTTAGGTGAAGTGGAGTCCCTCAGTAAGGATTTTATTCACTTAGGACACCCGCCTAAATTTTCATGCTTTAGAAGACGTGCAGATCAAGTATCCTCAGAGAAAGGGATGCTTATTTCCAGATCCAAAAGGGTTAGGGAAGGTTTTGGTAGAAGATAGCCTTTGAGCTTTGTTTTGAAGAACAGGGAAGGATTTAGACATGCAAAAACAATAAAAGGGGGAGGAGGTTATGCTTCTAGCTTGGAGGGTAGACAAAATGCTTTGAAGATTCCCTTTACCCAAACACCTAAATGCTGAATAAATAATATTAGCCTTTAAATCCGTAACAGGTCTTGTGGGAAAGAAAGGGACATCCTCGGGACTAAAAAAGTCAAAGAGCTGAAACCAGTGTAGTAAACTAGTAATATGTCTCCTTTTGGGGGCATTTGGCTGATAACAGAAATAAAGCATAATTAGGGACGGGTGATAGGCTCCCCTGCTCCCTATCCAAGGTAGAGAGATAGAATTCATATCTCTTCCATTCTTCAAGCTTGTTAAAAAAAAAAAAAAGAAAGAAAAAGAATTCATAGCCCTGTGATCTCCCAGGTACACAACTCCAGCAGGTACTATTTACATGGTAGTTTGGGTAAATGGTGCTTGTGCCTCAGTGGGTGACATTTTTCATAAAACAAAATGTAAAATATTTCCACTTAAAATTGTACAACTCATGGCCTTGGAGAACCACCTCCTCTGGAATTCAACCAGGGCCCTCAAAAGTCTACATACTCAGTGGAAAATGGGCCAGAAAAATAATTCCTTCTTGGCAAGAGAGATCACAAAGAAATCTGTTCATTTTCACCACAGCTTCAGGTGGGGGAATAAAGATACCACCTGAAAACTTGAAACTATGTCTGCCATCACTCAGATTCAAAGTTCAAATATACATTTCTACATGGTCTAAAGAGCTAGAAGCCAAGAAATTAATGGAAAGATGGTCCAAGTTGGTAATGTGCCAGAGTGCCTGCCTAAACAAATACAGATCCTCCCTGGAATGATTAACCCTTAATTTAAGCCTTTGAGAATGCTCCCAGATTAAGATCATCCAAATATGAGTTCACAGTCAAAAACCATAAAACACATGTGCAAAGGGTTGGCTGAACTAACAAATAATGGATCTAGACTTCCAAGGACTTTAGGTAGGTATTATCAGAAACAAATTAAAATAACAAAAGAGTTGAAAGATGTAAAATTAAAGATTTTAGGAGTGATTCAAAATTTATACAAACAGAATTACAGTCTCAGAAACAAACCTGTGCTAAGGAAAGCACCTAAAGGATCTTTGCAAGGAATTGTCATGATTAACTAAATAGATGGAAAAAAAATGTTGATGGGATGTTAAGGACTGACAAGGAAAAAAAGAACAGAAAAGAGAAAATTATGATAATTCTGGCAAGAAATTACTCAAATCAAGCCTATAATGGTGACTCTAGGAATAAAGGAAAAGAAACTTATTTAGCAAGATGTAAATGTACATATTTAGCAGCAAGTCGCATGATCAGAGTAGATGACAAGTGCAAGTCAAAAATGGCTGAGATTTCATTATTTGGAAGGTCAGTTTGAGATGAGGAAGCTGAGCACAGTAGAGGATTGTGGAGAATAGGAACTGTAAGTATTTGCAAAGTTCGCGAGAAACAAAATTTTTTAGGTCATGCGAAGATACTCCTCCAAACATGAAATTATTCTCACCTGCATAGGAATAATTTCTTGTAATATAAAAGTATTCCTATTTTTTAAAAAATTAAATTTAAAAGATTAATGCATTAAGATATACTAATGTATGTCTAATTTTCTAATTCACATTATTGACTCATTATTGCTTGACAACATCCTCAGTCTGGAATTTAAGGGAGAAAGTGGTGATGTGTGTTTTTAGGTCCTCTTTTTTTCCCCTGTATCTAGAAGCTAGAAATATGGTGAACAAAATAGTTGTTTCCTGCTCTCACAGAACTTAAAAGTTTAGTGAGGAAGATAAAACCAAACAAGCCAGTAACAGTTAAATGTGATGAATGTTCTGGTTGGGAAAAGGTGTTGTTGGAAACAAAGCAGGGACACTCAGTTGCAGCTGTCAGTGTTGAGACTTGAAAAAATTTGTAGAAGTTAACTAGTTAGGTAGTGGGTAGAGGGAGTGATAACATTGTAGTCTAGTCATCCAGACCGAGAGAATGGTGGCGCAAGACAGCATGACACATTTGAAGATCTGCAAGAAGTTTCCTGTGGCGTAGAGCATAGTGGATCTATGTTATCATTAAATTGCTTGAGTTTGAATCCTGTCTCTACCACATTCTAGTCTTATGATCTTGGGCAACTCTCTTAACCTCTGCAATTCTGTTGTGAGGAGTAAGTTAGGTCACGTATTTAAAGTGCTTAGTGACATTGGTAACACATAGTAAACACTGTGTGTTTGCTTTTGTATGGATGATGAGGATGATGATGATGGCTGCTAGAGAAAAGAATTGGGAGGAAAGAGTGACCAGAGGTAAATATAGAAAAATAAGTAGAGATCAGATGATGCAAGGACGATTTTAAGGAGGAAAGACAATTTGTAAGGGCTTGGGGGGCAGGTTATTGAATTATTGTTTGCAGGAGAATAAGGTGGTCAGATTGGTATCTTAGAATTAGAAGGATCATTCTGGTTTTAGGATGGAATCTAGGATAGTTGTGATCAAGACTAATATTGGTTTTTCCTATGTTTCTCTCACTCAGTAATCAACACAAAATACTTCTCTGGTCACCAAGAAATACAAGTGTACTTCAAAAAGTCCATGGAAAGGTTTCTATTATCTTTTAATTCTATTCCATGCGGACACGACAAAAGACAAAAGAAAAAAAAAAAAAAGAAAAAATAGAATGAGAGATTGACTTACAAAAAGTTTAGCTATTTGGGTTATCTGGCACAGAATTTAAAATAAATTTTTTTTTTCCTTTTTGTCTTTTTTCGTGACCGGCAACGGATTGCAACCGGTAAGGGGATCTCAACCCTTGGCTTGGTGTTGTCAGCACCACGCTCAGCCAGTGAGCAAACCGGCCATCCCTATATAGGATCCGAACCCGTGGCCTTGGTGTTATCAGCACCGCACTCTACTGAGTGAGCCACGGGCCGGCCCTATTCCATGAACTTTTTAAAGTACCCTCGTATGTGGAGATTTCTTCCCACCAGCAACCAATTGTCAAAGGACAAAATTACAACAGATTTAAAGATCTCAGTTGGCTTTATTGTAATTCTAGAATCAAGCAACATTTTATTCCATAAAATAGAATAAGTGTTCCAATGAAATGAGCAAGAAAGTTTGACTTTATAGACAGAAAAGAGCTTAAGGAAGCAGAGACCAAGAACAAAAAGCAGATTAGTCATTTCAAATTTACTATTCTTGTAAGGTACAGACAGAACAATAGAAAAATAACAGTATTTAACATCAGGTTACTTCTTTAGTGTAAGGATTAAAACAGAGGGAAGATTTAAGCTGGCCTTCTGGGAAAATTGGCCGTTATCTCTCCCTCCTGATTTCTCAGAAAGTCAGGCAACAACTTAATTTGGGTTTGGTGATGTGGAACTTTAGCAGGAGTGACTGACTCCATTTTGACGTTTTAGTCTGGTCTGTGGTTCCTAGTGCAGGAACTTAGTCTAAAACAATGACTTCCTATAATTTTTATTTAACACAGTCGGTCCTGCAGCAGGCATCAGCTGTGTGTCCTCTAATTCGATTCAATTCTGACAATATCTACCTGGAAATAGTGTCAGAGCCCACAGGTTGAGGGCTCAGTCCCACAGGACAGCCTCCCATTTCCAATGCCAATTGCAAGCCCCAGGTTTTTTTTTTACCTTTGCTTCTGACCAACTGGCTATAAATCAGGGTTTCTACCAGCCCCTACTTGGGTTTAATTAATTTGTTAAAATGGCTTACAGAACTCAGAGATAACTTAACTGACATTTACTGGTTTATTATAAAGAATATGACAAAGGATACAGATAAAGAGATAAATATGGCAAGGCATGTAGGAACGGATATGGAGCTTCCATGCCCTCACAGGGCTTACCACCCTCCAGGAACCTGTATGTACTCAGCTATCAGAAGCTCTCTGAACCCTGTCCTGTTGGATTTTTATGGAAGCTTCTTTACATATAGGCATGATTTATTAAATCATTGGCCAGTGGTGATCAACTTAACCTTTAGCTTCTCCCCCCCCTCCCCCGGAGGTTGGGGAGTAGGGCTGAAAGTCCCAACCCTCTAATCATGACTTGGTCTTTCCTGTGACCAGCCCCCATCCTGAGCTATCTAGAGGCTGCCAGTCCCCAGTCATCTTATTATAATATAAAAAGCTATAAAAGATACTCATCACTGTGGAGATTTCAAGGGTTTTAGGAGTTTTTTGCCAGGAAATGGGACAAAGACCAAATACATATTTCATAATATCACAGTTCCATTTAAGAAGTCATGATAATAAGCTGAGCAAGAGTTTATGGTTATTTAGGTAGAGTAGTGGCAGTAAAGATGGAGAGAAGGGGTAGATTTGAAGAAATTTAGGAGGCAGAATAAACTACATGGTACATGATTATGTGTGGGAAGATGATACAGAAAGTTTCTGGCTATGGCAAGTGGGTGAATCTTGGTTGCATTTACTAAGAAAACAAAGAAAAGCTGTGTTGCGGGATGTCGTGGAAGATGACTTCAGAAGTGGAATGGCTCAGGGTGATAAGTTGTGGGAGTAGATGGCTAAAGTAGAATGGAGGAAACCCTAGTGAATTACCTTTTCTAATTTGTTTTTCCTACTTCAGAAGTCTTGTTTGAAATGTGGTGGTTTCAGCAAGGCCTCAGTTTCCTTCCTTCAGCCCTTGTAATTTGGACATCTGCTGCTTTCATATTTTCATATATTACTGCAATAACACTCCACCATGTCGACCCTGCATTGCCTTATATCAGGTCAGTAAAATGTATTCCTTGTATAGGAGAATTTTTATGTTTCATTCATATTTTAACATTGAAGCCAACATTTCATGTCAGCATTTTAAAATTCAGATTTTACACTAGCATTATAACAATAGAGGGTATGTAAAAGTGAACTTGTATTTGGCTCTTTCTGTGTGATAGAGAAATGTGGAGACAGTGGAAAAAGATTCAGTTAGTGAATTGGTTAGTGAATTGTGACCCCTTAATGCCTTGTCTTCCAAATAAGTCTTTGAGGTTGTTTTAGAAGATAAAATTAGAATTATTTTCCCCTTAAAATTAAAAAATGCTGCAGACAACAATAATAATCTGAAAAGATAATGGTAATGACAAACATTTATTGATCTACTTACTATATATAAATGTGCTCTTCCTCTTTATGACATGTTGGATAGGTATTTTCGACACATTAAGTATCAAAATGTATTGGAATTTTTTTTTTTTTTTTTTTTTTTTTAAATAAAGATGACCAGTAAGGGATCTTAACCCTTGACTTAGTGTTGTCAGCGCCACACTCTCCCAAGTGAGCCATGGGCTGGCCCTGGAAATATTTTTGAGATCTCAAAACTAATAATGATGTAAGCACGGTTCTCACTTGCATGTGCTATGTCCCTGACCCTCTTTTTTCAAATTACAAAAGCAATAAGTAAGTATAACAACAAAGTTTAAACAATACCAGAGTGATTATAAAAATAAAAAGTGAACGTCTCTTCCTAACCCTTTCCAGTCATTGCCCCCCGGAGGTGATTCATTATTTGATAGGTTTCCTTCCAGAGTTTGGTTTGTTCTAGCTTGTCATCTCTGATTATACAAAATTCTTTCTCTCTCCGTCTTCTTTTCCTCCTTTCTTTCTTCTCACTTTTAACTTTTTTGGGGTTTTTCATTTTGTTTCATTTATAAAAAGTGATAGTATGTTGACATATAAATTGCTTATTTGTTCTTTTTTTTTTTTTTTTTGCTATTGCAAACAGCAGTGTAATGAAGATTTCACTACATATAACTATGTACTTATGCTGATATTTATGTGAGCTAGGCTCCTAGAAGTGGGATTGCTATATAGGTTATAGGGCATTGACATTTTTAGCTTGACAGTACCAAATATCCCTCTAAAAGCATTGCATCAATTTATGCATTCACAGAGAAATCATGATCACTACAAATGGTTTCTGGGCTATTAAGTTTTAAACTTTTATGTAAAAGTTAAAAAAATTACATAGGGAGGGGAGGTGAAGAAAACATAGTTATTAAAATACTGTTATTAAATATGATTAAGCAACTCCCAATTTTTTTTTATTATTATTATTTTTATTTTTTTGGCAGCTAGACGATAAGGGGATCTGAACCCTTGACCTTGGTGTTACCAGCACCACACCCTAACCAAGTGAGCTAATGGCCATCCCTTTTTCTGTAATATTTTTTCCAGTGTTTTAATCTAAATAAATCTACCTGATGTATACTTAGGTGCCCCCGAAAAAGTATTCAACCTCTATGCGATGCCTTTGAAACATCTCTCTGTGTAGATGCCAAATGAATTGCTTTTTTTGTTGTTAAATAGTATTCATTACTTTGTTGTTGTTGTAGTTGTTTCATTTATTCATTTGTTTACCTTCTGAAAAATAGCCTTTCCAACACAGAAAGAAGTAAACTTTTAAACGAAGATAAATCAGTAGATTAAATTTATCTTTTTAAAATGTCAAGAAAAGATCTGAGCATCACCATTTACAATTATTGTTTCTACAGTGGTATAGTATGGCGCAAAGCATATAAACAAACTGAGTATACTTTGGGAAGATTTACAAAGCCCAAAAATGTTTTAAAATATAAGGTTACAAGTCTAAAAATAATTTGATAAATAATCACCACTCTGGTAGAGGAACATGTAGTTTAAGGAGTGAGACCATTCTTTAGTAACTCCAAGAGAAGATGCACATTTAAGATTCATGATATTCCTTCAATATTTTTATTTCCCCTTCTGAAGACTTGTCTGCTTTCATTTTAAACAGCTTTTAATAATTTAAGAGGCCACTGAAGCTTTTTCAGAGTTTCAGTTCTCTGATGGTACTGCATGTGATTTTCTGATAGAGTCCTAGACATTTCTTTTTCTGACTCTCTCCTTTTGCTTTTTTACATTTCTGCTAATGAAGTTTGTATTACTCTGTAATCTTTCTCCAATATTCTAATATATTTAAACTCTGTTGCTTAGTTTTACTTCTCTGAAGTTCAGTTCCTTTATCTGCAAAATGATTATGTTAAACTAGACACTCTGTATGGTTTCTTTCAGTTCTCAGACCATATCGAAAAGGTTTAGTTGTTACAGCCCCAAAGGTCATAACCAAATGTAAATTTCACTTCTAAGGCAATTTCAATTCAAGTACTCATCAAGTGTTCTCTGGTTCAAGTAGTGGATGCCCAAGTGGGGTGCATGACACAAGCTGCTTGGTACAAGAAGAAAATATTAGAACACCTGGGTGTATGAGGGTACTTCAAAAAGTTCCTGGAAAAATAGAATTAAAGTAACTTTTTGAAGTACCCTCATATTTTTTTTGTTGTTGTTTTGGTGGCTGACCGGTATGGGGATCCGAATCCTCATATTTTTTAAATCTAAAAATATTTAAACTTTACTGATATTTAGTATGTGGAATAATAATTATACAGTAAATACATATATTTTGAAGTTACATGGTCAGACATTTTTTTGTCATGGTACCTGATCAAAACAGTTTGGTGACCACTGGTTTGACTGTACTAATGAGGTGATGGGCATGGCTGTTCTCATTTGTAGGCTAGTTTATGTCATTCTGTTCCAGAGTCAAAGGAGGGAACACCCTTAGTCAACCATATTGGAAATGCATGCTTTTGCTTATTTATGGGGTAATCCAAAACAGGAGCATCATTTAGAATACAACTATTAAAATTATGAATTTTTTTCTGGTTATAAGAATAATACGTATACATTGTGGAAAAATTTAAAAGATAGAAGGAACATAAAAATCCCATAATCCCCATTCCCAGAGCATCAAAGAGTAACAAAACCTTTTGTATGTAGAAGATACATTTTATTTTATAATTATTTCTTTACAAATACATTATTTTTTGTGTCCCCATTATCATTGCATATTTTTATTTTTTAGAAGAAAGATTCGTGGAATTGTAAAGTTATAAGGAACAATCCTTAGAATTCATGTTTGATACTTTCCTTTTCCTAAACCCCCCAATCCAAATGTTTACCAGATCTTATTGATTCCTTGCTAAACGTTACTTTTCATTTCCTTTTTATTCCCATTGCATTGTCTTAGTTGAGATCCTGATAGTCTCCCTCCTATAGTACTTCAATTCAAGGCCAAAGACTTTGTCTTTTTAATCTTTGTAGTAGTTTGAGGGAAGGGAAAGAAACTAATATTTAATGGGTTTTTCTCATGAACTTGCTACTCTGCTAGGTACTGAACATGTATTACCACGTTTCCTTTCATCCTTATATTGATCCAATGAGGCTAGAAGGGAACGGATAGCCTCATTTTGTAGGTGAAGGAAAAGTCTTAGGGAGATAAAAGAACGTACTCAAGGTCCCACAGTTAGTAAATGGTAGGTTTTTAATCTTGGTTTGTATATTTCACACTGCCCTGAAAGACAGGCATGTATGCAGATATATTGCAATGCAGTTTGGTTAGTGATTTTAATAGAAGTCTGGACAGAATGCTCTGTGAATCACTATCTGCAAGAGCAGTTGTTCAAGGCTGTAGAGAGTAGGTAACTCAAAACTGGTCTTAAATATAAGCTCTGTGAGGGCAGGGACTTTGTTTTATTTACCACTGAATCCTGTCCCTGAAATGGTATCTGGCATGTGCTAGGTGCTTGATAATTTTTTTTTAATTGATCAGTAGCTTAATAGGTGTTAATTGAACTGCAGGCAGAGTCAACAATAGATGCAAAAATGCAGAGTTCTGAAAGGGCCTATGGTGTTTAGGGAATATTCTGGTGAGACAGATAAATGCATCTGCCTGACTGATGGTAAGCCAATAACACAGTCTGAACATACCAAGGATAGCTTTTTAGAAAGTTAATTTATGTTGATTTCTATTATGTGGAAAGGAGATAATCTTCAATGATGTAAGTAAAAAGTGTAGTGCACAAATATTTGTGAACTCAAATTGTCGTGTTCTCTATAAAATAAGAGTTGAACTCTGGACTTAAAAAGATAAAGGGGTTGAAATAACTCCTGTTACTTTTCATCCCTTAGAAGAAATACATGTGTATATCTATTTTTCTTTTCTTCTTTGATCAGGTCATGTGTATATCCAATGTGAGAAATTCACATACCTTGTTTTTCTTTCAGTGACACTGGTACAGTAGCTCCAGAAAAATGTTTGTTTGGGGCAATGCTAAATATCGCTGCAGTTTTATGTAAGTAATGAGAGTGATTTTAATAATCAAAATTAATAGCTAAATTGCTATTTTCTTCTTTAAACAGTATTGTGTTGCTTGTTTTACTTTCTAGTTATACTTGCCAGACTGTTATCACTGTGTTTTGATCATGGTTATGCTCCTTTTGAAAGAAAAACACTTTCCTAGAAATGTTAAATTATGGAAATAAACCTTTAAAAAATATCTATAGGCTATTCAGCTACTCATCCAAATACAAGTTAAGTATAACTAAATATTCCCTGAGGACTTAAATGGATTTCTTAAGCAACCAGTAGGGGACAAAGAGCTATAGGCACAAGTGATCACAACTGACCCTAACTAAATTCCTTTAGGAATAACAATTTAGATGTTTGAGAAGGGCGATGGAACCATTTTGACTTTTGAGCCATACTCTAATGCCAACGGAATGGAGTTTCTACCATAGTATTTTGCATTCCTGTTGATTTATTTTGAACCAAATTTATATTAATGATTTATTAAAATATTTTTTCCATCAAGCATGATCATTTTAAATATTTGCACCCTTTTACATATTATTTGCTTGAGTCAAAAATAGAAGTCTGGAAAATGATTCAATTTTTAGAAATTTATGAATAAACTCTTCAGAAACATATCTACAAAAGTATATCTCTGTTATGTTTTCTATACTGCTAAGTTCTTCGGCAGTTTTTCTGCAATAGAAAGTTCAATTTGGCCCTTTCTTGGCTAATAAGAATGGTACAGTGGGCTTTTTTTTTTTTTTTTCTATGTAATTGTCTATTTGTCTACTATTTGCTTTTGGGGTTTTTTGGCCTATTTCCATTTTATTCTTATTCTAGAACTAGTTACTTTTTTGACTTTGAAGCTAATCATAAAAATATTTTCTGTTTTATATAACTCTTAAGCATTAGAAATTTTCAGAAGACATCAAACTTATCCCTTAAGTTTTGTCCTAAATGTTTGTAAATATGAGACCCATGGAAGGCAAACGAGATATTAGTAGTTCCATGAAGCAACCTTAAAGGTTCCTAAAAACTACAGCTGTTTTTATTGTTTGTTTGTTTTCTTCTTGCAGATTAACTTTTAAAAGGAAAATTTGTGCTTCTTGATAGCAGTGACCTTTGTGAACTCTTCACTGGCAACTTTATTCCTCAAATATTTATTACTTTGTTGTTTTTTGGATTATCTCTTCCCAGGCATTGCTACTATTTATGTTCGTTATAAGCAAGTTCATGCTCTGAATCCTGAAGAGAACCATATCATCAAATTAAACAAGGCTGGCCTTGTACTTGGAATACTGAGTTGTTTAGGACTTTCTATTGTGGCAAACTTCCAGGTTTGTGTTTTAGCCCAGCATAGATATTTTCCTGAAGTATATAAATATAGGTGTTAGAAAGGAAACCTGAAACATTGAGTAACATGCTGCTATTGTTTCTTTACCTTAAAATAGAATTCACTGCTTTTAAATTATTTGACCCTTTTAGAAATACCTACATTAACAATTAGAAAAATTCATATTCAATAATCTGAAAAAGTGTAAATTATTTTATATCCTAACTTTTTTTAGGATCCACAGGACAATTACTAGACTCTTTATTACTACTTAGTTGGAGATTACTTCAAGACCAAACAGAGAATATAGATTATAAGTGACAAGATTACATATCTGAATGTTGGTTGTTTTGTTTTGTTTTGAAATATGCCTAACAAGTTGCAATTATTTACCTATTTTATACACTTGTTTTGATGTTTCCATCGGTTGCCTGAATTCCTAGGTACCTGGCTCTGTATATGAGGAAGTATAGGGGGGATCTATAGCTCTTACTGTTTTTCTCAGGGAATTCTTAATGTTAAAGTAGCAGTTAGCCATAACCAAATATTTGTGAACTCTTCACAGAGAGACCAGTAGGAGAGAGAGACTAGGCTCAACTCCAAATACAAGGAAAAGTGGCAATTTATAGCCAAGCAGTAGGGTGGGGGTTAGTGGATAAAAAATTACTAAGAGGAAAACTTGGGAGTAAAGAGGGATTCTGCCTATACCAACTTAACAGGATTCTTGCTGAAGGCAGACCAGGGTGATCAGACATCACCTGGAGGGTGGTGGAGGATGAGGAACCTGATCAGATACCATATCTGATATAGAGGGTGATGAGATATTGAGGATGAAGAATTCTGGCTAAACGGATTTAGCAGGATTCTTGCTGAAACTGGACAATGCAGAGACAATGTGGAAGCTCTAGTCAGGGCCTAGTTGAGAGGAGAGTTCAGAGGAACCTGAGTAGAATTTGGTCAAGGAGAGAATCTTTGTCATCTGACAGTGACTCACATCATTCCACTGACATTCATTTGTTAGATAGGGACAAGGGTGCTGGAAAATGTAGTTTTTCTGGCATTAGTTTCTAGGAGCAACTTTATACTACAGAAGAAGAATACAAATTTTGGTGGACCACTAGCTAGCTGTCTGTGCTGCAAATAGAGTCCTGCCTTCCCTAATCAGTTTCAGTAGCTTGGTGTTAAAAAATGTTTTGGGGAATTTTTAGTGCATGGATAGTGATTCTTTGCTCCAGTTGTCCCTTGAGCAGTTTAACATATCTTTCATCACCTGTATGGTAAAAATGAATTCCAGATACAGTCATGTGTCACTTAAGGACAGGGATACATTCTGAGAAATGCATCGTTGGGTGATTTCATCATTGCGTGAACATCATAGAGTATACTTACACAAACCTGGATGGTATAACCTATTACACACCTAGGTTATATGGTATAGCCATTATAATCTTATGGGACCTCCATCATCATATACCTGGTTTGTCATAGACCAAAAAGTCCTCATACGGCACATTACTGTGTTTGTTTACACAACCCAGTAAATTCCGATAGCAGTTCCTGATAGTACCCACACAAGCTGACTTTCTACCTTTATCTCATTCACCTAAGACAGTTTATATGCTTGCTTTGTTTTGTTTTCAGCCTTCATTCTAATTTACCTTTACCACAGGAGTCCCCCTTGGCCATGTAATTTGAATCAAATTACTTTTTCTCTCTTGATTACATCTCTTCATGCAACTTTGAATGTCCTCTTCATTGTTCACTGATGGCTTCATTGCTGGGCCCTATTTATAAGCACATCCTGTAGCATTACCCAAATACCAAACAGCTCTCCTTTTTTCTGATTAAACTTTTACTATTTATTTAAAGTGGCAAGCACATTGCCTCTTCCTCCTCTTCCCCCTTTTCTTTTGCAGACATTAATTTATGCAGGAAAAATTGTACATAAACCAAGGTCTGTAAATGGTTTGTAGTTATAGATCTTGGGTTGGAAGAGAGGCTTGACAGAGTAGGGACTTATTGGTTTTACCTTTTAAATATTTCTTGAACACATCTGCTTCTTTCCATTTCCATCTCTACTTCTCTCCCTACCATCTTCTTCTCAAGCAATTTAGATTTCATCATCTCTCATCTGAACCACTACCACAGCTTCCTCATTGATTCCTTTGTATTCACTCTTACATTCCTTTAATCAGTTCTTTATATTTCAGGCAAATGGATTTTTGGGAAATGTATATACATTTCCTCTGTTTCCCTGTATCCTTACTTGGAGCTCTAGAGTTCCATAATTGCCAGAAAAGAGATATAATCAAGAGAGGAAAAAATAATTTGATAAACGGTTTAATTTAATTAACTCAAAGATCTTGTATGATCTGGCTCCTGTCCACTTCTCCAGCCTTAGTCTGCATTGTTCCCCTTCTTAATGTCTCCATTATATCTCTGACCTTTTTTGTTCCTTAAATGAGATAAGCTTATTTAACTCCTTTTTTCGTGATGTTTCCTCTGTTTGGTATGTACAACGCTCAGGCCTAAACAGGCTTAGACATCTTTAAGGTCTCAGTGCAGACTGTACTTCCTCAGGGAAGTCTTTTCTGTCAGCTGCTGCTGTAATATATTTCAATTTTCTTTTTTTGTGTTCTCTGTGCTTCTGGAAACTGATTCTTCATAGATCTTATTACAATCTAATTTTATATTAATGGTTGTTTACATTTATTCTTTAATTTTTTAGTTGCTGTATTTCTCCATTAATTATAAGCATAATGGTTTTGTTCACCATCATATCCCCAGCACCTGGCATACTATATTTAGGACAAACATACTCTCATTAAGTATTAAGGAATTTATTGAGAGAGGCCAAGGAGACTAAGCAGGATGGAAAAAAATTCACTTATCACTGTAGTTGCCTGAATTTATAGAGATGCCTAATAACTGCTATAATATGGTATTTGAAAAATCTATCTTAAAAAATATAAGTTGAATTTCTTTGAAAACATGCATGTATATAGTATCCAGAAGAAAAACACGTGGTATATGTCCTTAGTGCCCACATAGAAGAATTTTTCCCTTCCTGGGAAATTGATCCTTAAGGAGACTTGGAAGGGATAAGTAAGCAGAAGTCTGTGTTAGTTTCCTGGGGCTGCCATATCAAAAGACAACAAACTGGGTGGCTTAATGTAACAGAAATTTATTCTCTCAAAATGCAAGAGGCCAGAAGTTTGAAATCAAGTTGTTGGTAGGGTTAGTTCTTTCCTGGGGGCTGAGAGAGAGAATCTGTTCCTTGCTTCTGGTAGTTGCCAGTAATACTTGGCTTGTGGAAGTATAACTGTAATTTTTGTCATCACGTGGCATTCTCCCTTCCTAGAAAATTTATCCTCAAGGAGACTTTGGAAGAGGTAAGAAGTAAGCAAAAGTTCGTTTCTAAGTTTCAGTAACTTTTTAGGCAAAGATTACAGATCACTCAACACGGAATGTATAAATTCTATATCAAAGATTTGCTCCTGACCACACATATCTGTGTAATTCCTCTTGTTTGTCTTGTTTTTGTCAAGCGGTAAATTTTTGTCTTACTTTGTTAAAGGATATATTTTTAAAGAGGATAAAATCATGATTTTTGTACATGTGTCAAAGGTTTTATTTAACTTATTAATTAATAAGGGAATCGGTAGATATGACAAACCAGTTCAGAAGAGAAGTCACGGTACTATACTTTATAGTCGGATAAGGAATGTTAAATTTAGGAATGGATACAAAACTGGTCATAATTCACAGAGTGATAATCAATTGCATTCAGTAGGATACAATTTGCAGTTCTATGGATAGGAATTATTTGTATTACTATCAATGTTCTGTAAGTTAAATTCTGATTCTACATATAACTTCTATAATTATAGAAGCTTTCTCTGTCACATAGCCTAGTCAAAGCCAAATAAAAGTGCGTTCTTGTAGGGCCTGGTAATCACCAGAGGCCTTAGCATTCCATAGAAAAGATAATTAGTAATCTCATCTGTTCATTTCAAGAGTTTTCCTTATGTTTCCCTAGTCTCTAAAAATGACAAATTTAAATGTATTAAGCAAAATAACTGCTGATTAAAACCAGTTTTACGCACCTCCATTTCAATGATAAAAATATAGTAAATGCTTTCCCTTCGTTCTTTATTTTGCTGTTTAATTTGTGGGATTTTGTTGATGGAACTATATTGACTACAAGTCGGCGTTGATCAGGCTATATCTATATTGAGCTCCATCAATATATGCGAAAATATTGTGGAAGGGGAAAATTCACCCCTTAAATAGTCATTTTCATTTTTCTGATGTCCTTCTAGCCTTTAACTATATCCGTAGATAAATTCACATTATTATGAACCGAAAAGATATTACCATTTTGTGTTATATTTTATGGGTGTTGAATATTTATTTATTCTTTCTCTTTGTTACCCTCAGTGGCAATAACATTTTATTTACCTTCCCAATAGTCAAATCTTCTTGCCAGTTATAACACCCCAAACTATACACAAGTAGCCTTTTTCTCTTTTTAGAAAGAAATCAATGCCTTTTGCAAATAAATTGTAATATTTTATATCTTTATACTAGGAATCTCCTATAAAAGAAAATTGGACTCTGTGTGAAACAGCACAGTTGATTATACATAAGGGAACCAAGCCCTAACCTCTCTTGTTTTCTTAGTCATTAAGTACCCTGTGTGCCAAGTGCTGTATAGTACCTTCTCAACCAAACGAAATACAAATGACAGTAGTTGAGAAAAATAGAGTGATTCAACCAAAAACCTTTGATTGTAGAATTTTTAGAGAGCTATTGTTGTTCACTTTTAAGCAGAGGCTATATATAACAATAAAAAGTAAAATGTTAATAGATACCTATAAGAGTAAGGTAAAGGAGAAAAAAACTATAATTTATGATAATCCTTTGTTGCATGATCAAAACCGATCTATGTTTTCATGTCTTAAGTCTCTAAATTCCATTTAAATGTAAACTGGATTTATGTTGAAACACTCTACCGTCAGCACTCCCAGCCATCCTAATCCTCTTTACCTTGTACTCTTTTTCTGTAACCCTTATCACCATCTAGCATACTATGGGATTTCCTTATTTCTTAAGCTTATTATCCATTGCTTGTGCACCTTTACTAAATTCTCTGAGAGCTAGATTTTAATCTGTTTTGTTCACTAACGTATCGAAGGACTTAGAACGGTGCCTGGCACTTAATAAGCACCCAAGAAACATATTATAAATGAGTAAAAGAATAAATGAATAATCACTATCATGTTTTTAGTGATAGCACATAAAATAGTTTGGTTTTACTGTCATTCTCAGGTTTATGCTGAGTATTATGAAAGAAGATTACAAAAAATTACTTTTTTTTGTAGAATCTACAGAGCTTCTTCACTCAGTGTCCTATTGAAATCTCTGGCTTGTGCTTTAAAATATTGTATTGGCAATGTGTTCTGAGTTTCTTTTATTGACTTATTTCTTCTTTGTACTTCTTAGAAAACAACCCTTTTTGTTGCACATGTAAGTGGAGCCGTGCTCACCTTTGGTATGGGCTCATTATATATGTTTGTTCAGACCATCCTTTCCTACCAAATGCAACCCAAAATTCATGGCAAAGAAGTCTTCTGGATCAGACTACTGTTGGTTATCTGGTGTGGAATAAGTGCATTTAGCAGTATCCTTCGTTGTAAAATGTGGCTATACTCGGAAGGGAATTGAACAATAAAATGTAAGTGAATACTACTGGCACGTAAGCAGCATTTTTGTAGGAGAGATTCTTAGGTTAGTAACCCTAAACTAAAGGATTTCAAACATGAAATTCAGATTGTCTTAGGACCTTAGAAACTGAGCAGGAACAAGATAATGTTTAGCCTGATCATACTCACTTCAGAGAAATGAAGAATGAGTTAATGCCCTCGCTAAGAAAATTATCTAGCAGAAGTTTGTGACAGAACTGCTAATTTTGTGAGCAAAGAGGAGGGGTTTGAGAACTATTTCATAGTGATCCTTTGGGCAGTTTTAGTTTTATTACTGCCATGTCCATATTAAGTCTAAGAAAATGGGTTTGGACTTTGGCAACAAATGTGTGAATAATCCTTTTGGACCTTTAAAGTGATTTTTGTTTTGAATCTAGTTTAATCTTACAGGTCTTCTCTGAGATTCTTCCTTGACTTATTTTTTTATAGTGTTGACTTGCTCGTCAATTTTGTACAGTGGCAGTTTTGGCACTGATATAGTACAGAAACTCCATTGGAACTCTGAGGACAAAGTAAGAACTTAAGAGTCTATAACATTTCGTTTTATAGTAATGATGACTATTTTGGCTGATTTTGATATATTTTTATTTTAT
Organism: Galeopterus variegatus; assembly: GCF_000696425.1. NCBI lineage: Eukaryota > Metazoa > Chordata > Mammalia > Dermoptera > Cynocephalidae > Galeopterus > Galeopterus variegatus. The sequence continues at coordinate 108,353 of NW_007726156.1, read as the reverse complement.
CACCAACAATGAAACATTTTTTGTAGAATAGTCAGTTATATATTAGGATTATTTTCTAAATGTGGTAGAATTTATATTGAACCTTTCATATTCTGTCAGTTGTAATCTGTGAATATTTTCAAGACACGAAGAGAATTGTAACGGCAAAAGTGTTTTCTCAGAATTAGTATACAGTATTCTATACCCAACTGAGATCTATTATTATTAGAATACTTGTTTTCTGAATTGAAAAGATGTTTTCTCCCACTTTCTGTTATCTGACAATTAATTGTGGACTCTGACTTTGGGTTCTAATATACAAATGCTCCTTGATTTACAGTGTGGTTATATTTCAATAAACCCATCAAGTTGTAAATACATTAAGTCAAAAATGCATTTGATGCGCCTAACCTACCAAACTGATAGTTTAGCCTAGCCTATCTTAAATGTGCTCAGAACACTTATATTAGCCTACAGTTGGGCAAAGTCATGTGACACAAAACCTATTTTATTATGAAGTGTTGAATATCTCATGTAATTTATTGATGTTCTGCTGAATGCTCATCACTTTTGCAGCATTGTAAAGAAGAAAAATTGTGAGTCAAACCATCATGAGTCGAGGACCATCTGTAGTGGATATGATCCTGAGAATAAAAGAGGAGGGACATATGCCAAATAGATAATAAAATGAGTTAATCTGTTTTCACAAACTATTCAGTGGTGTTTTATTTAAGAATCCATGAGTAGGACATGTTTGTAAGAATGAATGACTGAAATAACTTACTAGATTCTCCTAATTATAACCGATGTATTATTCAGTATTCTAGAAATAGCACTTACTAAGTTTATCATGAGCATTGTTAAACTTATCTTAGTGACATTTTATGAGTCTTATGGGTTTGGGAAGGGCAGTAACTCCTTGATTGTAGAGTAGAAATTTTCCTGTTCTGTCTTAGTTATTTAAGTGGAAATTTTATTCACTCTTAGGTGAAAATAAGATAGCTAGTATCATTTAGGAAGAATTCCTAATGTCTGCTCTTTAATTCTTGAGGCATGCTCAGTAAGTCAAGGGTTGATTTTCAGAAGGTAGATTGGTTTATAAGAATTGAGGTTTTTAAAATTTTTGAAATAGTATAGATCATTTGACAAATTCTGTTTCACAAAATTTGCTTTTTTCCCCTGTCACTCAAGGGTTATGCACTTCACATAATCACTACTGCAACAGAATGGTCTATGTCATTTTCCTTCTTTGGTTTTTTCCTGACTTATATCCGTGATTTTCAGGTAAGAAAACATAGTATTAGATTTATGCAGTCAAACTTCCTTCAGGTTGAGTAAGAGAAATTCCCATAGGCAAGTCTCCAGCCTTTTTGAAGATTAACTGTTTAAAATTTGGCACAACAACAAAAACAGAAAGTAAAATAAATAAACTGAAATTTGGCACCATAAACAATGATGTGAGAAGAATAACTTGTTGGGTGAATTGTTTCTGTGTTTGGAGATACAGTGTATATTGCTAGCAAGGTTTAGCCTTGAAAATGGGGTTGTAAAACAAATTCAAAGTAATTATTTCTTAGAATTTTCATCAACTCTTTGTTCATTTACACAGGCCGTTCTCAACCTTGTTTTACTGATTCTTAGTAGAAACCAAGGAAAGACAAGGAACTTGTCTTCCCTAAATGTAGGCATAGTGTACAATATGCTGTACTTAATTGAGATCTATTATTATTAGAATACTTGTCTTCTGAATTAAAAAGATGTCTTCCTCCAGTTTCTGTTATCTGAAAAATAATTATGGACTCTCACTTTGGGTTTTGATATACAAATGCTTGGTTTTTCCAGATCAGTTGGTATTAAAGATGGTATCTTTGGCAGTGCAACAAGTGTTTTGCTCTTATTACCTGTTAGAGTTGATTTACATTTCTAATCACAAAAGATAGTCTACAGAACATACTGAAAAGGTGATCTCACTTTAAGGAGCAAACTTCTATATATAATTTTCTTTTCTGTTCCAGAAAATTTCTTTACGGGTGGAAGCCAATTTACATGGATCAACCCTCTATGACACTGCTCCTTGCCCTATAAACAATGAACGAACACGACTACTTTCCAGAGATTTATGATGAAAGGATAAAATATATCTGGATGATTATGATTCTCAGGGATTGAGGAAAGGCTCACAAAAGTTACTTATTCTGCTTTGAAATTTTCAACCAGTTCATCAAGGCCAACAGTGACACTGCTGAATACTAAGTAGGAAACATGAAATAAGCATTTCATAAGGTATTTTAAAGGATATCATGAAGAAAACTATTGAAAAACATTTATTCCTATACTTTTTTATCCCAGAAAATAAAACTAAAGGACTACAGTACAACATTGTAGCTTTTTCTAATTTTTTTTAAGAGAAACAACCTGAAGTGCACCAAGCACTCTGTTCAACCCAGCCTTTCACATTTTGTAAATCATCGTAAAGCACTTTTATATTTTCTTTTTCTTAAAATTTATTTATTTATTATTATTATTATTACATTCAAAGATGCTGAGGAGCAGTGGTGGGGGGAGGGAGGGACGGGGACAGAGGTAGAGCTGGGGTACAGGGCTGGCCCATGGTGGCTCCTTTGCTGACCTGGTTGCAGAAGGCAGGGAGGCATGGCTGAGGCCCTAGGTACCCCCACTGTGGCTCGGGAGCCTGGGGGGCTCAGTTGTCACTGGGCTGGATGTGGACATCAGGGGCGTGGCTGAGGCCCTCGGTTGCCCCAACCCTGGTTCAGGAGCCCAGTGGGTTTGTGTGGATCCTTTATCATCGCTGAGCTGGATGCAGTCATTGGGGGGATGTTGCTGAGGCTCTCAGCTCCCCCACTCTGGCTCAGGAGCCCAGAGGGCTACTGTGAAGGCTTGGTCATCACTAGGCTGGATGTGGACATCTGGGGGTTGTGGCTGAGTCCCTCAGCACCCCCACCTTGGCTTGAGAGCCCAGGGGGCTTCCTGCTCTTTTAGGTTTTATAGGCGTTCTTTGGTGGTAGTAGACCTTTACTGGTTAATATCAGAACTTTCTTTGTCTCTGATCTGTGGGTTTTTTTGTTTTTTCTTTCAGTTCTGTGTTGGATTATTAGCTACCCCTACCACTTAAACTCTGCACTGGAACTAATTCGTTGTCCTTTGCTTCTAAAATGGGAGGACTTCCTGTGGGGTCCAGCACTGGAGCCCTGTAGTTGAGCTAAATTGCTGCTTTGCTGCTGATTCCCTGGGAAAGGCTTTTTGTGCAGCTCAGGTTTTAATTGTTGACCTTGTAAGTACTTCCGGGTCTTGTGAGGCCTCATACCCCTGGGTTGTGGAAACTCTGGTCTAGGCCTGTTTCTTTTCAGCAAACTACACCCCTTGCAGTTCTGTATTCCTGACCAGTCTCCACTGAGTGGTCCTGCACTGTTTCGGAGGCAGATCAGCTGTCCATGCTGTGCCCCAGTGTTCCTCCGGTGGGCCCATCTCCCCTACCCCCTGCACTCCAAACACTTCCCATGGGATGGGCCATGTGCCAGTCCCTTGCAGTGACTCACCGGCCTCTGAGTGACTCCTTTTTTCAGTTCTTTCTGGCTCCTCAATCCTATGTGGGTCCATGGGAACCCTGTCAGTGATCTTGCTGGCCTGAGGGCCACCAAGGCTCTCCTTGCCTCTGCAGTCTCCAAGCAACTTCACACACAGGGCACAGCTGTGGTTTTTGCCAACCCTTGCTCCATGTGCTCACCAGGGCCAGCCATGAAGTGGTCAGGGCCTGAATTGGTCAGAGTGGTCCTTTCTTTCTCTCATCATGGCTCGTCCCACCTTCATGAACTCCAAAGGTCTCTCCCCCTCTTCCCCTGAGCTCTAGCGGCCCCAGCTTCGCAGTCTTTACTTTTTTAGTATTTGTAAATTGGTTGATTATGGGAGAGAGTGAAGCTGTGGACCTTCTATTCCACCATCTTGATTCCTTCTCCCGAGAGAGATTTTCCATGACCCGAATAATTAGTATTGGTCAGTAAATCCTTTAGAACTGGGTTTTGAAGTAAGAGTTTTACCATTTTAATACATTTCTTAGTCTTAAAAATTTCTTTCTGTTCTGGAATCCACTTACAAAGGGAAGCAGACCTGAATTCACATGAGCTCTTTCATGGTTTAAGCTTTGCACAAGAGATTCTGTAGTTATTAGTTTGATTCTGGCCACAAGGTCAGATACTGTGCTAACTTATGTATCACACATGCTTGCAATAGTTTCATGAAGCTTATTCTCCGATATGATTTTTTTTTTTTTTTTTTTTGGTTGCTGGCTGATGCAGGGATCTGAAACTAGAATGAGATCTTAATTACCAATGAAGGAGACATAAAACAAAAGTTAGTATTGTGAATAACAGCAGATATCATTAATATCATTCAAGTCACTCCAAACTACATTCAAGAGCTTCTTAGATTTTTATTTATAGCAAATTATAATTACTTATAAAAGTAGTCTTGAGCAGGTAAGTATTAATCCTTTTTAACAGGATGTGATTTGTAGAACCCAAATTCTAAAGAACAAAATCAGCAATCTGTTGCTTTGCCTCCCACGGATTTGTGCCTCCCACGGATTTGTCACCCCTTTTCCCCTGGGTGATGGAGCCACCAAAGATTACTCAAAGCCAATCTCTTCTGAGCAGTGAGAAGCCCCAAAAAGGGGTTAATCTCCCAGAACCCTCAAGAGAGAGGCATTCCTTCCGTTTGGGAAATTAACCATGAATTAGGGTTCTCTTCCCTCATTTATTCTCCAGACCAGGAAGTTACAGGAAGAGAACATAGGTGGTTTTTTTCTAAGTACAGTTTGACAAGTTTAACAGTATAACTGTAACATTCAGTAAGAAAAGCAAGGTGACATTCCATAATGCAATTTTTCAAGAAGTTAAGTTGATCTATCAACAAAAGCTTGATCTTAGCAAACATTCTCTTACAGCAATTTCCCAGTATCTTTACATATCAATCAGCAACCTGTCTGTCTTTGAGCCAGCAACCTTGCTGTGTTACAATTCTTTACCTTACAACAGAGACTATATATAGCCTGGGGAAAATTTCCTGTCCTTTGCAAGGTCAATATTTGAAACTGCAAGGCTTTGGAAAACCAGGCCCTGTGAAAAGTACATTTGCTTTTTGCATACTCCACAGCAATCTAAAAAAAAACTAGGTACAAAATAATTGTGATGCATGCATCTACTAAAACAATTTTTTCGTTTTTCTCTGGTCATACAAGTGATTGGATAGTTTCTAGTTGGATCTCTATTTGTGCAAAGACTGGTTTGCAGATTCCTATACAATTTATTTTATTTATTTATTTATTTATTTATTATTTATTTATTTATTTATTTATTTATTTATTTATTTGTCTTTTTTTTTTTTTTTCGTGTCCGGCACCGGATCGCAACCCTCGGTGTTGCACCCACACCTTGCTCAGCCAGTGAGCGGGAACCGGTCTGTATGTGGGATCCGAACCCTCGGCGGGAGCGCCGCCGTGCTCCCAAGCGGCGCACTGTAGCAGTGCGCCACCGGGCCGGCCCGATTCCTATACAATTTAAAAGAAGAAAATGCTCATTTGGAAAGTGCCCAGTGGTAAACTGGTTTGCAAAAGAATCTTTGAAGAAGATTAACAAGGTTTATCTCTTTAGGAGAGATGGTTCTGTGACCAGAAGAAAAGTTGGTGAGAAAAAGTTTAAATACATAAGAAGGAGCAATTAAGGGAAAATGCTTACATAGATAGAACTGGAGACTTCAGTTATAAATAAGATGCTAGATATAGGAATCAGTAAATAATATTTCTGAAGACTTCTGGACTAATGAGACAGAAAATGGAATAAAATATTGCCTACCTATATCAAATGACAGTGAACATAGGAGACATTTCAAAAAACATTGATTGATTGAATGCCAGCATCATTAGGAAAAAAATTGAATATAAGCCATAAAAAAGTATCATGTCTTTGAAAATAGTGGTGAAACTACATCAGGGAAATATCATCCAGTCCTACTTGCTATATATCAAGGAAACTATAATTCAGTTTATGAAGGATTACAGTATGGTGAGAAATTCTATGATAGAATCAAATTTCTTAAAATTATAAATTATGTGTGGGGAAGGTGACTCAGGGAAAAACATGGACTTGCTTGTCCATTCCTAGAATATTAGGCTTAGAGTTACACACCAACATATTAAAGAAATTGTTTTGAGACAAAAAAAATTCTATTTTGATAGTATTTGAATTCCATTAGTTAACTTTTACCTTTAGAGATAACATAGGCTGAAAACAGTAATAGGTTCAAGAAGAGATTGTAAGTAAAGAGAAATTTGGGATGTGTGTTCATCCATAACCTTAAGGCTAAAGTAATGGAAGACAACCATGCTCTCCCTCAAAACATGCCTTGCCTCCACTGTCAAATATTCTAGCTTGGATGAACAGATAAGGCATTTCTTTTTAATTCAGTCAACATATTTTGTTGAGTGTTTAGCTTTCAGAATAAGAAGTCTTAACCTAACAAAATTGGCAGATACTGTGAACTAATAGTGAAAAATATATTTTCTTTTTGTCCTTGGTACACGGCAAGACTGCATTTTCTAGCCTCCCTTACAATTAGATGTAGGCATGAGACTGAATTTTAGAAAGTGGAGAGGATGTGTTTGCTATTTTTTGTATTAAGGTTTTGAGAAACAGGAATGCTCCCTCCCATTTTTTTCTCTTTGTATCAATTGGCTATTGATAACAACAAGATTGTAGGAGTTGGCAGAATCATAAGGTAGAAAGATCCTGAACTAGTCCACTTCTAATCAGATTTTAGAAAATTAAACCTGAGATCTAATATAATTTATTTTTTTCCTTCATTTTATTTTGTCAATATACAATGTGGTTGATTATTGTGGCCCATTACCGAAACCTCCCTCCCTCCTCCCTCGCCCCCCTCCCTCCCAGCAATGTCCATTCTGTTTTCTTGTCGTATCAACTTCAAGGAATTGTAGTGGTTATGTCTTCTTCCCCCCCCCCCGGTTTTGTGTGTGTGTGTGTGTGTGTGTGTGTGTGTGTGTGTGAATTTATTTATTTTTAC
>NW_007726156.1:99681-100198 GCF_000696425.1 Galeopterus variegatus | reverse complement strand
TGCCTTTGTCAAAGATCAGATGGCTGTAGGTGTGTGGGTTGATTTCTGGATTCTCTATTCTATTCCATTGATCAGTGTGTCTGTTTTTATGCCAATACCATACTGTTTTGGTTATTATAGCTTTGTAGTATAGTTTAAAGTCAGGTAGTGTTATGTCTCTGGCTTTATTTTTTTTGCTCAGCGTTGCTCTGGCTATGCGTGGTCTTTTGTTATTCCATATAAATGTCTGGATAGTTCTTTCCATTTCTGAGAAAAATGTCATTGGAATTTTGATGGGTATTGCATTAAATTTGTATATCACTTTAGGTAGTATGGACATTTTCACTGTGTTGATTCTTCCAATCCAAGAGCATGGGATATCTTTCTCTCTTCTAGTATCCTCACTAATTTCTCTCAGCAGTGGTTTGTAGTTCTCATTATAGAGATTTTTCACATCCTTGGTTAACTCAATTCCTAAGTATTTTATTTTTTGGTGGCTATTGTAAATGGGCAAGCTTTCTTGATTTCTCTTTCTTTG
>NW_007726156.1:85820-98057 GCF_000696425.1 Galeopterus variegatus | reverse complement strand
ATTTTTTGATTTCCTGCTTGATTTCTTCTTTGACCCATATGTCATTAAGTAGAATGCTGTTGAATTTCCATGTGTTTGTATAGTTTCCAGTATTTCGTTTGTTATTGATTTCTACTTTTAATCCACTATGGTCTGAGAAAATACATGGGATAATTCCAATTTTTTTGAATTTGGTGAGACTTGATTTGTTACCAAATATGTGGTCTATCCTGGAGAATGATCCATGTGCTGATGAGAAGAATGAATATTCTGAGGTTGTTGGATGGAATGTTCTGTAGATATCTGCCATGTTCAATTGGTCCAGAGTATTTTTAAGATCTTGTGTTTCTCTGCTGATTCTTTGCCTAGATGATCTGTCCAATATTGACAGTGGGGTGTTCAGCTCCCCTGCTATTATGGTAGTCGTGTCTATTTCCTTCTTTAGGTCTAATAGAGTTTGTTTTATAAATCTGGCTGCTCCAACTTTGGGTGCGTTCATATTTATGATTGTTATGTCTTCTTGATTACCCAGGACTCAGATATTTGAGTGCTTAAGGTTGTCTGATATCTCTCTCAGATTTTCTTCAATGTCTGTGATTCTTTTTTCTTTTTTTTGTCTGCTTGTGTTATTTCAAACAGCCCATCTTCAAGTTCAGAGGTTCTCTCTTCAACTTCCACAAGCCTGTTGGTCAAACTCTCCATTGTGTTTTTTATTTTGCTGAATAACTTCCTTAGTTCGGCAAGTTCTGCTACATTTTTATTCAGGGCATTGATTTCCTTGTACATTTCCTCTTTCAGGTCCTGTATACTTTTCCTTGTTTCATCATGATGTGTAGCTGAGTTTTCTTGTATCTCATTCAGTTTCCTTAGAATTATCAGTCGAAATTCCTTGTCAGTCATTTCAAAGGCTTTTTTTTCTATAGGATCTAGAGCTTGAGATTTATTATCTTTTGGTGGTGTACTTTCTTGATTTTTTGTATTTCTGGTATCTTTTCTTTGATGTTTATTCATTGTGGCAGGGCGTTTCACAGTCCACCGGTTTGACACTATTGACTGACTAAGATGTTGTTGTGGTTGCCAATTTGGTATGGCTACGTCAGTGACTCCCTGTTCTGTGCACTCTGGCCCGGGCTGCTGGGATGCGCTGAGGCACCACAGAGCGTGTGGTCTCTGCAGAGCTTCCCCTTCCCCTGCAGGATGTCTCCCTGCTCTCTGCGCGCTAGGCCAGGCTTGTGATGGAGCCGGGTGGCGGTAGTGAAGCCTACCTGCGGCTGGATCGTATGGCGGTGGCCCCCGCACAGGGTGTGTGGACTCTATTGAGCTTCTATCTCCCTTGCTGGATGACTCTGTGCTCCGTATACATTGGGCTGGGCTGCTGGATTGGGCAGCAGCAGCATGGGCCCTGTGGAGTTCCCGCCTCCCCTGCCGGATGTCTCCCCCTCTGTGTGCACTGGGCTGGGCTGGGAATGAAGCCGGGTGGCAGCAGTGAAGCCTACCTGTTGGATCACGCAGTGGCAGCCCCGCAGGGCGTGTGGTCTCTGCAGAGCTTCTGCCTCTCCCGCTGGACGTCTCCCTGTCTCCGCCGCGGGTTGATTCGCTTCCAGTTCCAGGGATGGGTGGGTGGGGGCGGTGGGTCAGAAGCTGCGGTCACTGCTGCAACCCGGGGTGACACACTCCGGCTCAGGCCTCCATGTTTCCACGTCTGTGGCTGCACGTGGGCTGTGGTGCACAGGTGGGTCGCACGCGTGGGTTGGGTGAAGATTCCCGGTTCTCGGCAAGGTAAAGACACCTTTTCGAAGTCGTTCCTTTGCCCCGATTCTGCTACAGCTGCATCTGGCGTGGGCCTCAGGCTGCTTCTACTCGTGGCGGAAAAGTGGCAGGCAACTCTCCTCTTCCGCCATCTTGACCTCCACTGTAGTGTTGAGCAAAGGGAAGACTCTGGTTTCAGGGCACAAAATGAATGTCACAGAGAAATCCTGTGGCTCCCGGGTCTCCCCTGCGGGCTGAGCCCGAGCAGCTCCGCATTTTTGCCACGGAGAAAGTGAATAGACGGCCGCTCCTCTGGTGGTGGCGGCAGCGGCTCCTCTGCAGACTTCTCCAGGACCCAGCTCCGATCTTGACACCTTTATTTTAAAAGCTCGGCTGCCAGCGGGCAGTTTCTGAGGCTGAGAAGTCCAAAGTCCATCTGGTGGTGGCAACAGTGACCTGGGAGTCTCCCATTGCAAGATGGTGGAAGCCTCTAATGTAATTTAGAAACTCAATTTTTATTCATCCAAGTTACTAAGATTATATTGTGTATTTTTAGAAAGCTATCATACATTGTAAGTGCTCAATGAATGTATGAAAGAAAAATAATGTTTCTCATCTCTCCTGTGGTCTCTAATAGTACAGACTTACTGCAAAATAAAAGTTCAATAAATACTGGCTTATTAGTACCCTTGTAAGTCTCATGATATACATTTTAGCTGTTTTCAACCAGCTAGAGTGCTGGTTTTAGAAACAGTTTACTTATTTATTAGGAAGGTAATATAGAACAGAGCTAAAGCAAAGGGAAAAAATCTTCCTGAGGCATTATGTATCTTACAGTGTAAGGAAGTGTACTCTCCAAAGGGCATGGTAATATAACCTAGAGAGTTCACCTGAGGCACAGGAAGCCAGGGGCGTAAGTAGATTACAAAGAGAATGCCCCAGAAACCTTAAAATATGCAATTGTGATATAGTGCAGAGAGAAATCTCAATTGTTTAGATTGCTGGCAGCTCAGCTGAAAAGCACAGAGATTTAACTAGAATTTCACCAATACTCAGATCCTAATTCTGGCTAAAAGGAAATACTGTCTATCTACTCAAAATATTTGGAGAGTGATAAAGTGAATCAAGCTATAGCTGCGACAAAGCCCAAATCATCTTCAACTACAGATCAGATTGATTTCAACCTCCCACTCTAGGAGCCTGAAAAAAGAAGGGGCATGCCCTTTTCTGAAGGTAACTATTATTTGTTTTCATACCTACTGTACTTTCGTATAAAATACCCAGCACACAGTAAAATAGTGTAAGACATGCAAAGGCATAGAAAAGTTTGATCCTGAGAGGAACCAGTCAATAAAAGCAAACTTGGAGGTTGCTCAGATGTTTGAATTATCAGGGGTTGATAAGGATAATAAAAATGCTGAAAGATCTGGTGTAAAAAAAAAAAAGGGAAACATGCATGAAGAGAGAGAGAATTTCAGCAGAGACAGGGAAAGTTTATAAACCACAAAAATAATTCTAAAACAGTATGATTTTATACCACACATAGAGGAAAGGATCAGTAAACTTGAAGACAGGGCAATTGAAAGTATACAAAGTGAAAGTCAAAGAAAAAAGGAGTGAAAATTAAAATAATGGAGTATAGGGCCGACCCTGTGGCGCACTCGGGAGAGTGCGGCGCTGGGAGCGCGGCGACGCTCCTGCCGCGGGTTCGGATCCTATATAGGAATGGCCGGTGCACTCGCTGGGTGAGCATGGTGCAGACGACACCTCACCAAGGGTTGCGATCCCCTTACCGGTCACGAAAAAGACAAGAAAAATAAAATAAAATAATGGAGTATATGAGATTCGAAGACAAAATCAAAGGCAGTCTACTGCTCTTGTCATTGAGTCTCAGAGAAGACTGAGAGAATGGTATAGAAAAAAAAGTCTGAAGAACTATTGACTAAGAACTTATTCAAAATGGGTGGAAATTAACACAGAGAAAAATTCTAGTTTTTAAAAGTAATTAGCCAGACTGATATACTGGTGATGGACTTTGGATGTTTTGTCCTCCCAGAACTCATGTGGAAATTTGATCTCCAGTGTGGCAGTGTTGGAAACTGTCATGGGGGCGGATTCCTCGTGAATGGATTAGTGCTTTCCCTGGGGGGGGGGGGTAATGAGTGAGTTCTTGCTCTATAAGTTCCCAAGAGAGCTGGTTGTTTATTAGCACCACACTCTCCCGAGTGAGCCACGGGCCCGCCCAGAGCTGGTTGTTTAAAAAGACCCTGGCACCTCACCTCTCTCTCTTGTTTCCTCTCGCCATGTGATCTGCTTGTAACCACCAGCTGCCTGCTGCTTCCTGCCATGAGTAGAAGCATCCCGAGGCCCACACCAGATGCAGCTGTCCCAGAATTGTAAGCCAAATAAACCTCTGTTCTTTATAAATTACCCAGTCTAAGGTTTTTCTGTTGTAGCAACACAAACGGACTAATACAACTGGGTAGAATACTATCCCCCCCAAAATTTATGTCCACCTGGATCTTTAGAATGTGACCTTATTTGTAAATAGGTTCTTTGCTAGTTAAGGTCATACTAAATTAGGGTGAGCCCTAAATTCAATGACTAGTGTCTTTGTAAGAAGGCCATGTGGAGACAGAGAAGGCCGTATGAAGACAGAGGTAGAGAATGGAGTGGTACAGCTTCAAGCCAAGGAGTGCCAAAGATTGCTTACAACCAGAAGGTAAGAAGAGGCAAAGAAGAATCCTCTAGAGCCTTCAGAGAGAGCCTTGATTTTGGACTTCTAACTTCTAGAACTATGGGAGAATAAACTTCTGTTGTTGCAAGCCACCTACTTTATGGTAATTTGTTATGGCAGCCTAGGAAACTGAGAAAATGGACCAAGTTAAAAAAATTTTTTTTACTTATACCAAGAATAAAAAGGGGGACATCGCTACATAGCTTATTAACGTTAAAGATAATAAGGGCATGCTATGAATAATTTTATGCCAATAAATTCAGTAACTTAGGTGAAATTGTTCAATAACTTAGATGAAATGGACAAATGTCTTGAAGCATGACTTGTCAAAAATGATGCAAGAAGAAATAGGAAATCTAAAAATAGTTCCATATTTTTTAAAGTATTGATAATCATAAACCTTGCTGAAAAGAAAACTCCAAGCCCTAAGTATGTCACTGGAGAATTCTGTCAAATATTTGGGTTAGAAGTTACACTAAACTCTACACAAACTTTGAAAAAGTAGAGAAAAAATTTCAGTTTGTTTTATGAGGCCAGTATAACTTTGATAACAAAACTTGACAAAAATATTACAATAAAAGAAGATTATGTATCAGAATTCCTTGTGAATATGGATGCAAGAATATTTAAGCTAAAATAAAATATAATTTAGCAATAAAAAAGCAATGATGTGTTCTGACCAAGTGGGGCTTAACCCAGTAACATAATATACCCCATTAACATAAATGAGAAAAACCATATAATTATATCAACAGATACAAAATAATTTGACAAAATTGGTAGTAATAAACTTTTTCTATATTAACAATAAACAATTAGAAAATGCAACATAAAATACTATCACAATTGCATAAAACAGTCATATACGTAGGAATAATTCTAATAACATGTATGCAAGACCTTTACACTGAAAGCTACAAAACATTGCTGAGAAGAAATTTAAAATACTTAAGTGAATGGAAAGGTATATCACATACATGTATCGGAAGACTCAATATTGTTAAGATACCCAGTCTTTGCTTGATGATTTATGGATTCAGGGTAACTCCTAGCACAATTCCAGCAGTATATTTTTAAGAAATTGACTAGCTGATTCTAAAATCTAGAAATTCAAAGTGTCTAGAATAGCCAAAGCAAAATTGAAAAAGTTGGTGGACTTATAGTATCTGGTTTCAAGATGTATTATAATGCTACAGTAAACGGGACAATATGGTGTTGATACAGGATAAACAGACAAAGGGAACAACCAAAATAGACAAATGCATACACAATCAATTGATTTTTTTTCCACTTTTTTATTGTGGTAAAAACAATACATAATAAGATTTACCATTTTAACCCTGTTTAAGTGATTTTACTTTTTTTTTTTTTTTAACATGACTTGGAGTTTTCAAACATTTATGGCTAGTGTAAAACCATACAACCACTTTGAAAAATTGTTCGGCACTTATTTCATAAATGTAAATTTACAATTACTATGTCAACCAGCAATTCTGCTGATAGGTATTTACCCAAAAGAAATAAAAACAGATGTCCACCCAAAGACTTGTACCTGAAATCTTATAGAAGCTTTATTCATAATAATCCCAAATGGGAAATAAAAGTTCATCAGCAGCTGAATGGATAAAAACATTGTACTGTATCCATAGAATCAAATGCTAATCAATTAAAAGGAAACAAATTACTGATGTATGCAAATACAGGATTACATTAAAAAACATACTTAGTGAATGCATTAGACACAAAAGATATTTCATTTATATGCAATTTTGGAAAAGGCAAATATATCTGTAATTATACAGGACAAATTAGTCTGCATCTGGGCCTGGGAGTGGGAGGAATGACTGCAAAGGTAATTATAGAAGTTATGGAATGCTTTTACCTTTTGATTCTGGTAGTGCTTACATTGCTGTATATATTTGTAATAACTTATCTAAATACATGTATGATGGATATATTTATTGTGAGTTATATTTCAATAAGGTTTAAATTAAAATTTAAAAATCTTTTAGAAGGCGTCAAAGATCTACATAGACACTGGTGAATTGTGAGGCCAAACTTCACAAAGAAGGGAAGCCCAAAGGATTGAGCCTGTCATTGGTGCTGCTTTTTTCTCAACTTGTGGCAATTGCCAATTTCAAAAGCAGATTCTGGGAGGATGCAAAACCAAGCATCACTTTCAGCAAACTCATGGTACTACAATTACAAATGTTGGAATAATTGGGAAGGAGGTGAGACCCTGGCAAACAAGACCAACTTTCAGTTGGGACTCTGACAAGGGTGAGGCTGAAGTGAATACAGATATTTCTTCGTAGAATATAAATCCCATCTTCAGATCTTATCATTTCTGGAATAGGTTAATGTACTCTGGGAGCTCTAATTCCCCTAACCTGTTTAAAAGAAGCATGAGTAAATTCTCTCTGGAGTAAAATAATATATAGAGTCACAAATTATATCTATAATTTTTCACATTAAATCTCACATTAAAATATCTGGCAATCAATCAGATGAGTATATGGGAAAACAAGAATTGAGCGAGTACCAAGAAAACATTTTAGACCACAAGGAAATCCAAATAATGGGATTGACAGATGTGGACTTCAAAATAATTAAAATTGGATAACAAGATGGAGGTATTTAGCAGAGAACTGGAAGCCATGCAAAAGAATCAAATGAATATTCTAGGGCTTAAACATGTAATAACGCAAATTAAGGAAGTAGTGCATTCATTTAAGAATAGATAAAATGTAAAAGAAAGAGAATTAGCAAGCCGGAAGATTAGTAAGGGGAAAATATTTAGGTGGAGTCACAGAGAGGCCAAAAAAAAAAAAAAGAAAAAAAATCAGTATTTGGTGAAGGACCATAATAGATGTACTAGACATAGTGAAAAAGACTAAATGATTGGAGTGGAGGAGAGTGGAGAGAGAGTGGTCCTGACAGTTCTTCAAGAGATAGATACTGGCCAAAGAATGTTATAAGACCACAGAAAGACATCAATTTGAAAATCCAAAAAAAGTGTTATAAACCCAAAGCAAAGTCAACGAAAGTCAGCCATACCTAGATACATCATGGTAATATTGCTTAAAATCAATGACAAGAAGAAAATCTTTAGCCAAAGGAGAGAGACATTATCTTTAAAGGAGATAAGACTTAGAAGTGACTTTAACAGAAGTAATGGAAAATAGAAGGCAATGGAATGATGTATTCAAAGAGGTACAAAAAATTTGCCAACTTACATCTGCATATTAAATGAAATACCTATCAAAGTGAAATAAAAATGAAGACATTTTTGGATCTACAAGGCCAAGATTCGCCAGTAGACTCTTACAAAATAAAAAGGAGGTTCTTGAAGCAAAAGAAAAAGAATTCCAGAGGCAATATTGGAAATTAAACAAGAAACCAAAACAAAATGGATAATTAAATGGGTAAATCTAAATTCATGTTGACTGTATAAAATAATAATAGTAATAAAAGCAACAATATATTCTGGGCTCTAAAACGCATGTCATTAAAATACATGAAAAATTGCACAAAAATCAAGAGAGGGATAAATTAAAATGTTTTAAGTTCTCTTAATTGCCCAAGAAATGTGCATAAGATTTTGATGTTAATGAATCAAGGGAAGTGTTATGAACTGAACATTTGTGTTCCTCACCCCCTACACCAAATCAGTATGTTGAAGCACTAACTGCCAACGTGATTGTTTTAGAAGATGGGGCCTTTGGGAGGTAATTAGGTTAATATGAAATCATGAGGGTAGAGCTTCCATGATGGGACTATTGCCCTTATAAGAGGAATAGACACCAGAGCTTCCTCTCCCCACCATGTGAGAATACAGCAAGAAGGCAGTCATATGCTAGTCAGGAAGAGTCCTCACTGGAATTCGACCTTGCTGGCACTCTGATCTCCGACTTCCCAATTTCCAGAATTGTGGAAAATAAGTGTTTGTTGTTTAAGCCACTCAATCTCTGGTACTCACTTTACTCTGACAATTTTTTTTTTTAATTGAAGAAAACTTTAAATATGTTCTCTGCCTTTTAAGAAGGAACTACAATTCATTCCCCTTTGAGAAGGTAAATCTCTTTATGGAAATTTTCAGCTAATTTACAAAGATTTAGAAACATGTGAAGACATTCATTCAAAGATTTTATTTACTGAAGATCAAAATAAATAGTTATAGAAATTGTTGGGGGAACAGGATATTCACATAATGCAAAAGGTTTATTGAACTGGTTATTTGCTTATTGCAAATGGAAAGCATACCTTTATATTGGAAAGGACTGGTGCTCATCACATTAACCAAGGAATCAAATTTAGTCACACTAATATTAGGATAAACTGACACAATGTGTGTCTCCTCATGGGATACATAGCATCAACTGTGAAACATTCTTGCCAAAATTATTTAACCTGAATGAAATTAAGTTTTTAGACCAAATTTTATTTTACCACAAATACTGAAGATAAAGAAAAAAGTTAAATGACACAATGAGGTAACACTGAGGCAAATTCTCGGTGTGGTATATGAAACTAGACAACTGGCATAATCTCTTAAAAGCTTTTATCTCAGTGTTACAGACTAACACTTTTAGATTATGGAAGCCCAATGGTCCCACCTCAACAACTTAAGAAAACACAGAACATTTTCAAAAATTATGGTTTTAAAGATATTGGGGAACTGTGAGAATAATGAGCACTAAAACAATTAGAGCTCCAGAGAGAGGGTGTTCTTGCAACTGCCCCAGGGGCCAATCACTGATTCTGGTCATGGACAGATGATGGACCTTGTCTTAACAAAGAGACTCTGTTGAGTAAATGAGATGAAAGCAAGGCTTCTAACACTTGCTTGAGATGTAACAATAGATTGGAAAATTGAGGGGCCCCATGTAAGTTTTATATTAGCTACTGATAAGACAAGCAGACCAAAGAAATAACAAAGATACAGAATATTTGGACAACACATTTCATAAATGCAGTATAATATATGTAGAACCTGTATTCAGCAACTTCAGAATATACATTCACTTCATGTGCATATAGAAAATTTACCAACACATGCAATATATTGTGTCAAAAAGCAAGTTTCAGGATTTTCCCCTAAGACCTTTGTGAGTTCTGGAGCTGCATGGTACAGATTAGAAGGTTAAGCTGAGGGCCTGTTAAACGGAATAGGAAATATACTATGTACAATTAAGAACTGGGTTTAACAGCAAAATACAGGATTCAAGAATGTAAAGACATGACAATAAAAAATATGCAAACTGAAGCACATAGAGAAAATGAATGGAAATGAGTACAACAGCTTAAGAGACATGGACCATAGAAAATCTAACATATAATTGGTGTCCCAGTAGGCGAGAAAAGAAGGGAAATAGAAGCAACATTTGCCAAGATAAGGGCCAAAGATTTTCACAGATTGACAAAAAAGTCAAATGAATTTAAGGATTTAGTGTATCCTCAAGAGACAAAACCTACACATATGGACAACATGGTCAAATTATGAAAAACCAAGTAACAGAAAATTCTTAAAGGCAGGTAGATAGAAGGCACGTTACATTCAAAGGAACAACATAAATACTCAGCTGATTTTCTAATAGGATGAAAGTCAAAAAAATGGCTTTATTTTGTTCAAAAAATTATTTACATTGAAATGTAGATCTTACATACACAGTTTGATGAGTTTTGAAAAATGCACACGTTTATGAAACCCAACCCCATAAAAGAACATTTCTATCATTCCAGGTGGATCGGTTGTCCCTTTTCGGTCCCCATCCTTCCCCAAAGACAATTGACTTTTGACCACAGATTGTAGTTTTGCCTATTTTAGAATTTCAGAGAAATTCATTCATATAATATGTAATGTTGCCTCTCTGTTTTGATTGTCTAAGCTTAATGTTCTAGAGATTTATTCATGATGTTGCATGTGTCATTTGTTTCTTTTTATTGCTCACTAGTTTTCCATTCTGTGAATGAACCACAATTTGTTTATAGATGCTCCTTTTGATGTAAATTTGGGTTGTTTTCATTTTGAGCCATATGGAAAAAGTTGCTACAGACATTGTTGTACAAAAGCTTTTTGTGTTAATGTGTTTTCATTTATCTTGAGAAAATATCTAAAAGTAAAATTGCTGGATTGTAAGATTGATATATGTGTGACTTTATGGTAAACTATGAGACCAATTTCCAAAGTGATTTCACCATTTTATAATAGCAATGTTTGAATACTTCAGTTGCTAAATAGTTTTGCCATCATGGATGTTTATTGCAGATCAATTTGGTGATTAACAAAAACCTACAGTTAACATTTTACATAAAGAAAAGTGATCCTGGGCCGGCCCCGTGGCACACTCAGGAGAGTGCAGTGCTTGGGAGCACAGCGGCGCTCCCGCCGCAGGTTCGGATCCTATATAAGGATGGCCAGTGCGCTCACTGGCTGAGCGCGGTGTGGGTGACACCACGCCAAGGGTTGTGATCCCCTTACCGGTCACAAAAAAGGACAAAAAAAAAAAAAGTGATCCAATCTAAGAAATTAACTTTGGTACAATAATGTTAAAGTATTTCTGATTTCACTAATTTTCTCAGTAATGTTCTTTTTCTGCTTCAGGATCCAATCTGAGATCTCAAGTTACATTTACTTCTTTTGTCTTACTAGAGATAGGATGAGGGTAAAAGTAAAATTTTAAAAAAGTAAAGATCATAAAATGAATAAAAGGTGATTGATGGACTTGTGATCTCATTTTTTAACTTTTTAATTTTTTATTTTGAAGTAATTGCACACTACAGGAAGTTGCAAAAATAGTACAAATCCCATTTATCCTTTACCCTTTTTCCCCTAGTGGTAATATCTTATATAACTAGTAAAATATCAGAATTAGGAAATTGCCAATGGTACAGTACTGTTATGTACATTACATACCTTATTCCGATTTTTACCATTTTACATGCATTGATTTGTGTGTGGATGTATTTCTGTCATTTTATTTCATGTATAGAATCATATGACCACTACCACAATTGAGATACGGAACTTCCATAATCACAAAGGAACTCCCTCATGCTAACTTTTTATATTTGTACCTCCTCATCTCTGTCTTCTTGAAAACACTAATCTTTTCTCTGTCTCCATTTTTTGTCACTTTAAGAATGTAATATAAATGGAATCATACAGTGTGTAATCTTTGGAGATTGACTTTTTTTTCACTACACGTAATACCTTTTGATCCATCCACATTGTTTTTATATGGATAGTTATAGGTGCTCCTCAATTTATGATGGGGTTACATTCCAATAAACTCATTGTAAGTTGAAAATATGTTAAGTCAAAAATGCATTTAATACACCTAACCTACTAAACATGATTATCTTAGCCTTCCTTAAACATGCTCAGAATACTTACATTAGCCTACAGTTGGGCTAAATCATCTAACACAAAGCCTATTTTATAATACAGTGTTGAATATCTCAAGTAACTTATTGAAACTGTACTGAAAGTGAAAAACAGAATGGCTGTATGGGTATTCACCACTAACATACACAGGTGAAAGCACACTGGGCCTACAGAACATTTGAAGCATTGAACTAAAATTAATTACTGGATGAGGGGATGCTACATTGACAGGTCCATCAATTTCTCTCTGTTCTGATGAGGCTCAAGAATAGCTGGTAGGGCCGAGCCCGTGGCGCACTTGGGAGAGTGCAGCGCTGGGAGTGCAGTAGCGCTCCCGCTGCGGGTTTGGATCCTATATAGGGATGACTGGTGCGCTCACAGCACT
>NW_007726156.1:55262-85526 GCF_000696425.1 Galeopterus variegatus | reverse complement strand
AAAAAAAAAAAAAAAAAAAAAAAAAAAAAAAAAAAGAATAGCTGGTAGAAGGTGCTGGATCACCAAAACTTGATGGTTTATCAGGCATAGTATTCAGGAAGATGTTCAAGTATCATCATTTACCCTCATGATTGCATGCCCAGCATCACAAGAGGGTATTGTACTGCATATTACTAGCCCAGGAAAAGATCAAAATTCAAAATTTGAAGTAAGGTTTCCAGTTAATGCTATCACATTTTCACCATCGCAGAGTTGAAAAATCATAAGTCAAGACTGTCTGTGTTCTCTTTTTATTGGGGAGTGGTGTTCCATTGTAAGGATGCACCTGACTTTATTTAACCACTCATCCATTGAAGGATATTTTGGTTATTATCAATTTGTTGCTATTACAAATAAAGCTGCTAACAACATTGGCACAGGTTTTTGTGTGAAAATAAATTTTCATTTCACTGAGATAAATGCCCAAGACTGACTTCTGGATTGTATGGTAAATGCACATGTAGTTTTATTAGAAACTGCCAGTGTTTTTCAGAATGGCTATACCACTTCATTTTCTCACAAGCAATGTGTGACAGATCTAGTTTCTCTACATCCTCAAAAATATTTGATGGTACTGCTATTTTTAATTTTAGATGTTCTAATAGTTGTATAGTGGTATCTCATTTTGGCTTTAGCTGGCATTTTCCTAATGGCTAAAGAAGTTGAATATCTTCACATGCTTATTTTCCATTTGTATCTCCTCCGTGGTGATAATTGTTCATGCTTTTTGCCCATTTTCTAGTTGGATTTATTATTTCTGCTGAATATACATACATACATATATACGTATTTGTGTGTGTGTACGTATAAAGACCTTTGTCAGATATGTGGTTTGCAAACATTTTCTCCCAGTTTATAAGTTCTCTTTTCATCCTCTTGATATACAAGACTGAATTGCTTTTGAACCTTTTGTCAAAAATCAATTATACATATGTGGGTCTATTTCTGGACTCTCTATTTTGCTCAATTGATATATTTGTCTGTGTTAAAGCTAATATCAAACAGTCTTTATTAGTGCAGTTATATAGTAATTCTTGAAATCAGACTAATTTCTCCCAAACTTTTTTCAAAATTATTTTTGCTATTAAAATTCTTTTGATGTTCCATGTAACTTTTGGAATAGACCTGTCTATATCTACAGAAAAAAAAATCTTGCTTGGATTATGATAGAAACTGTGTTAAACTTGTATATAAATTTGAGACCTCTTAGCTCTGTGGAGTCTTCTGGTCCATGAATTTATATCCATTTATTTAGTTAGAGATTTCATTGCTTTCATCAGCATTTTGTAGGCTTCAGCATACAGGTCCTGTGTGTGGGTTTTGTTTTGTTTTTAGATTTGCACATAATCACTGGTTTTTGAGCAATTCTAAATGGCATTGTGTTTTTTTAAATTTCAGATCCCATGTGTTTGTTACTAGTATAAAAATATGATTAACATTTGTATGCTGGTCTTGTATTCTTTGATCTTTCTGAAGTCATTTATTTCTAGGAGGGACTTTTTGTTTTGTTTTGTTTTTGCAGATTTCTTGTAATTTCTTTTTTATAAACAATTATGTCATCTGCAAACAGATGTTTTATTTCTTCCTTTCCAATCTCTATGATTCTTATTTTGTTTCTTGCATTATCATGTTGGCTAGGACTTTCAGTATTATATTGCATAAAATTGGGAGAGTGAGCATTTTGCCTTTTTTATGATTCCAGGTAGATAGCATAAATACCATTAAGTATGATATTAGTTGTAGGACTTTTATATGTGCTCTTTATCAAGTTGAGGATGTACAACTCTACTTCTAAATTACAGTTTCTTTCATGAAAGAGCGTTGAATTTTGTCAAATGCTTTTTCTGCATCAATTGACAATGATCATGTGATTTTTCTTCTTTGGCCTATTTATATGGTGGATTATATCGATTGTTGAATATAGAACCAGTCTTGCATCCATAGAGTAGTTCCCACCTGGTTATGGTGTATAATTAATTTTATATATTAATGTAAATATTCTGTTTCCCAATTTTTTTTAGAGCAATTCATTTGTTTGTTTATTTTTTATTTTTTTATTGAATCGAAATTGATTATACATATTTTGGGGGTTGAACATTGAGATATGTTGATTAAATCAATATTACTAGCATACGTATTGTTACAAATTATAATTATTCTTTATGCCCCTTGTCCAATCTCTCCTCTTCCCCCATTCCCTCCTCCTCCCCCTCTAATTACCCTAGATTTCTTCTCTCCTTCTGAAAGAATAATGGTTACCCTGTTAACTTGTTGCCTAGACGATCTGTCCAATGCTAAGAGATGTGATCAGGTCCCCCAATATTATCATAGAGCAGATGCTTCTTCTGTCACTCTGAAATGGGTTTTGTGAAAAGAGACATCCTCTTCTTTTCTTTGTCTCTGCTGGTGACTCTTCTTGTGTGAATGCACTCCAGTGGTTGGCGGACCATCTGTGTGGTGGCTGTGGCTGGGCCACCCACGTGGAGGTGCTGTTTTTGGCATGCTCCTTGGCACTGGTGGTATGCCTGGTTGTGGAGTGTGTTTGGTCCCCTTCTCCATGCCTCTAGTCCCTGGGCAGGCCTCAAGGCACTGGCGCCATGTGCCTGGTTGTGGGAGAGGGGTCCAGTCCCCTTCTCCATGTCCCGAGTCCCTGGGCAGGCCCTGAAGTACTGGTGCAGTGTATCTGGTTGTGGGAGGAGGGTCCGGTCCCCTTCTCCATACCTTGGGTACCCAGCTGGGCCCTGAGGTGCTGGAGTTATGTGCCTGGCATGGGAGGAGGGTCTAGTCCCCTTCTCCATGCCTCAGGTCTCCAAGCAGGCCCCAAGGCACTGGTGCAGTGTGCCTGGTTGTGGGAGAGAGGTCCAGGCCCCTGTGCGCTCCGAGGTGCTAGCATGTTGTGCCTGGTTGTGGGAGGGAGGTCCAGTCCCCTTCTCCATACCCTGGGTCCCTGGGTGGGGCCCAAGATGCTGGCATGGTGTGCCTGGTTGTGGGAGAGAGGTCCAGTCCTCTTCTCCATGCCTCAGGTCCCTGGTGGGCTCTGAAACACTGTCTCAGTGTGCCTGGTTGTAGGAGAAAGGTCCATTCCCCTTCTCCTTGCCTCGGGTCCCCAGGCAGACCCCAAGGTGCTGGTGTGGTGTGCCTGGTTGTGGGAGGGTGGTCTGGTCCCCTTCTCCATGCCCTGGGACCATGGGCAGGCCCCGAAGCACTGGCTTGGTGTTCCTGGTTGTGGGAGAGAGGTCCAGTCCCCGTCTCCATACCTTGGGTCCCTGGGTGGGCCCCAAGGTGCTGGCTCAGTGTGCCTGGTTGTGGGAGAGAGGTCCAGTCCCCGTCTCCATGCCTCGGTGCCCTAGGCAGGCCCTGGAGTGCTGGCTCAGTGTGCCTGGTTGTGGGAGAGAGGTCCAGTCCCCGTCTCCATGCCTCGGTGCCCTAGGCAGGCCCTGGAGTGCTGGCTCAGTGTGCCTGGTTGTGGGAGAGAGGTCCAGTCCCCGTCTCCATGCCTCGGTGCCCTAGGCAGGCCCTGGAGTGCTGGCTCAGTGTGCCTGGTTGTGGGAGAGAGGTCCAGTCCCCGTCTCCATGCCTCGGTGCCCTAGGCAGGCCCTGGAGTGCTGGCTCAGTGTGCCTGGTTGTGGGAGAGAGGTCCAGTCCCCGTCTCCATGCCTCGGTGCCCTAGGCAGGCCCTGGAGTGCTGGCTCAGTGTGCCTGGTTGTGGGAGAGAGGTCTGTTCCCCTTCTCCTTGCCTTGAGTCCCTGGGCAGGCCCCAAGGTGCTGGCTTGGTGTGCCTGGTTGTGGGAGGGGGGTCCAGTCCCTTTCTGCATGCCTCGGGTCCCTGAGCAGGCCCAGAAGTTCTTGCATGGTCTGCCTGGTTGTGAAAGAGAGGACCATTTCCCTTCTCCCTGCCCCAGGTCCCTAGGTGGGCTCCGAGGTGCTGGCATGTTGTGCCTGGTTGTGGGAGAGAAGTCCGGTCCCCTTCTCCATACCCTGGGTTCCTGGGTGGCCTCCAAGGTGCTGGCATGTTGTGCCTGGTTGTGGGAGGGGGATCCTGTCCCCTTTCCCATGCTTCAGGTCCCCAGGCTGGCCTCGAGGTACTGGTGCAGTTTGCCTGGAAGTGGGAATGGGGTCCGGTCCCCGGATCCAAGCCTCCAGTTCCCAGGCAGGCCCCAAGGTGCTGGTGGTGTGCCTGGGCGAGAACCAATTTTTTGTCCTTTTCTTCTAACATGGGGTAACTTCCTGTGGGAACCAGTACTTGAGTGTGTGGTTGTTTAAATTGCTACTTTGCTGCTGTTTCCCTAGAGAAGGCTTTTTATGCAGCTCAGGGTTTAATAGTTGACCTTATAGGTACTTCTGGCTCTCCAGAGACCCGGTGGATCTGTGTTCTATAGACTCTCTGATCTGGGCCTGAGTTTTTTCATCAAACTTCACCCCATGCAATTCTGCATTCTTGACCAGTCTCCTCTGAGTGGTCCTGTGCTGATTGGGAAACAGATCGGCTGTCCTTGCTGTATCCCAGTGTTCTCCCGGTGTTCCCATCTCACCAACCACCTGTGCTCCAAACATTTCCCATGGGACGGGCCCTGCACTGGTGCCTTGCGATTGACTCAATGGCCTCTGAGTGACTCCCTTTTTTCAGCTGTTCTGGCTCCTCACTCCTGCGTGGGTCCACAGGAACCCTATTAGTGGTCTTGTTGTCCTGGGGGCCGCCAAGGCCCTCTTCTCTCTTGTTGCCTCCAAATTACTCCACCTGAAGAGCACAGCTGTGGCTTCTGCTGGCTCCTGCTCCATACGCTCAGCAGCTCGAGCCTTAAAGCAGCCACAGCCCAAAATGTTCAGAGCAGCTTTTTCTTTCTCTCATCATAGTTTCTCTCGCTTTCATGCTCTCTGTAGGTCTCTCCTCCTCTTCCCCTGAGCTCCAGTGGCCCCAGCTTGGCTGATGTTACATTTTATAGTTGTAAATTGGTTGATTTGTGGGAGAGAGTGATGCTGGGAACTGTCTATTCCGCCATCTTGATTGGATCTCCTGTTTCCCAATTTTTAAGAATTTTGCACTTAATATTTATGAGGGATATTGGTCTGAAGTTTGGGGATTTGTTTTGTACTCTGATTTTGTTATCAGTAAAATTTGCCTTTATTTTTAAATAATATTTTGCATGGGCATAGACTTGTACATTGATAGTTTTTTTTTTCTTCCACCACTTTAAATGTGTAATTATTTGTTTGTAGCTTACAGTTTCTATTAAAGTGTTAACTGTAATTATTGATTTTTTTTAATTTCATGTAATGTGACTTCCTTCTCTAGCTGTTTTTAGAGTCTCTCTTTATCTTGTGTTTTCAAAAGTTTGACTTTAATGTACCTCCCACCCCTTTGCTCTCCACCCCAGCCTTATACAACTACTAATTTACTTTCTGTCTCTATAGATTTTCCTATTCTGGACTTTCATATGAGCTCAATCATATAGTATGTGGTCTTTTGTGACTGGTGTCTTTCACTTGGCATAATTTTTCAAAGTTCATCCCTGTTGTAGCATGCATCAGTACTTCGTTCCTTTTTGTGGCAGAATATTACATTGTATGGATGGATATACCAGTTTTTAAAAAGTACATTCATCCATTCATGGACATTTGGGTTGTTTCCACTTTTGGAATATTATGAATATTACTGCTGTAAACACTCATGTACAAGTCTCTTTGTTGATATATTTTTATTTCTCTTAGCTATTTACCTAGGAATGAAACTCTGCATTATATGGTAACTCTGTGTTAATCACTTGATGAAATACCAGACTGTTTTCCAAGGAGGGTGGACCATTTTACATTCCATAGTGTATGTGTATTCTATTATCTTCATGTGCTCTCCAACACTTGCTAACTGACTTTTTAAAAATAGTAGACTTTATATTTTAGAGCAGTTATACATTCGCAGCAAAATTGAGTAGAAAGTACAGAAATTTCTCATGTCTCCTGTCCCCACACTTGCATAGCTTCCCCTACTTTCAACACCCCACACCAGAGTGGTACATATTTTAGAACTGATGAACCTACACTGAATATCCTCACCCAAAGTTGATACATTTCATTAGGGTTCACTCTTGGTGTACATTCTATGGGTTTTGGCAAATGCATGTCATGTATCCACCATATTAGTATCATTGAAAATAGTTTAATTGCCCTAAAAATTCTCTTTGCTCTGCCCACATTTCCCTTTCTCCCTTCTAACTCCTGGTATCCACTGATCTTTTTACTGTCTCCATAGTTTTGTCTTTTCCAGAATGTCGTATAGTTGAAATCATACAGTATGTAGCTTTTTCAGATTGGCTTTTCTCAATAATATTTATTTAAGGTTACCCCATGTTTTCTCATGGCTTGATACTTCATTTCTTTTTGGAATGAATAATATCTCATTGTCTGGATGTACCACATTGTTTACCCTTTTGCCTACGGAAGGACATCTTGGTAGCTTCCAAGAATTGGGAATTATAAATAAAGCTGCTATAAAAATCTATGTGCAGGTTTTTGTGGACATACGTTTTCAACTCCTTTGGGTAAATGCCAAGGAGTACAATTGCTGAATCATATGATAAAAATTTTGTAAAAAATTGACACACTTGGGGCCGGCCCGGTGGCACACTGCTACAGTGCGCTGCTTGGGAGTGTGGTGGCACTCCAGCCGAGGGTTCGGATCCCACATACAGACCGGCCGCTCACTGGCTGAGCGAGGTGTGGGCACAACACCGAGGGTTGCGATCCCGTTGCCGGTCCCGGTCTGATACGGGCGCAACACTGAGGGTTGCGATCCATTGCCGGTCATGAAAAAAGACAAAAAAAAAAAAAAAAAAAAAAATTGACACACTGTCTTCCAAACTGTACCATTTTTGATTTCTACTGATAATGAATGAGAATTCTTGTTGATTCACATCTTCAGCATTTGGTGTTGTCAGTGTTTTTGGATTTTAGCCATTTTAATAATTGTGTTGTGGTATCTTATTATTTTAATTTGAAATTCCTTAATTACATATGATGTTGAGAATCTTTTCATATAGTCGTCTCCTATCTTTATATGTTCTCTGGTGCCCTGTTTCTTAACAGAGGTCTTTTGCCCTTTTATTAACAGAGTGTTTGTTTTATTATTGTTGTGTTGTTGTAATGATTCTTTGCATATATTTTTTAAATTTTATTTTATTTTTCGATATACAATATGGTTGATTATTGTGGCCAATTACCAAAACCTCCCTCCCTCTTCCCTCTCCCCCCTCCCCCCAGCAATGTCTTTTCTGTTCATTTGTCGTATCAACTTCAAGGAATTGTAATTGTTATGTCTTCTTCCCCCGCCCCCGGTTTTGTGTGTGTGTGTGTGTGTGATTCTATTTATTTAATTTTACCTCCCACCAATAAGTGAGAACATGTGGTATTTCTCTTTCTGTGCCTGATTTATTTCATTTAATATAATTCTCTCTAGGACCATCCATCTCGTTGCAAATGGCAGTATTTCATTCTTTTTTATAGCTGAGTAATATTCCATCATGTAAATATGCCACATTTTCCATATCCACTCATCTGATGATGGACATTTGGGCTAGTTCCAATTCTTGGCTACTATAAAGAGTGCTGTGATGAACATTGGGGAACAGGTATACCTTCGACTTGATGATTTCCATTCCTCTGGGTGTATTCCCAGCAGGTGGATAGCTGGGTCATATGGTAGATCTATCTGCAACTGTTTGAGGAACCTCCATACCATTTTCCATAGAGGCTGCAAGATTTTTCAGTCCCACCAACAACGTATGAGAGTTCCTTTTTCTCCACAACCTCGCCAGCATTTATCGTTCAGAGTCTTTTGGATATTAGCCATCCTAATGGGGGTGAGATGGTATCTCGGTGTGGTTTTGATTTGCATTTCCCAAATGCTGAGTGATGTTGAGCATTTTTTCATATGTCTGTTGGCCATTTGTATATCTTCCTTAGAGAAATGCCTACTTAGCTCTTTTGCCCATTTTTTAATTGGGTTGCTTGTTTTTTTCTTGTAAACTTGTTTCAGTTCCTTGTATATTCTGCATATTAATCCTTTGTCAGATGTATGTTTTGCAAATATTTTCTCCCACTTTGTTGGTTGACTTTTAACTCTGTTAATTGTTTCTTTTGCTGTGCAGAAGCTCTTTAGTTTGATATAATCCCATTTGTTTATTTTTCCTTTGGTTGCCCGTGCTTTTGGGGTCATATTCATGAAGTCTGTGTCCAGTCCTACTTCCTGAAGTGCATCTCCTATGTTTTCTTTAAGAAGTTTTATTGTTTCAGGGTGTATATTTAATTCTTTAATCCATTTTGAGTTGACTTTAGTGTATGGTGAAAGGTGTGGGTCTAGTTTCATTCTCCTGCATATTGATATCCAGTTCTTCCAGCACCATTTGCTGAAGAGGCAGTCTCTTTCCCAGTGTATAGGCTTGGTGACTTTGTGAAAAATCAGATGGCGGTAGGTGTGTTGGTTGATTTCTGGATTCTCTATTTTATTCCATTGATCAGTGTGTCTGTTTTTATGCCAGTACCATACTGTTTTGGTTATTATAGCTTTGTAGTACAGTTTAAAGTCAGGTAGTGTTATGACTCCAGTTTTTTTTTTTTTGCTCAGTGTTTCTTTGGCTATGTGTGGTCTTTTGTTATTCCATATAAATGTCTGGATAGTTCTTTCCATTTCTTTATTTTTTTTTTAAAGATGACCGGTAATGGGATCTTAACCCTCCACTTGGTGTTGTCAGCACCACGCTCAGCCAGTGAGCCAACCGGCCATCCATATATGGGATCTGAACCCGGCGCCTCGGTGTTATCAGCACCACACTCTCCCGAGTGAGCCACGGGCCGGCCTGTAGTTCTTTCCATTTCTGAGAAAAATGTCATTGGAATTTTGATGGGGATTGCATTGAATTTGTATATCACTTTGGGTAGTATGGACATTTTCACTATGTTTATTCTTCCAATCCAGTAGCATGGGGTATCTTTCCATTTTCTTGTATCCTCTCTAATTTCTCTTAGCAGTGGTTAGTAATTCTCATAGAGATTTTTCACATCCTTGGTTAACTCAATTCCTAAGTATTTTATTTTTTTTGTGGCTATTGTAAATGGGCAAGCTTTCTTAATTTCTCTTTCTTCATGTTCACCATTGGAGAATAGAAGTGCTACTGATTTTTGTGTGTTGATTTTGTATCCTTCCACTGTGCTGAAATCATTTATCAACTCCAAGAGGTTTTCTGTAGAGGCTTTAGGCTGTTCGATATATAGGATCATGTCATCTGCAAACAGGGACAATTTGACTTCATCTTTTCCAATCTGGATGCCATTTATTTCCTTCTCTTCTCTGATTGCTCTGGCTAGTACTTCCAACACTATGTTGAATAGGAGTGGTGAGAGTAGGCATCCTTGTCTAGTTCCTGTTCTTAAAGGAAAAGCTTTCAGCCTTTCCCCATTCAGGATGATGTTGGCAGTGGGTTTATCATGTATGGCTTTAATTATGTTGAGATACTTTCCATTTATACCTAACTTATAAAGGGTCTTTGTCATGAATGAATGTTGAATTTCTTGGTGTCAATTCCTCTTTGAATGTTTGGTAAAATTCTGCTGTGAATCCATCTGGTCCTGGGCTTTTCTTTGTTAGGAGCCTTCGGATAACAGCTTCAATCTCCTTTATTGTTATTGGTCTGTTCAGATTTTCTATGTCTTCTTGGCTCAGTTTTGGGAGCTTGTGTGTGTCCAGAAATTTATCCATTTCCTCCAGATTTTCAAATTGGTTGGCATATAGTTGTTTATAGTAGTCTCTAATGATTTCTTATATTTCTGAAGTATCTGTTCTAATATCACCTTTTTCATTTCTAATTTTTATTTGAATCTTCTCTCTTCTTTTTTTGTTAGCCATGCTAATGGTTTGTCAATTTTATTTATCTTTTCAAAAAAACAACTTTTTCATTCATTGATCTTTTCTATTGTTTTTTGGGTTTCAATTCCATTAAGTTCTGCTCTGATCGTAATGATTTCTTTCCATCTGCTAACTTTAGGTTTGGATTGTTCTTGTTTTTCTAGTTCTATAAGGTGAAGTGTTAGGTTGTTCACTTGCTATCTTTCCATTCTTCTGAAGTGAGCATTTAAAGCGATAAATTTCCCCCTTAGTACTGCTTTTGCGGTATCCTGTAGGTTTTGGTATGATGTATCATTATTTTCATTAGTTTCAATAAATTTTTTGATTTCCTGCTTGATTTCTTCTTGGACCCATATGTCATTAAGTAGAATGCTGTCTGATTTCCATGTGTTTGTATCATTTCCAGTAATTATTTGTTATTGATTTCTAATTTTAATCCATTGTGGTTTGAGAAAATACATGGGATAATTCCCATTTTTTTTACTTTGTTGAGACTTGATCTGTGACCTAATATGTGATCTATCCTGGAGAATGATCCATGTGCTGATGAGAAGAATGAATATTCTGAGGTTGTTGGATGGAATGTTCTGTAGATATCTGCCAAGTCCAATTGGTCTAGAGTATTGTTTAGATCTTGTGTTTCTCTGCTGATTCTTTGCCTAGATTATTTGTCCAATATTGACAGTGGGTGTTCAGGTCTCCTGCTATTATGGTATTAGTGTCTATTTCCTGCTTTAGGTCTAATAGAGTTTGTTTTATAAATCTGGCTGCTTAAACATTGGGCATGTATATATTTATGATTGTTATGTCTTCTTAATGGATCAATCCTTTTATTATTGCATAGTGTCCCTCATTGTCTCTTTTTATGGTTTTTAGTTAAAAGTCTATTTTATCAGATATAAGAATAGCTACTCCAGCTCGTTTTTCTTTTCTGTTTGCATGGTAAATCTTTTTCCATCCTTTCACTCTTAGTCTGTGTGAGTCTTTATATATGAGGTGGGTCTCTTGAAGGCAGCATATAGTTGGATCCTCCTTTTTAATCCAGTCAGCCAGTCTGTGTCTTTTGATTGGGGAATTTAAGCCTTTTACATTAAGAGTTGTTATTGAAAACGGTTGATTTATTCCTGCCATTTTATTGATTATTGTTTGGTTGTCTTAGGTTTCTTTTGTTCCTTGCTTTCTGATTTACTGTTTGTTTTCTGTATTCTTTGGTTCCTTGGGTTGTAGATAGCCTTTTGTTTGTATGTTTTCTCTTCATGAATGCCATTTTTATTATACTAGTGGGTTTAGATTTTTCTTGGGTTTTTATGGCAGTGGTAGTTATTTTTCAGGAACCAAACCCAGTACTCCCTTGAGAATTTCTTGTAAGGGTGGTCATGTGGTAGTGAACTCCCATAGTTTTGGTTTGTCTGAGAAATATACTCTTTGCCCTCCATTTTGGAAGGATAGCCTTGCGGGGTAGAGTATTCTTGGCTGGCAATCTGTCTTTTAGTGTTTTGAATATATCATCCCATTTTTTTCTAGATTTTAGGTTTTGTGATGAAAAGTCTGATGTTAGTCTGATTGGGGCTCCCTTATAGGTGATTTGATGCTTCTCTCTTGCAGCTTTTAAGATTCTCTCTTTGTCTTTGAGTTTTGCCAATTTGACTATAAGTTGTCTTGGAGAAGACCATTTTGGGTAGAATACGTTTGGAGATCGTTGAGCTTCCTGGATCTGAAGATCTATGATTTTTCGTATACCTGGGAAGTTTTCTGCCACTATTTTGTTGAATATGTTTTGAATGCAATCTCCTTTTTCCTCCCCTTCTGGAATACCGATGACTTGGATATTTGAGTCCTTAAGGTTGTCTGATATCTCTCTCAGATTTTCTTCAATCCCTTTGTTTCTTTTTTCTTTTCTTTTCTTTTTCTTTTTTTTTTTTTTTTTGTCTGCCTGTGTTATTTCAAACAGCCCATCTTATGTTCAGAGGTTCTCTCTTCAACTTCTGCAAGCCTGCTCGTTAAACTCCCCATTGTGTTTTTTATTTCGCTGAATAAATTCTTCAGTTCAGCAATTTCTGCTACATTTTTTTTCAGGGCATTGATTTCCTTGTACATTTCTTCTTTCAGGTCCTGTATACTTTGCCTCCTTTCATCACGTTTTCTAGCTGAGTTTTCTTGTATCTCATTCACTTTCCTTAGAATTATCACTTGAAATTCCTTGTCAGTCATTTCAAGGGCTTCCTTTTCTATAGGATTTAGAGCTTGAGAGTTATCACACTTTGGTGGTGTACTTTCTTGATTTTTTGCATTTCTGGTATGTTTTCTTTGATGTTTATTCATTGTGGCAGGGGGTTTCACAGTCCATAGGATTGGCCCTGTTGTCTGACTAAGATGTTGCTGGAGTTGCCAATTTGGTATGGCTATCTCAGTGTCTGCTCAGTTGGCCACTAGTGCCTTGTGTGTGTGGTTGCCTCAGGTCTTGGGCCTCTCTGGGGAGCCACCTCTCTGGTCAGCTTGGACTCGGCCTGGCTGATGGGTCATGGGGCAGTACTGCAGGGTGTGTGGTCTCTGCCGAGATTCCACCTCCCCTGCTGGATGTCTCCCTGTTCCATGTGCACTGGGCCAGGCTGCTGGGATGTGCAGAGGCACCACAGAGCATGTGGTCTCTGCAGAGCTTCCTGTTCCCCTGATGGATGTCTCCCTGCTCCTTGCGCACTGGGCCGGGCTTTGGATGGAGCTGGGTGGCAGCAGTGAAGCCTACCTGCTGCTGGATCGTGCCATGGTGGCCCCCCCCCACAGGGTGTGTGGTCTCTACAGAGCTTCTTCCTCCCCTGCTGGACATCTCTCTGCTCCGTATGCATTGGGCTGGGCTGCTAGATTGTGCAGCTGCGGTGTGGTCTCTGCAGAGCTTTTGTCTTCCCCACTGGATCTCTCCCCGCTCCACGTGCACTGGAGTTCTCCAGGCCACAGCTGCCTCAGGCTCCACTGCAGTTTCCCCTGGAAATACTCTCTTTTGAGAGTTTAAATGCTCGCCTTGCCCTCCCCTCCCAGGGACACAGGTGCAGTCGCAGTTGCAGTAGTGGAACACTTCCAGTTCTTGGGGGCCCCTTGGTTTCAGGGAATCTGGCATGTGGTAGGTGCATAATAAACAGGAGCTGCTCTCCTGTTATTGGGGTCTGACTTTTACACTTTGTGGCTGGGTCTTGTCTTCCCTCGAGCCAGTCTCCTGATGGATTTGGAGTTGAGATGGCCAGGATCTGGGCCGCTCATGCTCTGCCGGCTCCATGGGGCGCCTCCTCCATGGAGGCCGCCGTCTTTCTTCTGGCTCCAGACCCTCCGTCCCCTCGGCCGAGGGGCGCCCCCCACCCGGGGTCTGCAGGGCTGGGAGGAGGCTGCGTACGGACCAGGTGGGAGTCCGGAGGCCAGGTGCTCTTTGCATATTTTTAATAAAAGTCCTTTATCAGATGAGTCTTTAGCAAGTATTTTCTCCCAGTTTATGGCTTCTCTTTTCATTCTCTTGACAGTGTCTTTCACAGAGCATAAGTTTTGAATGAAGTTCAGCTTATTATCAATTTTTTTTTCACTGATTGTGCCTTTGGTGTTCTATTTAAAAAGTTATCGCTATATCCAAGGTCATCTAAATTTTGTCCTTTGTTATATTCTAGGAGTATAGTTTTGCATTTTACATTTGGGTACATGACCAATTTTGAATTAATTTTGTGAAGTGTGTAATATCTGTGTCTGGATTTACTTTTTTGCAATTTTTCTAGCAGTTTTTGATGAAAAGACCATTTTTTTTCATTGTATTGCCTTTGCTCCTTCATCAAAAATCAATTGACTGTTTATGTGGTTCTCTTTCTGGGCTCTCTATTCTTCTCCAATGGTCTGTTTGTTTATTGTTTTACCAATACCAAACTGTCTCAAATACTGTAGCTTTATAGTAAGTCTTTATAGTAAGTCAAGTAGTGGTTAGTCCTCCAACTTTGTTGTCCTTCAATATTGTATTGGATGTTCTGGGTCTTCCACCTGTTTCATATAAACTTTAGAATGAGGTTATCGATATTTACTAAATAACTTGCTGAGATTTTGACTGGGATTTTATTGACTCCGTAGACCAAGTTGGGAGAACTGACTTGACAATATCAGATCTTCCTATCCATGAACATGAAACATCTCTCCATTTATTTAGTTCAATTTTTTTTCTTACATCAGCATTTTCTAGTATTTCTCATATACATCTTGTATATATTTTGTTAGATTTATACCTAAGTATTTCATTTTGGGGGGTGCTAATGAAAATGGTATTTTGTTTTTAATTTTATACTCCACTTGTTCATTGCTGTTATATAGGAAATCAATTGAATTTTGTATATAAACTTTTTATACAACAAACTTGTTATAATCACTTATTAGTTCCAGGAGTTTTTGTTGTTGTTGTTGTTGTTGTTATTGTTGTTGACTTTTTCAGATTTTCTACATAGACAATAACATCATCTCTGAAGAAAGATTTATTTTTACCTTCAGAATCTGTACCACTTATTTCCTTTTCTTGTCTTATTGCATTAACTAGGATTTCCACTGTGATATTGAAAGGAAGTGGTGAGAGGATACACACTTGCATTGTTCTTGCTCTTAGTGGAAAAGCTTCTAGTTTCTCTGCTAAGTAGGGTGTTAGCTTTAAGTTTCTGTAGATGTTGTTTATCAAGTTGCGGAAGTTCCCTTTTATTCCTAATTTGCTGAAAATTTTTATCATGAATGCGTGTTGGATTTTGTCAGATTCTTTTTCTGCACTATGTGATTTTTCTTCTTTAGACTGTTCATGTGATAGATCACATGAATTGATTTTACTGAACCAGCTTTGAATAGTCTGAATAAATTCCTCTGAACTGTGGAGTAATGTTCTTTTTATGCATTCTTGTATTAGATTTGCCAACATTTGTTGAGGATTTTTGTATCTATGTTTATGAGAGATATTGGTCTGTAGTTTTTTTTATAATGTCTTTGTCTGGTTGTAGTATTAGAGCAATGCTAACCCTATAGAATGAGTTAGGAAATATTCCCTCTGCTTTTATATTTTGGAAAAGATTATAGAGAATTGGTATAATCTTTCTTAAATCTTTGGAAGAATTCAACTTGGACCAGTACTTCATATTTTTTGAAGGTTATTGATTATTGATGCAATTTTTAAAATAAAATATAGGCCTGTTTAGATTGTCTATTCCTTATTTTTTTATGGTATACTCCTTGCATTTATTTGTGGGAGCTAAACATAAATAAATAAATGTACAAACAAATAAGTGGGGAGGGGGTGGATGAAGACACAACAATTCCTTGAATTTGCTAAGAGAAGTGAACAGATACAATGTTGGGGGAGGTGGAGGAGGAAAGAGGAATTGGTAAAGGGACATGAAAATCAACTACATTGTATATTAATAAATTAAAATAAAATAAAATAGATTGTGTATTTCTCCTTGTGTGCATTGTCACAGATGATATCCTTCAATGAATTGGTTCATTTTATCTACCTTATAAAATATGTGGGCATAATGACATTCATAATATTCCTTTCTTATCCTTTTAATGCCCATCAGATCTAGTGATGTCCCTCTTTAATTTCTGATATTAGTAGTTTATGTCTTATCTCTTTTTCTTCTTTTTAATTCAGATGATCACGAGTTTTCCCCCTTTATTCTGTTAGTGTGATGTATTATACTGAATGATTTTAATATATTGTACTATTCTTGCATTCCAGGAATAAGTCCCACTTGGTCATGGTCTATAATCATTTTAATGTGGGTCTGAATTTCGTTTGCTAGTATTTTGTTGAGGATTTCTATGTCAATTTTCATAAGGGATATTGGCCTGCAGTTTTGTTTTCTTGTAGGGTCTTTGTCTGGCTTTGGTATCAGGGTAATACTGACCTCATAAAATAGTTAGGAAATGTTCCTTCTCTCTAATTTTTAAAAAAAGATTGAGAAGAATTGGTATTAGTTTCTTAAATGATTTGTATAATTTACTGGTGAAACCATCAGGTCCAGGGATATTCTGTTTGGAAATATGTTTTATGACTGGTTTAATCCCCTTACTAGTTATATATCTGTTCATATATATTCTATTTCTTTGGTTTCATATCAGTTGGTTTTGTGTTTCTAGGAATTTGTCCATTTTATCTAAGTTATTCAATTTGTTACCATACAATTATTCATAGTAGTGTATTATAATTTTGTTTATTTGTTTCTGTAGAATTGGTAGTAATAGTCCCACTTTTATTATTGACATTAGAAATTTGAATCTTCTCTGGTTTTATTAGTCCATCTAGGTAAAGGTTTGTCATTTAAAATTGTTTTTGTTGGGCCGGCCCGGTGGCGCACTGCTACAGTGCGCCGCTTGGGAAGCGCGGTGGCGCTCCTGCCGAGGGTTCGGATCCCACATACAGACCGGCCGCTCACTGGCTGAGCGAGGTGCGGGAGCAACACCAAGGGTTGTGATCCCGTAGCCGGTCCCGGTCCGGTACGGGCGCGACACTGAGGGTTGCGATCCGTTGCCGGTCACGACAAAAAGACAAAAAGGAAAAAAAATAAAAAATAAAAAAAATAAAATTGTTTTTGTTAATACAGATTTGTAATATAGTTTGAAGTCAGGAAGTGTTATGCCTCTGGCTTTACTCTTTTTGCTCAGGATGGCTTTGGCAATTTGAGGTCTTTTGTTGTTCCATATGAATGTTAAGATTGCTTTTTCTATTTCTGTGAAGAGTGTCATTGGTATTTTGATAGGGATTGCATTGAATCTGTAGATGACTTTGGGTAGTATGGACATTTTTACTGCATTGATTCTTCCAATCCCAAAACAAGGACTGTCTTTCCATCATTTAACATCTTCTTTAATTTCTTTCAGTGTTGATTTGTAGTTCTCATTGTAGTGGTCTTTCACCTCTTTGGTTAGATTTATTCCTGGTTGTAAATGGGCTTGTTTTCTTGATCTCTTTTTCTTCCACTTTGTTGTTAGAGTATAAAAATGCCACTGATTTTTGTATATTGATTTTCTATCCTGCAACCTTACTGAATCGACTTATCAGCTCTAAGATTTTTTTGGTAGAGTTTCTTGAGTTTTCTATATATAGAATCATGTCATCCATGAACAGTGACAATTTGATTTCATCTTTACCTATTTGGATGCCCTTTATTTGGTACTGGCATAAAAACAGACATGTGGACCAATGGAACAGAAAAGAGGACCCAGAAATCAACCCATGTATTTACAGCCAACTGTTCTTTGACAAGGGCACCAAGAACATACATTGGAGAAAAGACTGCCTCTTCAATAAATGGTGCTGGGAAAGCTGGATATCAATTTGTAGAAGAATGAAACTTGATCCGTACCTCTCACCATATACCAAAATCAACTCAAAATGGATTAGAGATTTAAATATAAGGTCTAAAACTTTAAAATTCCTAGAAGAAAACATAGGGGGAAATGCTCTAGAATTTAGGACTGGGCAATGACTTTATGAATAACACCCCAAAAGCACAGGCAACAAAAGAAAAAATAAACAAATGGGATTATATCAAACTAAAAAGCTTCTGCACAGCAAAGAAACAATCAAAAGCATGAAAAGACAATCTAGAGAATAGGAGAAGATATTTGCAAACTATGCATCTGACAAGGGATTAATATCCAGAATATACAAAGAACTCAGACAACTTTACAGCAATAATAATAATAATCCAATTTAAAAATGGGCAAAGGAACTGAATAGACAGTTCTCAAAGGAAGACATACAAATAGCTAACAGGTATATGAAAAATGCTCAACATCACTAATCATCAGGAAAATGCAAATCAAAACTACTTTGAGAAATCACCTCACCCCAATCAGACTGGCTATTCTAAAAAAGAGAATAACAAATGCTGATGAGGATGTGGAGAAAGAGGAACTCTTTTGCACTTTTGATGGGACTGTTAATTAGTACAGCCATTATGGAGAACAGTATGGAGGTTCCTTAATCAACTACACATAGAACTTGCATATGATCCAGCAATCGCACTACTGGGAAAACATCAGGTCAAAGGGATACCTGCACTCCCATGTTTATTGCAGCTCTATTTACAATAGCCAGGTGATGGAACCAACCTAAATGTCCATTGGTGGATGACTGGATAAGGAAATTGTGGTATATATGCACAATGGAATACTACTCAGCCCTAAAAAAGAATGAAATTCTACTATTTGTAACAACATGGATGAGTCTGGAGAAAATTATTCTAAGTGAAACAACTCAGGTACAGAAAGAGAAATACCACATGTTCTCACTCATAACCGAGACCTGAATACATAAATAAACAAATGAGTAATAAAGAAAGACAGAAAGAAAGAACAATCACAGTAATATGTTGAACTTTTAGAAAACCAGATGTGGGAAAGGGCAGGGGAGTATATACCCAGAAGAGGGGTTGCTGGATTATATGGAAGATCTATCTGTAGTTGTTTGAGAAATCTCCAAATTGTTTTCCAAAGTGGTTGTACTAATTTACAATCCCACCAATGGTGCAATAGTATTCCCTTCTCTCCACATCCTCACCAGCATTTGTTATTCACCATCTTTTTGATCATAGCCAGTCTAACTGGAGTGAGGTTGTATCTCAATGTGGTTTTAATTTGCATTTCCCTGATGATTAGTGATGCTGAGCATTTTTTTCATGTATCTGTTGGCCATTTGTATGTCTTCCTTTGAAAAATGTCTATTCAGCTCCTTTGCCCATTTTTAAATTGGGTCATTTATTTTTTCACTTTATAATTGCTTGAGTTCTATGTATATTCTGGATATTAATCCCTTGTCAGATGCATAGCTGGCAAAAATTTTCTCCCACTCTGTAGGTTGTCTTTTCACTCTGTTGATTGTTTCCTTTGCTGTGCAGAAACTTTTTAGTTTGATATTTTCCCATTTGCTTATTTTTTCTTTTGCTGCTTGTGCTTTCCGGCTCATGTTCATAAAACCTGTGCCCTGACCTAACTGCTGAAGTGTTTCACCTATACTTTCCCTTAGTAATTTTACAGTTTTGGGTATTATACCTAGGTCTTTAATCCATTTTGAGTTGATTTTAGTGTATGGTGAGAGATGCATATCTAGTTTCATTATTCTGTATATGGATATTCAGTTTTCCCAACACCACTTGTTGAAGAGGCAGTCTTTTCCCCAATGCAGATTTTTGTTGCCTTTGTCTAATATCAGATGGTCATGAGCCTGAAGAGTGATTTCTGGGTTCTCTATTCTGCTCCACTGATATGAATGTTTATTTTTATACCATTACCATGCTGTTTTGGTTACAACAGCTTTGTAGTATAATTTGAAGTCAGAGTTATGCCTCCAACTTTGCTTTTTTTGCTCAGGACTGCTTTGGCTATTTGGGGTCTTTTGTTTTTCCATATGAAAGGTAAGATTGTTTTTTCCACTCTGTGAAGAATGCCATTGGTACTTTGATGGGGATTGCATTGAAGCCGTAGATCGCTTTGGGTAGTATAGACATTTTCACAATGTTAATTCTTCTAATCCAAGAGCATGGAATATTTTTCCATCTTTTTGTGTCTTTAATTTCTTTCAGAAGTGGTTTGTAGTTCTCATCATAGAGGTCTTTCGCCTCCTTGGTTAAATTGATCCATAGATGTCTTATTTTTTTCATGACAGTTGTAAATGGGCTTATGTTATTTCTCTTTCTGTTAATTCATTATTTGAGTATATAAATGCTACTGACTTGGGGGCATTTATTTTGTATCCTGCAATGTTACTGAAGTTATTAACTAGCTCTAGGAGTTTTTTGATAGAGTCTTTAGGTTTTTCTTTATATAGTATCATGTCATCTGCAAATAGAGAAAGTTTGACTTCATCTTTTCCAATCTGGATTCCCTTTACTTCTTTCTCTTGCCTGATTGCTCTGGCTAGTACCTCCAGTACTATGTTGAATAGAAGTGGTGAGAATGGACATCCTTGTCTTATTCCTTAAAGAAGGGGAAGGCCTTCAATTTTTCCCCATTCAGAATGATACTGGCGGTGGGCTTGTCATAAATGGCTTTTATTATGTTAAGATGTTTTCCTTCTATACCTAATTTGTTGAGAGTCTTTATCATGAAGGGATGTTGAATTTTGTCAAATGGTTTTTCACCATCTATTGAGATAGTCATATGGTCTTCGTCCTTGAGTGTTGATGTGATGTATCACATATATTGACTTTCATATGTTAAACCATCCTTGTATCCCTGGGATGAATCCCACTTGATCACAGTGTATAATTTTTTCAATATGTTGCTGTATTCTGATTGCTAATATTTTGTTGAGGATTTTAGCATCTTGGTTCATCAAGGATATTGGCCTGTAATTTTCTTTTTTTGTTATCTTTATCTGGTTTTGGTATCAGAGTTATGTTGGCCTCATAACATAAGTTTGATTGAATTTGGGAGAGTAGCATCTGTTTAATTGTTTGGAATATTTTGAGGAGAATTGGTACTAACTCCTCTTTAAAAGTTTGATAGAATTCAGCTGTAAAGCCTTCTGGACCCAGAGGGGTTTTTTTTGTTGGAAGATTGCTAATTACTTCTTCAATCTCTTTGCTTGTTATTGGTCTGTTCAGGTTTTCTATCTCTTCTTGGTTCAGTCTTGATAATTTATGTGTCAAAAAACATCCATATCTTCCAGATTTTCAAAATTGTTGTCATACAGTTGTTTATAATACTCTCTGATGATTCTTTTTATTTCTGTCGTATCAGTTGTAATGTCTCCCTTTTCATTTCTAATTTTTGTCATTTGGGTCTTTTTTTTTTTTTTAAATCTAGCTAATGGTGTGTCTATTTTATTTATCTTCTTGAAAAACCAACTTTCAGTTTTGTTGATCTTTTCTATTCTTTTTTGGGCCTCTCTTTCATTTAGTTCTGCTCTGATCTTAATTATTTCTTTCCACCTACTGCCTTTAGGTTTGGATTGTTGTTGTTTTTCAAGTTCTTAGAGGCATAGTGTTAGGTCGTTTATTTGAAGTCTTTCCATTTTTTTGATATAAGCATTTACTGCAATAAATTTGCCTCTTAGTACTGCTTTTGCAGTATCCCACAGGTTTTGGTATGATGTGTCTTTATTTTCATTAATTTCTAGAAATATTGTGATTTCCTGTTTAATTTCTTCTTGGACCCATAGGTCATTCAGGAGCCTATTATTTATTTTCCATGTATTTGTATAGCTTCCAGCATTTTGCTTATTGTTTAATTCCAGTTTTAGTCCATTGTGGTCTGAAAAGATAGTTGGAATGATTTCAATTTTTTAAAAATTTGCTGAGACTGGATTTGTGACCTAATATGTGGTCTATCCTGGAAAATGTACCATGAGCTGATGAGAAGAAAGTGTATTCTTTAGCTGCTGGGTGAAATGTTCTGTTTATATCTGCCAAGTCCAGTTGGTCTACTGTGTAGATTAAATCCTGTGTTTCTTTGTTGACTTGTTGCCTGGAAGTCCTGTCCCATACTGAGAGATGAGTGGTCAGATCACCCACTATTAATGTGTTAGGTCCTATCTCCTTTAGTTCTAAGAGTGTTTGCTTAATATATCTGGGCACTCCAGTATTGGGAGCACACGTGTTTATGATTGTTATGTCTTCTAGATGGATAGTTCCCTTTATCATTATATAGTGGCCTTCTTTGTCTTTTTAAATGTTTTTTGGTTTAAAGTCCATTTTGACCGATATAAGAATAGCTACTCCTGCTTGTTTTTGGTTTCCATTTGCATGGTATATCTTTTTCCATCTCTTCACTTTTAGTCTATGTGTGTCTCTACAGCTGAGGTGGGTCTCTTGAAGACAGCATATACTTGGGTCTAGACTTTTAATCCATTCAGTTAGTCTGTGTCTTTTGAATGGGAAGTTTAGTCCATTCACATTAAGAGGAGTTATTGACAAATGTTGCTTCATTCCTGTCATTTAATTGCTACTTGTTTAGATGGTTTAAATATCTTTTGCTCTTATTTCCCCTTTTATTTCTCTTCTTCAGTGTTAGTTGGGAATTTAAAGTGGGATGATCTTACATCACCCTCTTTCTTGCTGGCATTTTTGTTTTAACTGTGGGTTTTGCTCTTTCTTGTGTATTTGTGATAGTCGTCACCATTCAGATTCCAAATGAATGACTCCCTTGAGAATTTCTTGCAGGGCTGGTCATGTGGTGGTGAACTCCCACAACTTTTGTCTGTCTGGGAAATACACTATTTCTCCCTCATTTCTGAAGGAAAGCCTTTCTGGGTAAATAATTCTTGGCTGGCAGGTTTTTTTTCTTTTAGTATTTTGAATATAT
Organism: Galeopterus variegatus; assembly: GCF_000696425.1. Lineage (NCBI taxonomy): Eukaryota > Metazoa > Chordata > Mammalia > Dermoptera > Cynocephalidae > Galeopterus > Galeopterus variegatus. Next base: position 63,289 of record NW_007726156.1, on the reverse strand, counting down.
CATTCCACTTTCTTCTGGCCCCTAGGGTTTTGGTTGAGAAGTCTGCTGTTAGTTTGATGGGGGTTCCCCTATAAGTGACCTGACGCTTTTCTCTTGCTCCTTGTAGAATTCTCCCTTTGTCTTTGAGCTTTGCAAATTTAACTATATTATGTCTTGGGGAGGATCTTTTTGGGTTGAATCTGTTTGGCAACCTTTAAGCTTCCTGGATCTGTAGGTCTGTATCCCACCTACACCTGTGAAATTTTCTGTTACTATTTCCTTGAGTAGGTTTTCAATACCTTTTCCTTTCTCCTCCCCTTCAGGAATACCCACAATTCAGATATTAGAGCACTGGGGTTGTCTGCCATCTCTCTTAAATTTTCCTCATTATTTTAAATTCTTTTTTCCTTTTTGTTTTGTCTGCCTATTTCAAAAAGACCATCTTCAAGCTCTGAAATTCTTTCTTTTGCTTGCTCTACCCTGCTGCTCAACCTCTCAGTTGTGTTTTTATTTCATTGAGTGAATCTTCCATTTCTAGAAGTTCTGCTACACTCTATTTAAGGTATTAATCTCTTTGTAGATTTCCTCCTTCATATTCCTGATGTTTTTTCTTGTTTCATTGTGTTCTGTAATTGAGTCCTCCTTTATTTCTTCAAGTTTTCTTAAGATCATTGCTCAAAATTCTTCTTCAGACTTCACAAGGATTCTCTGTTCTGTGGAGTCTGACTTTGGAGCATTACTGTATCCTTTTGGTGGTGTCCTTACTTCTTGATTGTTTGTACTTGTAGTATTTTTTTGCTGATGCTTGGTCATTTGGTAGAGGGTTTGTTTCTCCTATTACACTGAAGTGGGCTGTGGAGTGGCCCCAGTTGCTACTGTTGGGGGGGTGGTGAATTGTGTTTGCCTGACAGTCGGTGTAGTGATGGTTATGTTAAACCACCTTAGTTCCTATTTGAGATTCTGTGGTCATAGTATGAGCCCCTAGTGCCATGTGGTTCTGCTGGGCCAAACTCGGTGGGTCAGACCCATAGTTTTGTGCCCCCCCTCCTGAGGCAGTTAGAGGTGCTGCGACCAGCCACGTGGTTCTGCTGGCTGCTGCTGCCAGCAGCGAGCTCATCTGGCTGGTGCTGGTTAGGGGTGTAGGGGCAGGGCCTGACACTCCCCCAACCTGGGTCCGAGGTGGGGTGAGAGGCCGTGTCCAGCTGGGTGGTTCTGCTGGCTGCTGCTGCTCCCAGCCGCTGTCAGCAAGCTCACTCAGGCAGTGCCAGTTTGGAGCATGGGGGCAGGGCCTGGTGCTCCCCCCTGCCTGGGTCTGAACTGGCAGGATGAGGGGCCATGTCCAGCCATGTGGATCTGCTGGCTGATGCTGGTCCTTACTAGATATTTCTCTGTTTTCCTGATAGATCTGGGGAAGAGGGTGTGAGAAGAGATGCTGGTATGACTGTGTAATTCTTACCAAGGAAGAAATACACTGCTATAAGAACTATATATTTTTCTTTCTTCCTCATGTTACCTCAATCTATTTCCCCCTACCTGATTCAGTGGTCCTAGGACCAAGTCATGCAACTACAAATGCTGTAAGCAGGATGCTGGAAGCAGTTTCTAAGCAAGAGACTGTAACTGTGTTTTTAAAACTTATGTCAGAATTCCTAAGGGCTGGATGGGGATGTGTTTTGCCTTCACCCCATCTGACAAAATTGGGATTAACCAAGAATGCAGTTACAAAGTTCTGCACCTATGTGACCTGACCCTATGTGAATGGAACTGAACTGAGAGGGAGGCACTTGCTGGACTAATATTGCTTTCTTCAATCTGGACAAGCACAGTGACCAAACCTAATTCCCCTTCCAAACATGAAAATTTGTGTATTAATGAGAAAAGGAGTGATAGTAGCTGAGGGTAAAAAATGAACAAGTAGGTTATGAACTGAGGGAAATACAATATTATATTAATACTTTGAAAGAGGCTCAGAGAAAGAGATGACATTGTCTCTTAGATTAATTATACCAAATGTCTGATAGGGTGAATATATGTTTGCCAAGACCACTCCTGCTTTTGGAACCTGACAAGATCAAATTGAATTCTGTACACCTGAGTGGCCTCACACTAGGAGTCATATTCATGAGATATAATTATGAACTGGACTAATCGTTAATGACTGAATGGTATTCTAGTACTATGCTGGTGTTGTATATCCTTTTGATATAAGGGATTTATGTTTGAAGACCAGGAGGTAGACTGTGATATTGTGAAAATATATATTTGGTCTTCATCCCCATTTCCTGACATACAACTACTAAAATCCTTAGAATCTCTAAAGTGATGTCTTTTTCTATGCTAATGGTGGCTGGCATCCCCTTTGTAGCTTCAGGATGGTGTCAAGTCACAGGAAAGACCAAGGTAAGACTTTTAATCTCACCTCTCAATCTCTGGGAAGGGTACCGGGGCTGATGGTTAAGTTGATCACAAATGGTCAATGATTTAATCAATCATGCCTGTGTAATAAAGTCTTCATAAAAACCCCAAAAGCCTGGGCTCAGAAGGCTTCCAGATAGCTGAACACTTGGAGGTTTCTGGAGGGTGGTGCACCAAGGGAAGGCATGGAAGCTTCATGTCCCTTTCCCCATACCTTGCTCTATCCATCCCTTTATCTGTATCCTTTGTAATGTCTAGTAAATGGAAAGAAAGAAAGAAAGAAGAAAGAAAGAAGAAAGAAAGAAAGAAAGAAAGAAAGAAAGAAAGAAAGAAAGAAAGAAAGAAAGGAGGGAGGGAGGGAGGGAGGAAAGAGAGAAAGAAAGAAAGAAAGAAAGAAAGAAAGAAAGAAAGAAAGAAAGAAAGAAAGATTGCAGATAAGGAGAACTACTGTACTGATTATAGGAATTTTAGAAATAGAGAAGTCAGAGAAAGGAGCAGAAAGCTTATTTAAACAAATAATATATGAAAAATCTCTAAATGGGGTGGTGGGGGGAGAACATGGACATCTAGATCTAGGAAGACCAGTGGACCCCAAATAACATGATCCCAAATAAATTCACACTCAGACATATTATAATTGAATTGTCAAAAGTCAAAAGCCAAGAAAGAATTTAAAGCAGCAAAAGCAAAACAACTTGTCATGTACAAAGGAAATTTTATAGGACTTTCAGTGGATTTCTCAGCAAAAATATTTTAGGCCAGAATGGAGTGGGTTGACATATCCAAAGTGCTTTAAAAAATGCCAATCAAGAATACTTAGAAATATGCTTAAGTACTTAAATATGCTTAAATACTTAAATATATTTAGGAAAAAATCCTTAAAGAATGAGAGGAAAAAACTTTCTCAGATAAAAAAAAACTAAGGGAGTTTATCAGAACTATACCTACTTTAAAAGAAATTCTTAAGTTGAAACAAATGGATAATGAACAACAAGCAAAAGCATAAGAAAGTATAAAACTTATTGGGAAAGGTAAATATATGGGCAAATACAGAATGCAGTAATATTAGAACTGTGGTGAGTAAATCACAGTTAATTCTATTGTAAAAGGTAACAGGCAAAAGTATTGATAGACTTTGGATGTGTCCTCCCCCAAAACTCATGTGGAAATGTGATCCCCAATGTGGCAGTATTGGGAGCTCTTTGAGTCATGGGGGAAGATCCCTCATGAATGGATTAGTGCTCTCCCTGGGGATGGGGGTAGTGAGTGACTTCTCACTTTATTAGTTCCCATGAGAGCTGATTGTTTAAAAGCAACCTGGCACCTCCCTCCCCTCTTGCTTTCTTTCACCACTCACCATGTGATCTGATTGTACCCATGGGCTGGCCTGCTCTTTTCCACCATGAGTAGAAGCAGCCTGAGGGACATGCCAGATGCAGCTGCCCCAGAATTGTAAGCCAAATAAACTTCTTTTCTTTATAAATTACCCAGTTTCAGGTATTCTGTTATAGCAACACAAAAATGGACTCATACAAGTATTAAAATAAATATTAAAATATGTCAATGAATACACATTATAAAAAGATGTAAATTGTGACATCAGCAAGGTAAAGTATGTGTTGAGGGCATAAGTAAAAGTATAGAATTTTGTATGCCGTTGAAGTTATGTTGTTATCAGCTTAAAATAGAATGTTATACAATTTTTGGGTTTTTTTTTTTTTACCTGAATCCCATAGTTAAAAAGATAATACTCATACCTACAGATGATACAAAAAAAGATAAGGAGAAGGGAATAAAAACATATGAATATAAATTAATCAATAAAACAGGAAGACAGAGAGGGACAAAGAAGGACAAAAGAACTGCAAGATGGAAAAAACTAACACTGTCAATAGTAAGTCCTTTGTCATCAATAACTCTTTTTATATTCTTGGGGGGGCCACAAAACAAGTCTTAATACATTTAAAAAGATTAAGATCAGAGAAAGTATGTTTTTTCACCACAATAACAAAAGGTAACTTAGAAAATTCACAAATGTGTGGAAACTAAACAACGCTCTCCTAAATAAACAAAGGGTAAAAAGAAAAATCACAGGGAAGTTAGAGAGTATTTTAAGATAAAAATCAAAGGGCAACACATCAAAATTTATAGAATGCAGGGATCATGCAATGCTTAGAGGAAAACTTATACTTGTAAACACCTATATTAAGAATAAGAAAATCTCAAATCACTAATGTAAACCCCTACCCTAAGAAAATAGAAAAAGAGCAAACTAAACGAAAAGCAAATATAAGTAGGAAATAACAAAGATTACAACAGAAATATATGAAATAGGGAATTAAAAAACAAAAGATAAAATCAACAAAATCAAAATTTGATTCTTTAAAAAGATCAAAATTTGCAAACCTTTATCTAGACTGCCCAAGTAAAAAAGAAGACTGAAATTTCTAAAATCAGAAATAAAGCATGAGCATTATTACATTGTCACATTGTCGTTATGGTTTTTTGTGGTGATAAGATTTAGTTTCTTTCTCTTTCTCATTTGCATTTTTGTACTACTGGTGAGTTTTGTTCTTTCTTGTGTATTTGTGGTAGTGATTATCACTTGTTGGATTCCAGATGCAAGACTCCCTTGAGGATTTCTTGTAGGGCTGGTCATGTGGTAAACTCCCACAGATTTTGTTTGTCTGGAAAATACACTATTTTCCCCTCATTTCTGAAAGATAGCCTTGCTAGATAGAGTATTCTTGGCTGGCACTTTTTTCTTTTAGTATGCATATATCATCTCATTTTCTTCTAGCCTCTAGAGTCTCTGTTAAGAAATCTGCTGTTAGTCTGATGGGGCTCCCTTATTGGTGACTTGATGCTTTTCTCTTGCTTCTTTTAAGATATGCTCTGTCTTTGAGATTTGTCAGTTTGGCTGTGATATGTCTTGGAGAGGATCTTTTTGGGTTGACTCTGTTTGAAGGTCTTTTAGCCTCGTGGATCTGAAGGTCTGTGTCTCTCCCTGTAATTGGGAAGTTCTTCATTATTATTTTGTTGAACAGGTTTGCCATGCCTTTTCCATTCTCCTCCCCTTCTGGAACACCCATGATTATAATGTTCGTGCACTTAAGGTAGTCTGCTAGTTCTCTTAGATTTTCTAAATTTTTAAAAATTCTTTTTTCCTTTTTTCTTTCTTTCCTTTTTTTTTTTTTGGTCCACCTTGGTTATTTTGAAAAGATTATCTTCAAGATCAGAAATTCTTTCTTCTGCTTGTTCTAGCTTGCTTCTTAAGCTACCTGTTGTGTTCTTTATTTCACTGAGTGAATCAGTTGCATGAGTTATGCTACACTTTTTAAAGGTATTTATCTCTTTGTAAATTTCCTCCTTTAAATCCTGGATATTTTTTTCTCATTTCATTTTGTTGTCTAGCTGAGTTTTCTCATATCTCAGTTAGTTTCCTTAAGGTTGTTTCTCAGAATTCCTTTTCAGTCATTTCAAGGGTTTCCTGCTCCATGGGGGTTGGTATTTGAGAATCACTGTATTCTTTTTGTGGTGTCATTTTTTTCTTGGATTTTTGTATTTCTGGTATCTCAATGTTGATTTTTGGTCATCTCATAGAGCAGTTGCTTCTTCTATTACTCTGGAGTGGGATTTGAGGAGAGAGGTGTCCTCTTCTTTTTCCAGTTTCTGCTGGTTACTGTCCTTGCGTCAAGGCAGTCGAGTGTCTGGCAGCCATTTGTACAGTTACTGTGGCTACTGCTGTGGCCTTGAGCTGCTTTTGTGGCAGCTGTGGTTGTGGTGGTGACTGTGGTAGAACACCCACATGGAAGTGGTGTTTTCAGCATGCCCTCTTGCCTGCTTCTGGGCAGAATGGACTGTCCTTGGTTCCTGCCTAGGACACTGGGTGTGCTGTCTTTCCTGCTTTTGGGCAGAGGGGGCTGTCCTTGGCTCCTGCCTGGGACTCCAGGCATGCTCTCTTGTCTGTTTCTGGGTACAGACGGCTTCCCTTGAATCCTGCCAATAATTACTTTAAATGTAAATGGATTAAATTCCTCAGTGAAAATATGTACAATAAATGAATGGATTAAAAGAAAAACTAGGTCTAACCATATGCTGTCTATAGGGGACACACTTTAGTTATAAGGGAACACATAGGGTAAAAGAGATGCAAAAACTTTTCCCTGCAAATGATAAACAAAAGAGACAAGGAACAGCTATATTGATATCAAACACAAAAGGCTTTAAGTCAAAAATGTCACAAGAGACAGAGAAGGACATTAATAAGGATAAAATAATCAATTTTCCTGGGAAATATAACAATTATAAATATATATTCACCCAATATTGGAGGACCAAGTATATAAAGCAAACATTGAGAGACTTGAAGGGAGAAACAGACAGCAAAACAACAATGTAGAAGGCTTAATACCCAAAATTTTATATTGGATAAAACATCTAGACAGAAAATCATTTAGGAAATAGTACAGTTGAACAAAACTATAGACCAAATGGACCTAACATAAATACAGAAAATTTCATCCAACCACAGCAGAATACACATTCTTCTCAATAACATGTAGAACATCCTCCAGGATAGATTATTTGTTAGGCCACAAAACAAGTCTTGACAAATTCAAGAACACTTATATTATACCAAGCATGTTCTGACTGCAATGTTATGAAGCTAGAAACCAATAGTATAAGGAAAATGGGGATATAACAAATATGTGGAAATGTTAAAAAGCACACTCTTTAACAATCAATGGGTCAAAGAAGAAATCAAAAGAGAAATTAGAAAATATTTTGAGACAAAGACAAAAATGCATCATACCAAAGAAAACATGGAATGCAGCAAAAGCAGTGCATTAAGGAAATTTATATCTATAAATACTTATGTTAGGAAAAGAAGAAAGCTCTTAAATAAACAGCCTAACTTTACACCTCAAGAAACTAGAAAAGAACACACTAACTGCTCAAAATTAGGCAAAGGAAAGAAAAAATGATGAGCAAAAATAGAGAATTAAAAAAACTAACAAAAAATAATCAATAAAACTAAGAGTCCATTTTTTGGAAAGATAAATAAAATTGACAAACCTTAGGTAGAATAACTAAAAAAAAGAGAGAGGACTCAAATAAAATCAGAAGTGATAGAGGAAACATTATGACTATTGCCACAGAAATAAAAAGGATCTTAGGAAACTACTATGAACAATTGTATGCCAACAAACGGGATAACCAAGAATGACTGGATAAATTCTTGGAGTCATATAACCTACTAGTACTGAATCATGAGGAAATAGAATATCTGAATGGACCAATAGCAAGTAAGGAGATTTACTCAGTAATCAAAAACCTCCCAGGTAGAAAAAAAAACAAACGCAGGACCAGATGGATTAAAGAATTAGTTTAAGAATTAGTGCCAATTTTAATCTATTTCAAAAAACTTAATGAGGAGGGAACACTTCCAGACTTATTTTATAAGACCAGCATTACCTTGTTACCAAAATAAAGACAACACAAGAAAAGAAAACTACAGGCCAATAGACCTGATGAAAACAGATCCAGAATTCTCAATGAAATGCTGGCAAACCAAACACAAGAGCACATTAAAATATATATATATATATATATATATATATATATATATA
>NW_007726156.1:41038-55049 GCF_000696425.1 Galeopterus variegatus | reverse complement strand
GTTAAAATCAGTATCTTGAAGAGAATATACCATAGCCAAGTGAGGTTTATCCATGGTATGCAAAGATGGTTCAATATACAAAAATTAATGTAATATACCACATTAACCAGATGAAGGATAAAATAAACATGATCATTTCAATACTTGCAGAAAAAGATTTTGGTAAATTTTAACAACCTTTCTTGATAAAAACACTCAATGAAGTCGGAATAGAAGAAAATGACCTCAACGTAATAAAGGCCATATATAAGAAATCCATAGCTAATGTTGTATTCTATGGTCTAAACATGAACTCTTTCTTTCTAATATCAGTAAGAAGACAAGAATGTTGATTCTCACCACTTCTTCAACATAGTACTAACCAGAAACAATTGTCTTATCCAGAACAATTAGAAAAACAAAAATAAAAAGGATCCAAAGCAGAATGGAAGAAATAAAACTATTTCTGTTTGCAGATGACATGATCTTATATATTAAAAAGCCCTAAAGACTGCTAGAACTAATAAACGAATTTATTAAACTTTCAGGATACAAAATCAACACACAAAAATTTATTGCATTTATACAAGTAACCATTATCAAAAAAAGGCAATTAAGAAACAATTCCATTTACAATAGCATCTGAAAAATGAAATTCTTAGAAATAAACTTTAACTAAGAAGGTGAAAGACTTGTACACTGAAAACTACAACAATGTGGAAGAAATTAAAGACAAAAATATATTAGAAGACTTAAAATGGTTTAAATGTCTACAGTACCCAAATAAATCTATGGATTCAATTAAATTTCTATCAAAATCCCAATGCCATTTTTTTTGGTACAGAAATAGAAAGAAAAAAAAAACCCTAAAATTCACATGGAACCACAAAGGACTCCTGATAGTCAAAAACAATCTTGAGAAAGAATAACAAAGCTGATGGCATCACACATCCTGATTTCAAAATATATTGCAAAGCTACAGTAATCAAAACAGCATGGTACCGGCATAAACACAGATATATAGATCAACGGAACAGAGTAAAGAATGCAGAAATAAATGCACATTTAATGGTCAACTGGTCTTTGACAAAGATGCCAAGAACACACAAGGGTGAAAGGACCATATCTTTAACAAATGGTGATGGGAAAACTGAATATCCACATGGAAAATAATGGAATTGAACCATTATCTTACACCTTAAACAAGAATTGACTCTAAATGATTTAAGTATTTAAATGCAGTATTTGAAAATATAAAACTCCTAGAAGAACATATGGCAAAGCTTTGTGACATTGGTCTTGGCAATGCTTTCTTAGGTATGACATCAACAGCACAGCCAACAAATGCAAAAATAGACTGCATCAAGCGAAGAGGCTCTGTATAGCAAAGGAAAATTATTTACAAAGTAAAATGGCAACTATAAAAGGGGAGAAAATATTTACAAACCTATACGTGATTATGTGTTAATATCTAAGTTATGTAAGGACATTTTTCAACTCAGCAAAAACAAGATAACCTGATTCAAAATAGGCAAAATACTTGAATAGACATTTCTCAACAAAAAGATATAGAACTTCAAACAGGTTTATAAAAAGATGCTCAATCATCAGGAAAATACTAACCCAAACCACAATGAGATATCATCTCACACCTCTTAGGATAACGGTTATTTAAAAAACAAAAGTGTTGGCATGGATGTGGATGATTGGAACCCCTTGTATACAGTTGGTGAGAATGTAGAATTGTGCAGCCACTACAGAAAACAGTATAAATGTTCCTCAAAAATTAAAATAGAAGCACCCTATGATCCAACTATTCCACTTCTGGGTATTTATCAAAAAGAGTTAAAATCAGTATCTTGAAGAGATATTTAAACTCCCACATTCATTGCAACATCATTCACAATAGACTGGATGTGGAAATAACCTAAATGCCTATTGACAGATAAATGCCTAAAGAAATTGTTGTATACATGCAATAGAATAGTATTCAGCCTTTAAAAAGGGGAGGGGGGCTGTTATACGTCTGTCACATGTGATATATGGAGGAATCTTGAGGACATTATGCTCAGTGAAATAAGCCAGTCTCAGAAGAATAAATACTGCCTGATTCCACTTATATGAGGTACCTAAAACTAATCAGACACAGAAGCAGAGAGTAGAATGGTGTCTTCCAGGGGATGTGGGAGAGAGGGAAATTGAGAGTTACTGTTGAATGAGTATAAAGTGTCAGTTATGTAGAATGATTAAGTTCAGGAAGTCTGTGGTACAACATTGTGCCTATAGTTAATAATACAGGTTTTTACATTTAAAAAAATATTTACTTATTTTGGTGGCTGGCCGGTATGGGGATCCAAACCCTTGAACCTAATATGGTATTTTAAATATAAAAATTTGTTAAGATAGTAGAGCTCATGTATGTTAAGTATTCTTTCTACAGTAAAAGAAGTATTTACAGAAGTCATATTACCTCTCAGAACATTAATCCCTCTAGTTCTCATTATTTGAGCTGCCCTTGAATTTCTTCAAAGAGTTGTTTTTGTATCTTATCTAACATTAATTTTTTTTCTCAGAATAAGATCTGGTCTGCCATCAGTTACTCTGTCCAACCTAGCAGTGGAATATCCTCTTGTTATGATTTAAATGTTAGTCCACTTCCAAACTCATGTTAAAATGTAATTGCCATTATAACAATATTGGGAGGTGGGACTTTTAAGAAATCCAGATTCAGGAAGGTCAGTGGACACCAAATAGGATGAATTCAGAGACCCACACCAAGACGCATTATAATAAAATTGTCAAAAGTAAAAGACAAAGAGAAACTCTTTAAAGCAACAAGGAAAAGGGGACTTCTTCCATACAGCAGAACCTCCATAAGACCATCAGCAGACTTTTCAGCAGAAACCTTATAGGCCAGAAGGGAGTGGGATCCTATATTCCAAAAGTTGAAGGAAAAAATTGCCTGCCATGAGTACTATACCCAGCAATCCTGTTTTTTTTTTTTTTAAATGAAGGAGAGACAAAAAAAATCTCAGAGAAACAAAAACTGAGGGAATTAATCACTCTAAAACTGCATTACAAGAAATGTCCTATGTTTTAGTCCGTTTTGTGTTGCTATAACAAAAATACCTGAGATTGGGTAATTTATAAGGAAAAGAGGTTTATTTAGCTTACGATTCTGGGATAGCTGCAACTGGCATGGGCCTCAGAATGCTTCTACTCATGGTGGAAAGTGGCAGCATGGTGGTGGAAGGTGGGGGCTTTGAGAAGTGATTGGATCATGAGAACTGCACCCTTGTCAGTGGATCAATCCATTGATGGTTTAATGGGTTGTCATGAGCATGGTTCTGATGGTTTTATAAGGAGAAAGAGTGAGAAGTTTAGTTCTCTTGCTCATGCTATTTTCTCTTGCAATGTGGCACTCTGAGTTGCTGTAGAGAGTCACCACCCAGAAAAAGGTCCTCACCAGATATGGTCCCTGGACTTTGTACTTCCCAGCCTCCAAAACTGTAAGAAATAAATTTCATTCTTTTATAAATTCCCCAGTTTGGGGTTTTCTGTTACAAGCAACAGAAATGGACGTGATAACTTCGTATAGCATACATTATACGAAGTTATACGAACTCAACCAGTTTCCAACACTGCCACATTGGAGATCAAATTTCCACGTGAGTTTTGGAGGGGACAACACATCCAAACTCCATCATCCTACAATAAATTTCTAATCAAAAGAGAGTCTTTAAATGGAAAGAAAAGGTCATGAATTAGCAATGTTAAAACATATGAAAGCATAAAACTCGGGCCGGCCCGGTGGCGCACTGGATAGTGCGCCGCTTGGGAAGCGCGGCGGCGCTCCCGTCCGAGGGTTCGGATCCCACATACAGACCGGCTCCCACTCACTGGCTGAGCGAGGCGCAGGAGCAACTCCGAGGCTTGCGATCCCGTTGCCGGTCCCCGGTCCGGTACGGGGGCAACACTGAGGGTTGCGATCCGTTGCCGGACACAGACAAAAGACAAAAAAAAAAAAAAAAAAAGCATAAAACTCACTGGTAAATGTAAGTGCATAGTCAAACTCAGAATAATACTGTAATGGTGCTGTTAAAATCAACTAAGTATTGTCTATAAAGGTTAAAAGACAAAATTATTAAAAATATAACTATAGCTAAAATAATTGTTAAGAAAGACATATTATAAAAGATGTAAATTGTGACATGAGAAATACAAAATGTGGAGGGTTAAAGTGTAGAGATTGTGTAAGTGATCAAATTTAAGATTTTATTAACTTAAAATAGCCTGTTTTAAGGTGTCTATGTAAGCTTCATGGTAACTACAAAGCAAAAACCTATAGTTGATACACAAAAGATAAAGAGTAAAGAATCAAAGCATACCACTACAGAAAGTTATCAAGTGACAAAGGAAGACAGCAAGAAAGGACAAAAGAAACAAATAATCTATGCTATGGTTAGGTTTGTTCCCTCCAAAATTATGTTAAAACATAATCTCCAATGTGGTAGAATTGAGGGGGAGGCTTTTATGAGGTGGATTAATGGATTTATGGATTATCATGGGAGTGGACTGGTAGCTTTATAAAAAGAAGAGAGATGTGGGCTAGCATGCCCAGTCCACTTGCCATGTCATGCCTTGTACCATCTTGGGACTCTGCAGAGAGTCCCCATCAGCAAGTTGGTCCTCAACAGATATGCACTTGACCTCCAGAACTGTAAGAAATAAGACTCTGTAAGAAGTAAGTATCTTCTCTCATAAATGGATTAATCTATCCATGGATTAATAGATTAGTGGGTTAATGGATTAATGGTTTATCATGGTAGTGAGCTGGTGGCTTTATAAGAGAAGGAAGGGAGACTCCCTAGCCATGTGACGCCCTGCATCACTTTGGGACTCTGCATAGAGTTTCCACCAGCAAGACAGCCCTCACCATATGCGCCCCCTTGACCTTGGATTTCCCAGCTTCCAGAACTTCAAGAATTAATTTCATTTCTTTACAAATTATCCAGTTTCAGATATCCTGTTATAAACAGCAGAAAACAGACTAAGATGATCTACAATCAACCAGAAAACAATACAGAAAATGGCAGTAGTAAGTTTTTACTAGTAATAATTACTTCAAATGCAAATAGTTTAAATTCTCCAAGCAAAAGACATTGAGTGTCTAAAAGGATAAAACAAAAACAAAAGAAAAAAAAATCAAGACCCTGATACCAAAGCCAGACAAGGACACTACAAGTGAAGGAAATTACAGGCCAATATCTCCAATGAACATAGATACAAAAATACTTTAAATATACTAGAAAACTGAGTTCAACAGAGCATTAAAAATATTATTTACCATGATCAACATATGTAAATCAATAAATGTGGTACACCACATTAACAGAACAAAGGACAAAAACCATATGATCATATTAATAGATGCAAAACAAGCATTTGATAAAATTTAACATACTTTTATGATAAAAACTCAAAACAAATTAGGTATATAAAGAATTTACCTCAAAACAATAAAGGCCATATATGATAAGTTCACAGCTAACATCATTTTCAATTGTGAAAAGTTGAAAGCTTTTTCTCTAAGGTCAAGAACAAAACAAGGATGCCCACTCTTGCCACTTCTATTCAACACAGTACTAGAAGTCCTATCTAGAGCAATTAGGCAAGAAAAAGAAATAAAAGCCATATAATAGGAAAAGAAGAAATGAAATTGTCTGTTAGAATTGATAAATTAATTAGCAAAGTTGAAGAAAACAAAATCAACATTTAAAAATTAGTAGCATTTTTATACACTAACAACATTTATCTGAAAAAGTAATCAGTAATACACTAACATTTACAATAGATACAAAAAAATAATATACTTAGAAATATATTTTATCAAGTAGGTGAAAGACCTATACACTGAAAACTATAAAAAATTGATGAGAGAAATCAGAGAAAACACAAATAAATGGAAAGATGTTCCATTTTCATGGATTTGAAAGAATTAATATTGTCAAAATGACCGTATTACCAAAAGTGATCTACAGATTTAATGTAGTTCTATCAAAATTCCAATGGCATTTTTTTCAGAAATAGGCCCAAAATTATAAAATTCATAAGAAACTACAAAACTCCAAATAGCCAAAGCCATCTTGAGCAAAAAAAGAACAAACTGGAGATATTATGCTTTCTCATTTAAAACTATATTATAAGCTTATTGAAATCAAAACAGCATGGTACTGGCATAAAAAGACACATCAACTAATGAAACAGGGTAGAAAGCCCAGAAATAAACCTATGCATTTACAGTCAATTGTTCTTCAACAAATGCACCAAGAACACACAATGGGGAAAGTCCAGTCTCTTCAATAAATAGTGTTGAGAAAACTGGATATCCACATGCAGAAGAATGAAATTGGACTCTTATCTCACACCAAATACAAAAATCAACTAAAAATGGATTAAAGACTCAAATGTAAGACCTGAAACTGTAAATCTACTAGAAGAAAAAAAGGGAAAAGCTCCACAACGTTGGTCCAGGCAATGATTTCTTGGATAGAATCCCAAAAGCACAGGCAACAAAACCAAACAAAACAAAAAATAGAAAAATGGGATTACATCAAACTAAAAAGCTTCTTCATATCAAATAAAACCACTGAGTGAAAAGACAACACATCGAATGGTAGAAAATATTTATAAACCATACATCTGATAAAGGTCTAATTACCAAAATATATAAGAATCTCAAACAACTCAATAGCAAGAAAATAAATAATCTGATTTTAAAATTGGTAAAGGGCCTGTATAGACATTTCTCAAAAGAATACATATGAATGGCCAAGAAATAATGAAGAAAATACTCAATGTCTCTAATCTTCTGGAAAATGCAAAGTAAAACCACAATGAGATATTACCCCACACCTGTTAGTATGGCTACTGTCAAAAAAATAAAAGAAAAGTGCTGGCAAGGATGTAGACAAAAGGGAAGTTTTGTACACTGTTGGTGGAAATATAAACTAGTACAGTCATTTTGGAAAACATTATTGAAGTTACTCAAAAAATTAAAATTACCATGCATTCCAGCTATCCCACTTCTGACTATATATCCAAAGGAATTGAAATCAGTATGTTGAAGAGATATCTGCACTCCCATGTCCATTGCAACATTATTCACAAGATATGGAAATAACCTAAGTGTCCATCAATGTGGGTATGGATAAAGAAAATACGGTATATATGTACACACTGAAATATTATCCAGCCTCAAAAAAGAAGGAAATGCTGTCATTTGCAACAACATGGGTAAACTTGGAGGACATTATGTTAAGTGAAATAAGCCTGGCACAGAAAGACAAATACTGCATGATCTTACTTATACCTGGAATCTAAAATTGTCAGACTTATAGAAGCAGAGAGTAGAATGGTAGTTACCAGAGGCTTCAGGGGTGGGGAGGATGGCAAGATATTAGTCAAAGGGTACAAAATTCCAGTTAGACAGGAGGAATAAGTTTTAGAGATCTATTGCACAGCATAGTAACCATAGTTAATAAAAATACATAGTATATTTCAAAATTGCTAAAATAGATTTTTAACATTCTCACCAGAAAAAAATAAGTACCTGAGGTGATGAATGTGTTAATTAGCTTGATTTAGTGCACACATTGTAGAAAGATTAAATTTTATCCTGTAAATATATCCAATAATTATGACAATTAAAAATAAAAAATACATTTAAAAATGTTGTGTTGCTTTTTGGAACATTTTGTCAGATAAAAAAAATTAGTTTTTTAAGAATAAAGGTTTTCACTATGTGAAAAAAGAAATGAAAATAGAGTAAAAATTTATCTAGTAACATTATAATGTTAAAACTAAATTGTAAATGTCAGTATGAATCAGGACTAAAAAAAATTTTTAAATGTCTATTTTTTAGCTCTGTCTTTTGAACTGATGTAGGACAAGCTGTCACCTTCAGCAAACACTAGTGCCCACATCATGGTTTCTAATACTTTGTTTTTGCACTGAAAGGAGACCTCTGTGAAGAAATTTCTTATCATACATCTGGACCAGGAAGAAACAAGAAAATCCTTAAGTAACTTTTATGCTGAAAGGCAAGAATCATAATTAAGGTCATGTAAAAAAGGGAAAAAGACCTAACTTAAAAGAGATTCTAACTGGCCATTTATTGCAATCTCAGTATCAAAAGAAGAAAAGTTGAATGCAGTTGGTTAAAATAAATTGATTTTGTGAAAGGACACAGTCTTTATTGATACATAAAAAAGAAAGCATTCAACATTATTAAGCAGAATATCATGCACTGGTATCCATTCCTGGGAAGGGAGTACCATCCACCAGTCACCAATCTGAGGAGAGAACTCCAAAGTCCTCACCAATTTCTTCTAATATTCCTAAGTCTAGCAGAAGGTTTTGCACAAACCAAGCTGCCAGGTTCTGCAAGTGTTTTTTTGACTCTGACAGAGGTTTAAAGCAAACCCAGCTGCCACAGCAGTCATACCTCTACCATTTGTCTTCTTAAGTCAAGTCTGTTGAGACAGAGCACTTTCACAAATTCAGACAAAGCAACTTTACTACTCACAAATAGACAGTAAGAATTAAAAGAAGCCTAGGATCCATGGTGAACCAGTTTCCCAAAGCTCAGGAAAGCTGCCCAGGATGGATGGAGTCTCATCTTTTTGTGACCCACTTTGTACCACAGCTAAAGGAACACAAAAGCACTTTGCTCTGGGTAGTATACCCTGACTGCCACTGGGATTGCCTTGCTGAAGCTTTGCAGGACATCTTATTCTAGGAAGGATCAGAACAATAACTGGGCTCTTCCTGAACAAGGATAAGAATTATAACAAACTTCTCCTGAAAACCATGCAAACAAGAAGAGAGTGAAGTGAAAAATTTGAAGTGTTAAAAGAAAGAAAAAGAAATGAAGAACAAGTATAATAAACAGAAAACAGTTACAAACAATAGATTTCAATCCAGCTATATCAGTAGTCATTTTAAATGTGAATAGTCTAAATATACCAACTATATATTTTCTACAATAAGCCCACTTTCAATATAAACACTTAGGTAGGTTAAAAGTAAAGGTTTGGAAAAAGATACATAACGCCAACCCTAATTAGAAGAAAGTTGAAGTAGCTACATTAGTTTCACACAAAGCAGAATTTGGAACAAAGATAATTATCAATAATAAAGAGTGGTGTTAACATAATGATAAAGGAGTCAATTTTCCAAGAAAACTTAAAATCCTTAACATACATGGATTAACTACAGAGCATCAAAAGATATGAGGCATAAATTGATAGAACTGTATGATATAAGTATTATATTTAGAGATTTCAACACCCACTTTTCAGTAATTGATAGACTAAGCCAGCAGAATATCAGTGAGGATACTGTTGACTTGAGCAGCTCTATCAACTTGATCTAACTCCATCCAACAACAGCAGAGCACACTTTCATCTAAAGATCTCATGGAACATTCACCAAGATAGACAACATTATGTTCCATAGAACACACTTTAACAAATTTAAAATAATAGAAATCGTACAAAGTATGTTCTCAGACCACCATGAAGCTAAACTAGAAATCAATAGCAAAGGTGCTGTGGTTTGAATGTCCCCCCAAGTTCATTTTGGAACTTAACCCCAAAAATGGTGGTGGAAGGTGGGGGCTTTGAGAAGTGATTGGATCATGAGAACTGCACCCTTGTCAGTGGATCAATCCATTGATGGTTTAATGGGTTGTCATGAGCATGGTTCTGATGGTTTTATAAGGAGAAAGAGTGAGAAGTTTAGTTCTCTTGCTCATGCTATTTTCTCTTGCAATGTGGCACTCTGAGTTGCTGTAGAGAGTCACCACCCAGAAAAAGGTCCTCACCAGATATGGTCCCTGGACTTTGTACTTCCCAGCCTCCAAAACTGTAAGAAATAAATTTCATTCTTTTATAAATTCCCCAGTTTGGGGTTTTCTGTTACAAGCAACAGAAATGGACTATTACAAAAGGTATTAAGAAAATTTCTAAATATTTAGAGATTAAACAACACTTCTAAATAACCCATGGGTAGAAGAAGTCTTGAGAAATTTAAAAATACTTTAAGAATGAAAATACAGTTTATCAAATTTTGTGGGATGCAGCAAAAGAAGTGATTAAAGGGAGATTTATAGCATTAAATACATGCATTAGGAAAGAATAAAGATCTAAAAACAATAGTAATAATAATAATAAATATTAAGATCTAAGCTTCCATTTTAGGAAACTAGAAAAAAAAGAGAAATCGAAGCCTCAAGCAAGCAGAAGAAAAGAAATAATAAAAATTAGAGCAGTTACCAATAAAATTAAAAACAAGAAAACAACTTTAAAAATTAACATAACAAAAATCATTTTTTAAAAAATCAATAAAATTGATCTAGTCAGGTTAACCATGAGAAAAAAAATGGAAGACACAAATTGCCAATATCAGATATGAAAAAGGGATAATAGAAATTAAAGAGATAAGAAAGGAATACTATGTACACCTCTATGCTCACAAACTTAATAACTTAGATAAAATGGATCACTTTCTTCAAAGACATAAGCTATCAAAATTCACCTAAGGAAAAATAAGTAATCTGGTTAGGCCCATATCTATTAAATAAAATGAGTCAATAATTAGTAACCACTCAAAAAGAGAAAGGTAAATTCTACCAAATATTTAAGGAAGAAATGATGCCTACTCTCTACGAAATGTTTCAGAAAATAGAAGCAGAGGGAACACTTTCTAACTCATTCTGTGAGGCCAGCATTGCCCTAATATTAAAACCAGGTAAAGACATTACAAGAAAGGAAGACCACACACAAATGTCTCTCATGAACATTGGTGCAAAAATCTTCAATAAAATATTGGTAAATAAAGTCTGACAATGTGTAGAAGGACAAATGTGCCACAACCAAGTGAAATTTATTCCAGGTATGCAAGACTGTTTCCAAATTTAAAGAATCAGCAAATATAATTCACCATCTCCACAGGCTAAAGAAGAAAAATCATATGACCATATTACTTGATACAGATAATTATTTGAAAAAGAACAACATCTGTTTATGGTAAAAGAAATTGTCTTAGCAAACTAGAAATAGAAAGGAACTGCCTGAATTTGATAAAGAACACTTTTAAAAACTTATATCTAAGATTATAGTTAATGGTCGGAAATTGGCTGCTTCCCTCTTAAGACTGGAAACAAGGACAGACTTACTTTCACAATTCATATTCAACATCATACTGTAAGTCCTAGCTAGTACAATAAGAAAATAAGAGGAAATGAAAGATATACATACTGAGAAGGGAAAAATCCAACCTCAATGTCCATCAACAGATGATTAGATAAAGAAAACATATATGTACACGATGGAATACTACTCAGCCACAAAAAGGGATGAAATTCTGCTGCTTGCAGTAACATGAATGAGCTTAGAGAAAATTATGTTAAGTAAAATAAGCCAGACACAGAGAAATGCCACATGTTATCACTCATATGTGGAAGCTAAAAAAAGTTGATCTCATAGAAGCAGAGAGAAGAATAGCGGTTGCTATAGACTAGTAAGGGAAGGGTGGAAGGGAGAATGGAGAGAGAGTGGTCAATGGATACAAAATTGTAAAGAGATAGGAAGAATAAGATCTAGTGTTGTGGTGGTCAATTAACTCCTCTGGTTAGAGTGTGTTGCTGATAACACCAAGGTCCAGGGTTCAATACCTGAACCAGCAAGTTGCCAAGAAAAAAAAAAAGATCTAGTGTTCTGTAGCAACATAGCCAACAACAAATTACTGCATAACTTCAAGTAGCTAGTAGAGAGGATGTTGAATGTTCCCAACACAAACAGATGACAAATCTTTGAGGGGATGTTTATGCTAAATATCCTGATATGATCATTGCACACAGTGTGTATGTACCCAAGTATTGTATTATACTCTATAAACTCCTGGAACTAGTATGTGAGTATAGCAGTGTTGCAGGATAAATAGTTAATATACAAAAATAAGTTATTTTTATACATACCAGCAATTAACAATTAAAATTTTAAATAAATATGCATATCATTAACAATAGCACAAAAAATAAAATAGGTATAAATCTAACGAAATGTGTATAGAGTCTATATATGGCAAACCACAAAACTCTGGTGAAAGAAATCAAAGAAGATCTAGATAAATAGAGTGATATCCTGTGTTCATGAGCTGAAAGGCAATATTGTTAAGTTATCAGTTCTTCCCAACTTAATATATAGATTCAACGAATTCCCAGTAAGGTTTCCAGCAAGGTATTTTGTAGATATGACAAAGTTACTTTAATGTTTATATGGAAAGCAAAAGATCTAGAACTGTCAACACAATACTGAAGAAGAAAAAAAAAGTTAGAGAACTCACACTACCAAATCCAAGATTTACCATAAAGCAACAGTAATTAAGACAGCTGGCAATGTTAAAATAATAGGCAACTATATCAAGAGAATAGAATAAAGAGCCCAGAAATAGGCCCAGGCAATTATTGTTAACTAATCTTTGACAAAAGGGCCAAAGCAATTAAATGGAGAAAGGGAAGTCAACACCAATTAATGGTGCTAGAGTAATTAGAAATCTATATACAAAACAAAGCAAAACAAAAACAAATGAACCTAGACACAGACCTTATGCCTTTTACAAAAACTAAGCCAAAATAGATCACAGACCAATGTAAAATACAAAATTATGAAACTTCTAGAATTAACATAAAACACAGGAAAAAAAGTCTAGGTAACATTAGTGTAGTGGATTGAATTATTTCCCCCCAAACTCCCTGAAGCTTGAATTGTATCCTCAAAGTTTTATGTATTAGGAACTTAGCCCCCACTGTGACTGTTAAGAGGGTGGGAAATTCTATTACAGTAATTGAAAGGTGGAGCCTTGAAGAGGTGATTGGATTGTAAGACCATGTTGTAGAGAATGGATTAAAAATGGTGGTCAGGGGCATGGTTCTGATGGCTTTAAAAGATGAGAATCTCTCTCTCTCTCTCCTCTCTCTGCTTCCACCATCTTGCAATGTAAGACCCCTAGTTCGGTGTCACCAGATGGACTGGTCTTTCCAGCCTCAGAAACTGTAAGCAAATAAATTTCATTTTCTTATAAATCACCCAGTTTCAGGTATTTTGTTATAAGCAAAATGCCCAGACTAATACAATTGGGTTTAGTAAAACTTTTTTTTTTTTTTTAGTACAACACCAAAAGCATGGTCCATGAAAGAAAAAATTGATATGTTGGACGTTATTAAAATTAAAAAGGTTTGATCTGCCAAAAACACTTTTAGAGAATCAAAACCACACTCGGGCAGAAAATATTTGCCAAACACCTATCTGATAAAGACCTTATGTCTAAACTATACAAAGAGGGGATGATGCAGTCGCAGGTGCTATGGCCCTTCGGTTTGCCCAGTCCTGCTCCTGCCTCACCATTGTTCACTCTTACCAAGGGACAAGTCAGTCAGATAAGCTGTGCTGCAGCCATGGCTTTTAATGATACTGGAAAAACAGCCGTGGAGCCACAGGTGGTGATTCACTGAATTTGAATTACCCTAACCAGGCACAACATAAAATCACCAGAGAAGGTATGTGCTGACTTGATCAGAGGCGCAAAGGAAAAGAACCACAAAGTGAAAGGACCAGTTAGGATGCTGTGAGGTGTCCCAACCCATGGGATATTCAACGCAGACCCTGGAGGGGGGAGTAGGAATGGGATGGAACAAGAGACACGAGAAATGGGAGACAAGACAGTATTCTGATCAAGTCTCATTTATTAGCCAGAAGGTCACAGTTTATATAGACAGCAGGAGGGAATCAGCAGATAATTAAGTATGCAGATGGTTTACTGAGAAAACCACAGGGTGGGTTGTTCTGGTAAATGGAAAATTCCCATTATCTATGGCAAGTTGCAAAGTTACCTACACCCATAGTGCACAGGATAGGGAGGGATGGAAGATAACAGCAAACAAGGCTCTGAGGCCTCGAGGCAATAGCTG
>NW_007726156.1:0-37772 GCF_000696425.1 Galeopterus variegatus | reverse complement strand
CTAATACCATACTTTGGCAGTTAGAATTTTAACATATGAATTTTGGGGGACACCAACATTCAGACTGCAGCACAAGTGCACAGGTTTTCAGTTATTTTTGAGTCATCCAGTGTCCCGACCCGCAGGATATCCAATGCAGACCCTGGAGGGGGGAGTGGGAATGGGATGGAACAAGAGACGCGAGAAAAGGGAGACAGGACAGTATTCTGATCAAGTCTCATTTATTAGCCAGAAGGTCACAGTTTATATAGACAGCAGGAGGGAATCAGCAGATAATTAAGTATGCAGATGGTTTACTGAGAAAACCACAGGGTGGGTTGTTCCGGTAAATGGAAAATTCCCATTATCTATGGCAAGTTGCAAAGTTACCTACACCCATAGTGCACAGGATAGGGAGGGATGGAAGATAACAGCAAACAAGGCTCTGAGGCCTCGAGGCAATAGCTGGGTGGGCTCTTTGGCTCCGGACAGGCAGGCAGGCTCTTAGGCAACAGCCGGGCTCTATGGCTCCGGACAGTGAGGAAAATGGAGTTAGTTTGGTCAAGCCCCCTCCCCTCATATAAGGCTGGGTATGATTCAGCACAACCATTGTAAACAAATTGAGTAGAGTTAGTGCACACCCGTGTACCCCTTGGATCATTGCTGCTTTTGTGTACTCTCCATATGGAAGGTAGTGGCTCTGAATCACTGGTCAGCAGAGCTCACATCTAAAAATAAAGCATGTCCATTTTGCTGGCAGCTACTCAGTTTTTCTTTTGTTTACTAGACTCAGGACCTACACAGTATGGAGCAGAGGAGTCTGTAATCCAGCCTAACAATTGGCATAGTTTCAGCAGGATGAGCAGGTAAGGGTGCCATGAGTCCCTAGGGAGGGGGAGGAGATATGTGGTAACTGGTGGCAGCATTCCTGTGGACTTGGACTCCACTGGAAACATGGGGTCAAGTTGATGGCTCCCCCGAGAGCATAGAGGAAGCTCTCAGAGTATTGAGCTCCATGGTGAAAGATGAGGAGTATCAGAGAGTAGCTGGCCAGATGGGCTTCTTGTGGTTTGCTGTACTGCAAGCCAATAGGGACCCAGCACTCCAGGAGGCAACACAGCAAAAGGTAGACATGTTGGGGAATGAAGTACAGTGACAGGTCACCCCTGTTCCTGAAGCTGAGGATGATTATGATTCTGAGGGAGAATTGGGAGAACTTGTGCATCTCCTTGAATGACCTGCTGTGCATCAGAAAACGAACCCCTAGCTGTTTGGCTCCTATGGTTGTGGAACCTAGGGGTGCATGGCAAATGTACAGTGTGTGTTAGCATTAGTGTATACCAGTGCAAAATGTAGCCTGATACATGGCAACCCAGATAAGTTTCCAGGGGCCACAGTGAGTTTTGATGGCTATGGAGGACAGACTATTATAGTCAAAGCTATGTCTTTGCCACTGAGCATTGAACGATTGCCCCCTCATGTATTGTGTATTTATCTCCTATATCTGAATACATCTTAGGTATAGATGTGCTTGATGGGTTATACTTGCAAATGATGGTTGGTGAATTCCAGCTGCAGATACAGACAATGAAGCCTGTGTTCTGGGGACATGCTAAACATGACCCACAGGTATTACCCAAGCAAAACCGTGTGGCCAGTGTGAAACAGTATCACTTGTTGGGAGGACATGCAGAGATAGGTGCCACTCCATCGAAATGAGAAAAAGTTGACATCATCCATCCTGCACATATATGGCCAGTGAAAAAGCCAGATGGTACCTAGAGGATGACTGTGGACTATCAGGAACTGAACAAAGTAGTGCCTCCTTTGCATGTGGCTGTGCCTTCAGTTCGTGACTTGATGGATCAGCTGATGACTCAGCTAACAACTTATCATTATGTACTGGACCTTGCAAATGCTTTTTCCTCTATCCCAATCTCAGCTGATAGCCAAGATCTATTTGCCTTCACCTGGGAAGGAAGGCACTGGACTTTTCAAGTGTTGCCCCAATGTTACCTGCATAGCCCAACCATCTGTCATGGTTTAGTGGCTGGGGACCTAGCCAGGTGGGCTAGGCCCAGCATGATTACAATGTTTTATTACACAGATGATGTCTTACTAACTTTTGATTCTCTTGCAGATTTAACCAAGGCAGCTCTAATGCTGCTAGGTTATTTCAAACAATATGAGTGGGCCATATATAAGGGTCTTACCCTTTGGATATGTACTTGGAAGTATCAGTGGTGGTTGGGAGGTCACTGACCCCTGTGGGGACAAGCCATGTGGCAACAGTTATGGGAATGAGGACATAGAAAGGAAGTAAGTCTTTTCCATGTCACAGGACACTTTCCTTTAGCCAGTCCATGCAATGATGAAGCCAATGCACTGGCTAACCTAAGATGGCTGGAGAGATCTTCAGCAGCTAATGTAGCTGGTTGGCTACATGGAGAATGCAGCATGCTGGCTGCAAGACCATGTGGTCAGTGGCTTGCTGGGTGCCTCATAAACATGAGAAACAATATCCTTGATGGGCAGATGTACCCTTGATGGCTCACTGGGTGCCAAATGCAGATAGGCAGAAAACCTGAGAAGAGGATTCTCCTAACATGGTGGCAGGTGGATCTTGTGGGATCACTGCCAAAGTCAGAAAACTACAGGTATATCTTCACAGCTGTTGATACAGCTACTGGTCTTCTGTTTATATGGTCTAGTAAGGCTCCAGACTAGGTAAGCACTATTAAGGCCATGAACGGTTGGCCCCTGGTCATAGAAAGTGATAATGGAACCCACATTACTGAACATGAAGTACAGAAGTGGGCTTCTCAGTTGTCCATTCAGTGGAAGTTACATGTGCCATATTATACCCAGGCAGTGGGAATGGTTGAACGGTACAATGGTCTTCTGAAAAAGGGTCTAAGGCTATCCTCCTAACCCCTCTCCCTGAAGGGGTGGACATGGCAGTTATGGCCTACAGTCAGGATCTTAAATGAGAGACCCCGCAAGGGCAGGCCCTCTCCAGTGGAGGCTCTGTTACATAGAGCCTCAGCACCCGTTCCTACAACCATTCTTTCCAGGATGGTAAGCTGGCATGTGTTCCACCAGAGAGATGAGTACTCCCTCTGTTGGTGCCAATAACCTTTTTGTCTTTTCACCCATAATATTGTGGCTGCAGGCACCAGAGTCAACTGGACACAAACATACATTTGTGTGGCCAGTGTGTCGGCTTGTTGAATATGCACCCCGTTTCCTACCAGTGTGCAGGATTCCTATGGAAAATCACCCCAATGATGACTACTAACTGGACATGTGTATAGGTGGGGGGGTTTTGGCTAATAGTTGAAAGGATAGAGCTATGGGGACAAGCCTCAAGGTGTGTTGAATGTACAATATGTATGGAGGTTATATGGATGCAAGGATCAACCATCCTCACTAAGGGAACACTGCAGAAGATCATGAACACGTAGATTGTATGGCAAGGGACCCTGAAGGGGTGGAGTGTGAGGAAAGTGGAGTTGGTTTGGTTAGGCCCCCTCACCTCATATCCAGCTGGGTATGATTCAGCACATCCATTGTAAACAAGTTGCATGGAAGTAGAGTTAGTGTGCATGTGCACCTGTGTACCCCTTGGCTCATTGCTGCTTTCGTGTACTCTTCAATATGGAAGGCAGTGGCTCTGAACCACTGGTTGGCAGAGCTCACATCTAAAAATAAAGCATGTCCACTTTGCTGGCTGCTACTCAGTTTTTCTTTTGTTTACTTGACTCAGTACCTGCACAGGATGGAGCAGAGGGGTCTGTGATCCAGCCCGACAGATGCCTACCAAGACTTTGAGAATTGTTACAAGAAAAATGCCTTGCTGTGAAGGTACTAAGACATGGGATCATTTCCAGATGAGAATTCACAAATGACACATTGACTTGCACAGCTCTTCCAAGATTGTTAAACAGATTACGTCCTTCATTCAGTTGAGGTTGAAGTCACGATCGCAGGTGCTTAAGTCAACTATTTTAATAAATTGATTATCTGTTGTTAAAAATAAATTAATAACATAAATATAGAAAGAACTCTTAAAACTCAACAATAAGAAAACAATCAGCCCAATTTAAAACAGGGACAGAGATTTGAACAGACACCTCACTAAATACGATTATACATATAGAACATAAGCATAGAAGAGATGCTCAACATAATCTGTCATTCTGAAACTACAAATTAAAACAATGAGATATGATTACATATCTGTTGGAATGGCTGAAATCCAAAAATCTAACGTTACCAATTGTTAAAGAGGCCATAGAGCAACAAGAACTCTTATGCAATGATGGTAGGCAAAATTGTAGAGCCACTTTAGAAGACAACTTGGCAGTTTCTTACAAAGCTAAATATAGTCATATTATATTAAGTTATAACATAATTTAATTAAAATTGCTGCTATATAGGAAATTATATTAAATATCAACTTATTAGAATCCAGTAATCACATTCCTAGGTATTTATCCAACTTTGTTCACACAAAAAAACCACACATGAATGTTTTGAGAAGCTTTAATCATAATCACAAAAACTGGAAGCAACCAAGATGTTCATAAATATATTTATAGGTAAACAAACTTTGGTACAACCGTCTAATGAAATATAGTTCAGCAATTAAAAAAAAAAAAAAGCTTAGCATTGAGCACACTACACCCAGGTGTTGGTTTCTGATACCATTATCCAGCAAAAGAAACCAAGGCTCCTTGGAAAAATATCTGATTCAGGGACTGCCAGAAAATACTAAAGTGCTAAAACATAACAAACAAACAAAAATACCCAAACCCACAATGTTATAGATATGTAAAAGGGACACAGAATCCAAGTGAAAGGGCTCCCAATGGCCAAAGATGAGCAATTAGAGCAGCAACATAAATAAAGTAGTACTGTATTATAATCCAAAGTGGAAATAAATAAATATCCATGAGTCTATACTGATATGACCAAATGACCATGTGGGGAGAAGAGAAAAATGTGAATTTATGTGGATACTCTGCCCTCAAGGAGATGCAACATAATTACCTACTCCTTAAGTGTGGGCTGCACTTAGTGACATCCTTCCAAGGAGTACAGTATGAAAAGGGAGGAAAAATAACTTTACAATGGAGAAGACTGACAAATATTATTTCAGCCAGCTAATCAAGGTCAACATCAACCGTGAGGAGTCATGTTGATAATATGTACCCTTGATTTGATGTGATGAAAACGGCACTTTGCCTATGTGGCATTCTTCCCCCAAACCCATAAACCCATTATAATTATGAGAAAGACACCAAAAGGATCATAATAAAGGACATTATACAAAATACCTGACCAGTACACCTCAAAACTATCAAGGACATAATGAAGGGGAAGGAGAGTCTGAGAAACTATTACAGACAAGAGGATCCTAAGAAAACATGATGAATAAATTTAATGTGATATCCTAGTTGGGATATTTGAACTGAAAGAGGACATTAGGTAAAAACTAATTAAACTCTGAATAAAGTATGGGGTTTAGTTAATAATAGTATATCAAGATTCACTCATTGCTTGTAATATACCATAAAAATGTGAGATGTTAGTAATGGGAAACTGGGTGTGGGGTTGGAAACTTTTCGTACTATTTCCAATTTTTCTGTATATCTAAAACTATTCTAAAAATATAGTTTATATTTTAATAAAAGGAATGCATCAGGTAAACACTAAAAGAAAAATAAAATTATTATAGATATACTAGCATTAAAAGAAGCAAACTGCAAGGTGAAAAGCATCACTAGAGATAAAAAGGGAACTTACATAATGATAAAGGGGATTATCTACCAAAAGCTAAACCTATAGGCATAAAAAAGTATAGTTTTGAAACAAGTAAAGCAAAAACCGAGAATTTGAAGAGACATATACAAATCCATAGGCACGGTAGTAGACTTAATTTATCCTTGAAATTTTATAGAATGTGAATATGTAAAAAAGACATTTGGAAGATCTTACAGTATAATAAACAAATGACCTAAATGACTTATGTAGACCATTCTACCTAATAACAACATAATACAATTCTTGTCACGAATTATCAAAATTGGCCATCTGCTGGGTCATAGAGTAATTCTCAGCACATTTCAAAAAATTGAAATAATACAGAATAAGTTCTCTGACTGCAATGGAATTAAGGTATGTTCTCTGATTACAATGAAATTAAAGAAGAAATCAATAACAAATAAATATATTGAAATTTCTAAACAGCTTTGAATTGAGTAATACCTTTCTAACTATTCTGTGAGTTGAAGAAGAAAACAACAGAAATTAGAAAATGTTTTTAATTGGATGATAATGAAAATGCTATATTTTATAACCTGTGGGTTCTTGCTAAAGCTGTGCTTAAGAGGGAATATATATTTGCATGCATGTATTATATATCTGTTGCTGCACCCCCAAATTTAGCAACTTTAAACAACACTGAATCATCTGCTTCAAGGTCTCTCAAATGTTGCAATCAAAGTGGCAGATGAGAGTGGTTTTATTTGAAAGCTCA
This sequence comes from Galeopterus variegatus, assembly GCF_000696425.1. Lineage (NCBI taxonomy): Eukaryota > Metazoa > Chordata > Mammalia > Dermoptera > Cynocephalidae > Galeopterus > Galeopterus variegatus. The sequence continues at coordinate 31,252 of NW_007726156.1, read as the reverse complement.
ATTGAGGAAGGATCTGTTTCCCAGATCAATCGTGTGATATTGGCAGGATTCTGTTGCTTGAAGGCTGTTGGACTGAGGGTTTTAGTTCCTTGCTGGTGGTTGGATGGAGGCCTCCCTCAGTTCCTTGTCATGTGGTTTCTCCAGCTTGCTTGATCAGAGCAAGTGTGCAAGAAGAGACAAAAGGAGAGTACTAGGAAGACAAAGACACAATATTCTCCTTATATTTATGAAAGTGGAAAACCATAATTTTTGCCACATTCTTTTAATTACAAGCAAGTCATGAGGTCAAGCTCACATTCAAGGGAGGAGATTGCACACTCATGAATACCAAGAGGTGGAGATCATTGGGAGCTGTGTCAGATGTTGCTACCACAAAACATATATTAGAAGGCAAAACAGGAGGAAAATCAATGATCTAATTATTCTGCTTCAGAGGTAGATAACAGTAAATTAAACAAAAAACTTAAATGAAGGAAATGAAAAGAGCAGAAGTCAAAAGAATAGTAAAAACAAAAATAGAAAAAAATTAAAGGTATAATTTAATTCTTTGAAAAACCAATAGACGTGAAAAAAAAAACCACTCATAAAAGCTATTATGAAAAAAGATAGAAGGCACAAATTGATGTAAAGTATAATAAAATGTATATAACTGGTGATTTCACAAACACTAAAAATGACCTTGAACAAGATAAAGATTTCTTAAAACTACAAGAAACAAGTTAACCATAAAAAGAAAAAATTAGACTATATAAGCATTATGAAATTATTTTCAGGAGTGATGTCAGCAAGATAGTGGGAGATACCAGACGTTGTTCCCTCACAAAAACAGTGACAGCTATGAGGGTAGTTCAAAAGTTCATTAAAAAATAGAATGAAAAGATAATACAAACATTTCCATGAACTTTTTGAAGTACCCTCACATTTATGAATAAAAATAGCTCTGGGAGAGTTCAGGAGTCCAGTTAAGAAGCTGCAGCAACACATTGGGGGCGGGTAGAGGGAGAGAGAGAGATTGAGAACGGATAACTGCACAAAAAAGGTGGAAAAGACAGCTTCATCTTGCCTGCATCATCCATACCCCAGGCCAGCACTCCTCAATACCAAGAGGAAACTCCCCAGACCATGAGTTCCTCTCAGAGAGAAAAGGAGAGCAGCGTCAGTGACGGCTTCCCCACCTTTCACAGCACTGACCAAAAGACCAAATTTGGTTTCACCCGACCCAGATTTCGAGGGAGAATGGCATAGCTGAGACATCTAGAGATGGCTAAGAACAAAGAAGGACAGGAATAATCAGTATAAGCCATGCAGTGGGAGCTGCCACAGTCCCTAGTGACTTTCTCTGCCCTAGCAACCTTCCACACTGAAGACCTCAATATCCCTTGTGGCTGTCATGGACCCCCCACAGCTTTCTCTACTGAAGACCCCGAAGTGTTCACCATCATGAACCCCAGCAGCCTTCTCTGCAAAGGACCCCAGCAGCTTTCACCAATGAGAGAAACAACAGCAAGCACAGCCTCCACAAACCCCCTGCAGAGGGCTTTGCCATTTTTCACCCTCATAAACCAGTGCCTGATCTTCCACACCCTCCCCACTTCTCCACCAGAGCATCCCCAAATGGCACTGCTGTAGGCACCCTAGCTCTGGAACAGAGCATGGCCACCACACATACACCCACAAATGTCCCAGGCCCATGCTACTGACACTGCTTTCCGCAACCACATGTGTGCCTGAAGCTGGCCCTGAAGCCTTTTTGCAGACATGCAGCTGACCCTGATCCCCACTGCTAGAACCCAATGCCACGCTGGCACCAGTAGCTGGCCCCTGCAGTCACTTGTGTAAATGCCACCAGCCCAAACCCCACATTACCAGCCCCACCTTTGTGCTCATGACTGCAAGCAGACCCTTCAGTCATGCCTGGGAATGCTGATATCTCTGCAACCCATGTAGTGCACATGCACACCAATGGCCCCTGCGCTGCATGTACACCAGCAGTTAGACCTAGCCTCTGCCACTGGCATCAGGCTTGCTACCACATGTGTGCCTGCAGCCAAGGGTGTGAAAACCACTGGCCCCAGCAGTTCCATTTACAATAGCTACACTCCCCCCACAAACACAAAAAGATAAAATACCTAGGAATAAATTTATCCAAGTAGGTGAAATATTTCTACAATGAAAACTATAAAACACTGATGAAAGAAATTAAAGAAGACACAAAAAATGGCAAGACATCCCATCAAAATACCAATGATATTCTTCACATAAATAGAAAAGCAATTCTTAAATTTATGTGGAGCTACAAAAAAACCCAAATAGTCAAAGCAATTCTGAGCAAAAATTACAAAGTTGGAGACATCACACTACCCAACTTCAAAATATACTATATATAGTAATCAAAACAGCATGGTAGTGGCATAAAAACAGAAATGTGGACCAATGGAACAGAATAGAGAACCCATAAATAAATCCATGTATCGACAGCCAACTGATTTTTTACAAAGGCACCAAGAACATACACTGGGGGAAAGGACAGCCTCCTCGATAAATGATACCGGGAAAACTAGATATCCATATGCATAAGAAAGAAACTAGACCCATATATCTGGACATATCTCAACTCAAAATGGATTAAAGACTTATAAGACCTGAAACTACTAGGAGAAAACATATGGGGAACATTCCAAGACTGGACAAAAATTTTATGGAAACTTCTAAAGCACAGGCAACAAAGGCAAAAATAGACAAATGGGATTACATCAAACTAAAAAGCTTCTGCAGATCAAAAGAAATAGTCAACAGAATGAAGAGGCAGAATGGGAGAAAATATTTGTAAACTATCCATTTGGCAAGGGATTAGTATCCATAATATACAAGTAACTGAAACAACCACAAAATAATAAGTACTCCTATTTAAAATAATAAAAATAACTCCTATTTAAAAATGGACAAATGACTTGAGTAGACATTTCTCAAAAGAAGACACACAGATGGCCGACAGGTATATGAAAAAATGCTCAACATCAATAATCATCAGGGAGATGTGAATGAAAACCACAATAAGATATCATCTCTTCCCAGTTAGAGTGTCTATTATAAAAAAGACAAAAAATAACAAATGCTGGTGAGGATGCAGAGAAAAGAGAATTCATACAATATTGGTGGGAATGTAAACTAGTACAGCCATTTTGGAAAACCGTATGGAGGATCCTCAAAAAACTTAAAACAGAACTATATTTTTCCAAAGAAAAGGAAATTGGCATACTGAAGAGATATCTGCACCCTCATGTTTATTGCAGCACTATTCACAATAGCAAGATATCACATCAACCTAGGTGTCCACCAACAGATGAATGCATAAAGAAAATGTGGAATATATACACAATGGAATACCACTCGGCCATGAAAAAGAATAAAATCCTGTTATTTGTGGCTATATGGATGATCATGAAAAACATTATTTTAAGCAAAATAAGTCAGAAATAGAAAGATAAATACCACCTGTTCTCACTCATATGTGGGAGCTAAAAAGAAAAAAGTTAGGCTTTTAGAAATAGAGAGAATTTTGGTTACTACAGGCTCAGAAGGTGATGGGGAGGCAGGGGGAGGGAGTGGTTGGTTAATGGATGAAAAATTACAGCTAGATAGGAAAAATAAGTTCTAGTGATGTACACTTGTGCTAGGCATATATAATTAACAATAATTTATTCTATGTTCTCAAATAGCTAGAAGAGAGGAGTTCAAGTGATTTAATCACAAAGAAGTGATCAATTTTTACAATGATTAATATGCTAATTACCCTGATTTTATCATTCACACACTGTATACATGTACTGAAGTATAATTCTGTATCCAATAAATATGTACAATCAATATATGTCAATTAAAAACTAAATTTAAAAATGAGATAATAACAACAACAAAAAAAATGCAGGACAGATAAAGACTTTCTCAAACAAAAGCCAAGGAAATGTATTACCACTAGACCTGCCTTACAAGAAACCCTAAAGTGAGTTTTTCAAGCTGAAACAAAAGAATGCTAATTAGTACCATGAAAACACACGAAAGTATAAAATTCACCGGCAAGGATAAGTATATAGTCAAATTAAGAATACTCTAATTCTGTAATGGTTTTGAGGAAATCTTTTATTATTCCAGTATAAAGATTAAAAGACAAAATTATTAAAATAATTCTACCTACAACAACTTATTAACATATACACAATATAAAAATGTAAAGTGTAACATCCATAACATAGTTAGGGAAATAGAAATGTAGTTTTTGCATGCAATTAAAATTTTGTTCGGATCCCATATAGGGATGTCCGGTTCGCTCACTGGCTGAGCGTGGTGCTGACAACACCAAGTCAAGGGTTAAGATCCCCTTACCGGTCATCTTTAAAAAAAAAAAAAGAAAGTTAATACAAATATAAATCTGAAACACAAGAAGCCACTACCAATCATGAAATCTTACAGTACTGTTCTCCTCCCAGGTTTGTGAGAAATCCCCTAAGGGGACCATTCTCGACCCATCCCTGTAGTGATCAATTACAGGAGAACCACCCCTGTAGTGAGATACTATGAGCCATCTCCAGGTCAATCAGGGGTAAAAATTAAAATTAAAATATCTTTCACTCGGGCCGGCCCGTGGCTCACTCGGGAGAGTGTGGTGCTGATAACACCAAGGCCCCGGGTTCAGATCCCATATAGGGATGGCCGGTTTGCTCACTGGCTGAGCATGGTGCTGACAACGCCAAGTCAAGGGTTAAGATCCCCTTACCGGTCATCTTTAAAAAAAAAAAAATTGTTATCAGCTTAACATAGAATAAGAACTTTTTGAGGAGCTGTAGGCAGCTCCCACTGACAGCCCAGAAGGAGATCAAGTATGGACCTCAGGAGCTGTGTGCAGCACCCACTGACAGCCATCAAGAGAGTGCACAGGGATCTCAGGAGCCAAGGGCATCCCCCATTGACAGCCATCAGGAGCAAGCGGGACCCCATCACACAGGTAGCCCAGTTCTGGTGCAGACATTGCCACCATGTGGGTGGTTCACCACAGCCACCACGCAAGCAACCACCACTACTAGGGTGACCTGTGCCACTGCCACCACAGCATCAGCCACCACAGCCACAGCTGCCTCTACTGCCATTCAGGCAGCCTACCAACCACTCAACTGCATTAACTCAAGAAGTGTCACCAGCGGAGCCCAGGGAAAGAAGTGAGCAAATGCAGACCCACACCCCAGTGGCCCAACCCATGGAAGGAATTACATTGCCCCTTGTGGTAGTGCACCTGGGGATGTGAGGTACATGTGAAGCCCACAAGACTGCCTTAATCTGGGAAGAGACACACATGAACTCCCTAGAGTGCAGAAACCCAGGATACCCAAATAGAGTAAAGAAGAAAATTCCCAACTACCACAAAACCATCCCCCAATTGGGGGAAGCAAGGACTCAGGAGGACCCTCTGCCTATAGGAAAGATGAAAGAGAAACTCTGCCCAGGGTCACCCATTCAAACTGAGTAGCTCCAGTGTACTCCAGCACACCAATCAAGGTCATGGGATACTAGCTGGAGTGCCAAGTCCACCCAGACCAAAGAGTGACAGGGCACCTGCACTTCTCCCAAGAACTCAAAAAGCTTGCCCACATCATTAATGACCCAAACAAAGTGTCACTAACTTCAGCAAGGAATCACTAAGAGCCCAAATGCCTAAGCCAGGAGGACACTCACGTGCAACTACATTGAATACAACCAAAGTGCCCACATGGAGACTACACTACTGCATCTATCTGGAACCAAAACTAAAATACCCTACCAAGCAGTCAATATAAAAGACATCTACTGCAGGAAGTCTTTATCCTCAAAGCCCACTCCAGAGTAACAGAAGCAACTGCTATACCAGATGACCAGATATCAACATAGAGATACTAGAAATACGGAAGAAAAAGAAGGAAAGAAAGAAAATACGACACCATCAAATAAATACAATAATTCTCAAGTACCAGAACCCATAGAACAGGGAACCCTTGAAATGACTGAAAAAGAATTCCAAGCAAAAATCTTAAGGAAACTCAATGAGATGCAAAAGGACTCAGTTAGACAACTCAATGAAGTTAGAAAAAGTATCCAAGATATGAAGGAGGAAATTTATAAAGAGATTAAAACCTTTAAAAAGAAGGTAGCAGAACTCCTGGAACTGAAGGATTCATTCACTGAAATAAAAAACACAAAGGATAGCTTAAGCAGCAGATTAGAACATGCAGATGAAAGAATTTCTAATCTTTTTTTTTTTTTTTTTTTAAAGATGACCGGTAAGGGGATCTTAACCCTTGACTTGGTGTTGTCAGCACGCCGCTCAGCCAGTGAGCGAACCGGCCATCCCTATATGGGATCCAAACCCGGGGCCTTGGTGTTATCAGCACCGCACTCTCCCGAGTGAGCCACAGGCCGGCCCAAGAATTTCTAATCTTTTTTTTTTTTTTTAAAGATGACCGGTAAGGGGATCTTAACCCTTGACTTGGTGTTGTCAGCACGCCGCTCAGCCAGTGAGCGAACCGGCCATCCCTATATGGGATCCAAACCCGGGGCCTTGGTGTTATCAGCACCGCACTCTCCCGAGTGAGCCACAGGCCGGCCCAAGAATTTCTAATCTTGAAGATGGCCTTCTCAAAATACCCAGACAGAAAAAAAAGAAAAAATAATTTTTAATATTGGGGAAAATCTAAGAGAGCTAGAAGACAACCTTAAGTGCAAAACCATCCAAACCATGGGTGGTCCAGAAAGGGAGAAGAAAGGAAAAGGCATTGAAAATGTATTTAATGAAATAATATCAGAAAACTTCCCAGGTATAAAGAGTGACAGAACTTCAGATCCAAGAAGCTCAAACATCCCCAAATAGAATTAACCCAAAAGGGTCCTCTCCAAGACACATTATAGTCAGACTGGCAAAGCTCAGAGACAAAGAGAGAATCCTATTAATAGCAAGAGAAAAGCATCAAGTCACCTATAAGAGAATCCCTGTCAGTCTAACAGCAGACTTCTCAACAAAAGCTCTACAGGCCAGAGAGAATGGAATGGTATATACAAAACACTAAAAGAAAAAAACTGCCAGCCAAGAATACTATCCCAATGAGGTTATCCTTCATAAATGAGGGAGAAGGGCTGACCCGGTGGCGCACTGGATAAGTGCGCCGCTTGGGAAGCGCGGCGGCGCTCCCGCCCGAGGGTTCGGATCCCACATACAGACCGGTTCCCGCTCACTGGCTGAGCGAGGTGCGGGAGCAACACCGAGGGTTGCGATCCCGTTGCCGGTCCCCGGTCCAGTACTGGGGCAACACTGAGGGTTACGATCCGTTGCCGGACACGGAAAAAGACAAAAAATAAAAAATAAAAAAAATAAATGAGGGAGGAATAGTGTATTTCCTAGACAAAAACTGTAGGAGTTCACCACCACATGACCAGCCCTACAGGATATCCTCAAGGGAGTCCTGCATCTGCAATCCAAAAAATGATTATCACTACTGTGAATACACAAGAAAGAACAAAACTCACTGATAGAACAATAATACAAATGAGAGAGAGAAATAAACTATATCTTACTACCTCTCAATCATCAAAGACAAAGATTAAAGGGGGAAGTGAGAATGAAAGATACTGAAAACATCCAAACAAAAATCAATGAAGTGCCAGAATTGACAATAACTCTCAATAGTAACCCTAAATGTAAATGGCTTAAATTACCCACTTGAAAGACACAGACTGACTGGTTGGATTAAAAAGCTAGACCCAAATATATGCTGTCTACAAGAAACTCACCTCACCTGTAAAGACACACATGACTAAACATGAAGGGATAAAAAAAGATACACCATACAAATGGAAATCAAAAATAAGGAGTAGCTTTTCTTATGTTGGATAAAATAGATTTTAAACCCCAAACCATAATAATTGATAAAGAAGGCCATTATATAATGATAGAGGGATCTATCCAGCAAAACAGACACAACAATCATAAATATATATACACCCAACACCAAAGCACCCAGATATATAAAGCAAACTGTCAGACCGAAAGACTCCAACATAATAATAGTTAGGAACCTAAACGTCCTTCTCTCAGCATTGGACAGATCATCCAGGCAACAAATCAACAGAGAAACACTGGATTTAAACCACACTTTAGACGAATTGGAATTGGCAGTTATCTACAGACCATTTCATCCAGTAACTATAGAACATGCATTCTTCTCATCAGCATATGGTATGTTCTTCAAGATTGACCACATGTTAGGTCACAAATAAAGTCTCAACAAATTTTTTAAAATTGAAATTATTTCATGTATCTTTTCAGACAACAATGGATTAAAGCTAGAAATCAATAAGAAGCAAAACTCTAGAGATTATACAAATACATGGAAATTAAACAACATTTTCCTGAATGACCCATGGGTCCAAGAAGAAATTAAACAGGAAATTAAAAAATTTCTTGAAACAAATAGAAATAAAAATATATCATACCAAAACCTGGGAGATACTGCCAAAGCAGTACTAACAGGGAAGTTTATTGCAATAAACACTTATATCAAAAGAATAGAAAGATTTCAAATAAACAACCTAGTGCTACAACTCAAAGAACTAGAAAAACAAGAACAATCCAATCACAAAATTAGTAGACAGAAAGGAATAATTAAGATCAGAACAGAACTAAATGAAATAGAGACTAAAGAAATAATATCAAAGTTCAATGAAACAAAAAGTTGGTTTTTTGAGAAGACAAAATAGACAAACCATTAGCTAGGCTAACTGAAAAAAGAAGAGAGAAGACCCAAATAACAAAAATCAGAAATGAAAAAGGATACAACTGATACCACAGAAATACAAAGAATAATTAGAGATTGTTACAACAACTATATGCCAACAAATTTGAAAACCTGGAGGGAATGGATAAATTTCTGGACACATACAAACTAGCAAGACTGAACCAACATGAAATAGAAAACCTGACAGATCAATAACAAACAACGAAATTAAAGTAGTAATCAGCAGTATCCTAACAAATAAAAGCCCAGGACTGGACAGCTTTACTGCTGAATTCTACCATACTTTTCCAAACTCATTATGCCATACTCATTCTATGAGGCCAGCATCACCAGACAAAGATACAACAACAACAAAAAGGTAAACAACAGGCCAATATAATTGATCAACATAGATGCAAAAATCCTCAACAAAATATTAGCAAACAGAATACAGCACACATAAAAAAAATTATACACCAAAATCAAGTGGGATTCATCCTGGGTATACAAAGTTGGCTCAACATATGCAAGTCAATAAATGTGATACACCATGTTAACAAAAGACACAGAAAAAACATTTGACAAAATTCATCATTGCCTCATGATAAAGACTCTCGGCAAATTAGGTACAGAAATAAAGTTATCTCAACACAATAAAAGCCACATGTGACAAACCCACTGCCAATATCATCCTGAACAGATGTTTTTAAAAAAGTAACAAGATATGGATGCCTACTCTCACCATTTATATTTAACGTAGTATGGGAAGTACTAGCCAGAGCAATTAGGGAAGAGAAAGAAATAACGGGCATCCAGATTTGAAAAGACAAAGTCAAACTGTCCCTGTGTGCAGATGACATGATCCTATAGGAAAACCTGAAGACTCCACAAAACTCTCTTAGAGTTGACAAACCATTTCAGTAAAGTTGCAGGATACAAAATCCACATGCAAAAACCAGTAGCATTTTTATACTGCAACAGCAAACTAGCAGAAAAAGAAATCAAGAAAGCAAGCCTACTCACAGTAGTCACAAAAAAATTTTTCAAGGAGGTGAAAATCTGTACAATGAGAACTACAAATTGCTGCTGAAAGAAATTAAAGAGGACACAAATTAAAGAGAACTGATTAACAATTTCAGTATGTAACCCCGTCAAAATACCAATGGCATTCTTCACAGAAATAGAAAAAACAACCCTAAAATTCATATGGAGCAACAAAAGACCCTGAATAACCACAGCAATCCTGAGAAAAAAATATAAAACCAGAGGCATAAGACTTCCTGACTTCAAACTATACTACAAAGTTATAGTAACGTGGTACTGTCATGAAACTAGACACTCAGACCAATGGAAGTGTAGAGAACCCAGAAATCAACCCACATATTTACATCCAACTGATCTTTGACAAAGGCAATAAGAACATACATTGGAAAAAGGACTGCCTCTTCAATAAACGGTGATGAGAAAACTAGACATCCACATGTAGAAGAATGAAACTAGACCCAAACCTCTCACCATATACCAAAATCAACTCAAAATGGATTAAAGTCTTAAGTATAAGACCTGAAACTATAAAATCCCTAAAATAAAACATAGTGGTAACACTTCAGTAACTAGAGCTGGCCAAAGATTTTATGAATAAGACGCTGAAAGCACAGGCAACAAAAGAGAAAATAAACAAATGGGATTATATAAAACTTGAAAGTTTTCTGCACAGCAAAAGAAACAATTAGCAGAGCAAAAATGCAGCCTACAAAATGGGAGAAAATATTTGCAAACCATGCATTCAATATAGGATTAATATCCAGAATATACAAGGAACTCAAACAACTTCACGATAAACAAACAAATAATCCAATTTAAAAATGGGCAAAGGAGTTGAATAGATAGCTCTCAAAGAAAGGCATACAGATGGCCAACATGTACATGAAAAAATGCTCAAGTTCACTAAATATCAGGGAATTCAAGTCAAAAACCACTTCAAGATATCATCTCACCCCAGTTAGACTGGCTATATTCAAAAAGACAGAGAATAGCAAATGCTGATAAGGATTAGGAGAAAGGGGAACACTTCTGCACTGTTAGTGGGACTGTTAATTAGTATAGCCATTATTTAGAACAGTATGGAGTTTCTTTGAACAACTATGGATAGAACTGCCATATGATGCAGCAATCCCACTTTGGGGTGTATACCCAAAGGAATGGAAATCTTCATGTCAAAGTGATACCTGCACTCCCATGTTTATTGCAGCTGTATTTAAAGTAGCCAATAGTTGGAACCAACTTAAGTATCCCTTGAGGGATGACTGATTAAGGAAAATGTGGTATGTATATGCAATAGAATAAAACTCTGTCATAACAAAGAATGAAAGTCTGCCTTTTGCCACGACACAGATGAACTTAGAGAAAAAATTATGTTAAGTGAAATAAGCCAGGTACCGAAGGAGAAATACCACATGTCCTCACTCTTAAGTGTGAGCTAAAAAATAAATAAATAAGTTTTAAAAATAAACATACAGCAATCACAATAATTCATTGAATTTTCAAATGGAGAGAACAGAACTGAGACCACCAGAGGTGGGAATGGGAGAGGGGAAGAGAAAGAGGAGTTAGGGAGAAACTGGTAAGGACCACAAAATATGATTACATTGTGTAATTATGAATATACTGATTATTCTGGCTTGACCATCATGTATTGCACAGAGTTATGGATATTCAATGCTGTATTCTACAGATATGTACAATCAATTATGTTTTTTTAAAATTCCAAATAAACTATTAAAAAATCAACCTCCACAATACATTATAATGGTAATAAATCCCGATCTAGTTGAGTTTGTTTTAGGATTGCATAGTTGTTTTAACCTTTGAAAATTAATCAATGTAATTCATCACATTAACAGGGAAGAAAAGGAGGGAAGGATATCACTTCCTCAATAAATGCAGAGAAGGTATTTGAACAAATTCAATGTCCATTGTACAAAGAATTTATAAATATGACCCTCCAAAGCACAGATTTAAAAACAGGAAAAATAAAGAAGTGGGATTATATCAAACTAAAAATCTTCTGAACAGCAAAGGAAACAATTAACAGAGTGAAAAGACAATGTACAGAATGGGAGAAAATATTTGCAATCTATGCATCTGACAAAGGATTAATATTCAGAATATACAAAGAACTCAAACAAATTAACAGTAAAAAACAAATAACTCAGTTAAAAAATGGAGAAAGGAGCTTTCTAAGCATTTCTCAAAGGAAGATATACAAATGGCCAACAGACATATGAAAAAAATGTTCAACATCACTCAGCTTTAGGGAAATGCGCATCAAAACCACATTGAGATATAACCTCACCCCACTTAGACTGTCTACTATCAAAAAGACAGAGAATAACAAATGCTGGCAAGGATGCAGAGAAAGGGGAACCCTCCTATACTGTTGGTGGGATTGTAATATGGTGAAGCCATTATGGAAAACGGTATGGAGGTCCCTCAAACAACTACAGATAGAACTGCCATACTATCCAGCAATCCTAATGCTGGGTATATACCCAAGGGAATGGAAATCATAATGTCGAAGGGATACCTGCACCCTCATGTTTATCACAGCTCTATTTACAGTAGCCAAGAGTTGGAACCATCCTGAATGTCTATTGTTGGATGACTGGATAAGGAAAATGTGGTATGTTAACATAATGGCATAACACTCCACCATAAAAAAGAATGAAATTCTGCCATTCACAGAAACACAGATGAACTTATACAAAATTATGTTAAGTGCAATAAGCCAGGCACAGAAAGAAATACTCGCATATCCTCATTCATAAGTGGGGGGGGGGAGAGAGAGAGAAAGAAAACCACAATAATACATTAAACTTTCAAAGGGAGAGATCAAAACTAAGGTTAGCAGAGGTGGGAAAGGGGATGTAATGGATTGAATTATGTCCCCCCAAAACTCACTGAAGCTTGAATTGTCCCCCAAGTTTTATATATTAGAAACTTGGTCCCCACTGTGACTGCTAAGAAGGTGGGAAATCCTACTATGGTAAGTGAAACGTGGAGCCTTGAAGAGGTAATTAGATTGCAGGACCATGCAGAAGTGAATGGATTAAAAATGGTGCCAGGGGCATGGTTTGGAGGGCTTTAAAGGAAGAGAAAGGAGAGTCTTTCTCCCTCTCTCTGCTCTCTCTGCTTCCACCATCTTGCAAAGTTAGACCCCAGGGTCACTGTCACCACTACCAGATGGACTTTGGACCTCCTAGCCTCTGAAACTATAAGAAATAAATTTTGTTTTTCTTTATACAATACACATTTCTGTGTATTTTGTTATAAGCAACAGAAATGGACTAATAGAGGGGGTAGGAGAGGGTAAGGGAGGAATTGGTAAAGGGCCATGAAAAGTGATTATATTGTATAATGTTGAATATGCTAATTATCTGGATTTGAGCATCACATATGGCACACAGGTATTGACATTCAACCCTGTACCCCACAGGTATGTTCAATAAACTATGTTACAATAAAAAAATTAATGTCCGTTGTAATTTGACAAAATCTCTTAACACATTAGAAGCAGGAGGCGCCTTTCTCAATCTGGTGAGAATTATCCACAAAATATAAAGCAAACATCATACTTACTGTTAAAATATGGAAAGTCCACCCCTCACCCAAATCAGTAAGAAGACAGTCACACCTACTAAAACTGTTTTTACCCATCATTGAATTGAAAGTCCTAGTTAGGGCAATAAGATAAAGAAAAAGAAACAAACATATATATATATATATATATATATATATGTATGTATATTGGAAAGGAACAAATAAAATGTTATTATTCACATTGAATATATAGGAAATACAAAGTACTTAACATGCAAATGTTAGAATTAGTACATTAGCAAGATTACTATATTCAAGAGTAGTATAAAAATCACCTGTTCTATTTATCAGCAAAAAAGTGTGTAAAGTAACAAAATTTAAAATTCTCAACAATAGCATCAACAGACCACATTCACAGAAAAAAATATAATGAAAAAATGTGTAAGACTAAAATAAAACTATAAAGTATTATTTAGATAAATTAAGGAAGATGTAAATAAATGGTGGAAGACACCGTGTTCATATATTGGAAGCATTAAAATTTAAAAAATGAAAATTTCCACAAATTAATCTGTATAATTAATGTAATCCCAATAACCCCCCTAATAGATTTATGAAATTAACCAAGCCTTTTCTACAATTTATATTGAAAGGAAATTAAAGGGATTAAAGTGGCCCCAAACAATAAAAACAACCTGGAAAATAAAAAATAAAATTGAAGGAGTCACATCATAATTTATCATACAGCTATAATAATTAATACATCATAGTACTGACATAAGGAGGGATAAATATGTCAATTAAACTGAATACACACTTCAGAAACACACATTGACATAAATTCACTTGACCAATGATGAAGGTGCAGTTTCACTGCTAAATAGTTCTGGGTCAACTGAGTTTCAGCATGTAAAAAAAAATGAAATTTGACTCCTGCCTCATACCACATTTACAGTAGGCAGAATTCTAAGAAGGTCCCAAAGATTCCTACTACCTGATGGACATACCCTCATAATCCCTCCTTTTGTGTGTGGGTGGGAACAGTGAATATGATGGGCTATCACTCTCATGATGAGCTATGTCATGTGACAAAGGAGAAGGGATTTTGAAAATATAATTGGCATCCCTCCCTAACCAATTGACTTTAAGTTTTTTAAAAACGGGAGAAGAGTATCCTTGGTGGGCATGACCTAATCAGGTAAACCTCTTAAAAGATGGTCTAGATATCAAAGATGGAAGAATTCAGAGGTATTTGAAGAAGCAGAAACACTCTCCTCTTGGCCTTGAAAAAGCAAGCTGATTCTTGGGAAGATTCAAAATTAATTCTTTCAGTAGCTTGTTTTGCCTTTAAAACAGAATCTGCTTATTGTATCAGGTTTACTGGTAATCAACTGCTCTGCACTCCTGCTTCTGTAAACTGTGCTTGCTTATCACAGTAGCTACATAAATGCTGAGAAATGAAACATTACTGTACTAGCTACATAAATGCGGAGAAAGTGAAACTTTAAAACCCAGAAGAGTTTGCCTATATAAACCCTGTAACACTTGAACTCAGGGCTCAGAGCTTGGAGTGCTAACTCATCTGGGCCCACCAGCATAATAAAATACCTGACTCTCCAACCCTCTGAGTGCTGACTGCTTCTTTGTCAAGTCCATTCCATGCAGGTGTGATTAAATTAAGTATGTTGAGATGAGGCGATTATCCTGGATTATCTGAGTGAACCAATGTAATCATAACAGTTCTCAGAAATGAAATAGGGAAGTGTGTGTGTGGGGGGAGAGAGAGAGAGAGAGAGAGTTGAAGCTGGTGTTGAAAATGGAAGAAGAGTTCTCAACCAAGAATCTAGAAATTCTTTAGATGCTGGAAAAGACAAAACAGATTCTTCTCTAGAGCTCGCAGAATGAATAGCTCCACTAACATCTTAATTTTAGACCAGTGAAACCCATTTCAGACTTCTGACTTCCAGAACTGTAAGATAATAAATTTGTGTTTTTTAAGATACTGCATTTGTAGCACAGTTATGCACCACATAATGATGTTTCAGTTAATGTTGAACTGCACACACAATGGTGGCCCCTTAAGATTATAATGCAGCAGAAAAATTCCTAGCAGTTAGTGATGTCATAGTCATCATAATGTCATAGTGTAAGGCATTACTCATGTAGGAGCAATACACTAGGTGGAAGTAGGCTATACCATCTAGGTATGTGTAAGTACACTCTGAGATGTTCACACAACAATGAAATCATTTAACATCACATTTCTCATACAGTATTCCTGTCATTAAGTGATGCAAGACTGCAATTTGTTACAGCAGCAATAGGAAACTAACACATACCATAAAATTAATAATTCATTAAAATGGCTGAATAACAAACTATAAAAGAAAGAATTAATCAATGTAATGGTATGTCAGTAGAATTTATCCAAACTAAAGTTCAGAGAGAAATAAGAACTTAAAAGTAGAATGGAGCTCAGAGATCTGAGCTAATCAGAGATCTGATTTAGCAATCTGGTATAAAATTAAATGATTTAACAAACTTGTATCCAGAGTCCCAGAAACAAAGACTGATCAAAAGCAATATTGGAAGAGATAATGGCCAAGAATTTCCCCAAATTTTTATAAGTCATCAATCCATTCAGTTAGTTATAAATTTATTGCCTCAGCTATGAATGTACCATTCAATATATGCCCTATGGTAAACAGTGGAATTTCTTTAAGCATACCTCCTTAAAGTGAGCATAAATTGAGCTTTCTGGAATAGGGCACTGGAAGGGCATTGCAGGAGGAAGAAGCTCTCCTGCCATTTCTGGGATGGACTGGAATTCAGAAATGTGGGTGACACAATATTGGGTGGATCAGTGCCCCAGCCACAGGCCCAGAATGTGGTCCTTCTGTGACTTTGCAGCCCCAGGCTGGCAATAACATTTCCATAGTCCTGTCTATGGAGAATCCAAAACCCCTGCATGGCCCACACATCCAGAGGGCCTCCTGCCTGTGACAGAACCCAGACAGAACCCTCTGGAAGTTCCCTAATAGTCTGTGCAGAGCTGCCAGTGGCCTGAGGGGCACACAGACTTGTTGCTCTTTTTGCAAACCTCTATGCTCTGAAGACCTCCTGCCTGCTCTACCACACAGATGCCTGCTTCACACACCCTCCACAAGTTGCTCATCACTTGCTTCCCTGCCTGAACTCCAAAGGGTTGTCTTCAGCTTGTCTTGCAACTGCAGGTCATCTCCAGTCTGGCCAAACCAGAAAATTTCTCTGCTACCTAGGGGGTTGAACCACATCTTCTCCTATGGGGTCTAAACCTCTCCCACATTTGTCCTTCCTTGAGTGCTCTTCCTCAGCCCAAAGTGTACCACAGAGAGTTTCCTTATATCTTATAGTTACTCTGTTAATATAAGTAAAAATTCTTTATATTAAACTTTCCCTGTTCAACCTACTGTGTGATTTCTATCTACTGATTAGACCTAGACTGCTACACCCACAAATCCAAGAAGTTCAACAAACCCTAACTGGATATACACAAAACAAAAGAAAAGGCACCTAGGAACATTTTCCAAGTTGATAAAAAGCAAAGATGGTGAGAAAGATCTTAAAAGCATCCAGAGGAAAAAATAAACATTACACCCATGGGAACAAAAATAAGAATAATAGTTGCCTTCCTATTAGAAACAATGAATCCAGAAGATAATGAATTAGATATTTAAAGTGATAAGAGTAAAAATCTTCAACCTAGAGTTCTATAAACTTTCAGATAGAAGTCGGGGGAATGGAAAAAGTGAGTACCACTTCTTACCATGTTGTCCTCCCTCTTAACTGCCAGTCTTCCTTTGCACCTGGGGTTGGATGCAGCAGAGATCACCCAATTGACCCAGGACAGACCAACAGTTAGGCGCCAATCACTCTGTTCTCCAACAATAGCCAGACTCAGCTCCACAGCAGTACCTGTGGCTCTAAAAAAAAAAAAAAAAAAAAAAAAAAGAATAATATAAGAAATCCTTAGACTGAAGAGAATTCATTACAGAGAGAAACCAAGATCAACAAGAAGGAAGAACAGAGAAAAAGACAGAATCTATGGGAAAATAGAAAATGCTAAAAAAATTTAAGACTATTGAATGTTGAAAGCAAATATTGTAACAAATATTTAGGGTTAGAGCTAAAAAAGCAGTGATATGGGATTTACAACATAAATAAAACATTATGTATAACATATAAAATACAATATATAATACACGTGTATATATACACAATATATGTACTATATATATACATAAAAGCATAAAGAAAAAGGAGATAAATGGAATTATACTGTTGTAAGTATCTTATATTTTGGGGGAGTTTTAAGATTTATTTAAGGTAGACTGTGTTAAGGATACATACTAAAATCACTAGATCAATCATGAAAATAAAACAAAAAAGTAGAGTTTAGAAAATCCAATAGTTTAAAATGAAGTGCTAAAAAAACGTTATTAATTTAAAATAAAACAGGGAAAGAGGAATAAAGTAACAGAGTACAAATGTGACAAATAAAAAATTAAATAACAAGATGATAGGCACAAAACAAAATCAGTAATTACATTAAATGTAAGTGGACTGAATATGCCAAATAAAAGGCAGATTGTTGGAATATGCCTCAGTTGTCTACTGCTGTAAAACAAACCACCCAAAACTTAGTGGCTTCGAAGAGCAGCTATTTTGTATTTTTACAATTCTGTTATTTAGCAATCTGGACTAGGATTAGATGTGTGGTTCTTGTGCTGGTCTCACTTGGGGACATTCATATAGCTGTGACACCACAACTAGCTCATATAACTTTTTTGGGGGGTTATGAATATTCATGACATACAATGCTGATTGTTACCCCTCATGCCCGTGATGAGGGGGCCAGATTCATACTGGCTGTATACCTATAACCACAAACTGCATTTCTATCTCGTGTCACCCACCCAATTATCCCCAACCTCCATCTCCCTCCCCCTTCTCCCCCACTCCACTTTGTAGCCCATAGAATGTTTTCTCCCTCTGCAAGTCCAATGCACTACTGTGGTCTTTCTTTCCTTCCTTCTTTCTCTCTTAGCTCCCACATATGAACGAGTACATGTGGTATTTATCCCCCTGAGCTTTGCTTATTTCACTCAACATAAGTTTCTCCAGGCTCATCCATGTTGTTGCAAATGGGAGTATTTCATTCTTTTTGTTGCAAATAGGAGAATTTCATTCTTTTTTATGGCAGAATAGCATTCCGTAGTGTATATATATATCACATTTTCCTTATCCAATCATCCATTGATGGACATTTAGGTTGGTTCCATGTCTTGGCTATTGTAAACAGAGCTGTGATGAACATGGGAGTGCAGGTATCCTTTCGACATGATGATTTCCATTCCTCTGGGTACATATCTAGAAGTGGGATAGCTGGATCATATGGAAGATCTATCTGTAGTTGTTTTAGAAACCTCCATACTGTTTTCCATAGTGGTTGTACTAATTTACAGTCCCACCAACAGTGTAGGAGTGTTCCTTTCTCCCCACACCCTCACCATATTAGCTATTCACTGTCTTTTTGATTACAGCTAGTCTAACTAGGGTGAGGTGGTATCTCAATGTAGTTTTTTTTTTTTTTTTTCGTGTCCGGCTCCCGTACCAGACCGGGACTGGCAACGGGATCGCAACCCTCGGTGTTGCACCCGCACCTCGCTCAGCCAGTGAGCGGGAACCGGTCTGTATGTGGGATCCGAACCCTCAGCGGGAGCGCCGCCACGCTCCCAAGCGGCACACTGTAGCAGTGCACCATCGGGCCGGCCTCTCAATGTAGTTTTAATTTGCATTTCCCTGATGACTAGTGATGCTGAGCATTTTTTCATGTACCTGTTGGCCATTCGTATGTCTTCCTTTGAAAAATGTCTATTCAGCTCCTTTGCCCATTTTTTAAATGGGTTATTTGTTTTTTTACTATATAATTCTTTGAGTTTCTTGCATATTGTGGATATTAATCCCTTGTTGGATGCATAGTTAGCAAAAATTTTCTCCCACTCTGTAGGTTGTCATTTCCCTCTATTGATGGTTTGCTGTGTGGAAGCTTTTTATTTTGATATAGTCCCATTTGTTTATTTTTTCTTTTGCTGCTTGTGCTTTCAGACTCTTGTTCATAAAGACTGTGCCCAGACCTAGTTGCTGGCCAATAGCCATCTGATATTGGACAAAGGCTCATATAGCTTTTACACCTCAACTAGGACTAGGTGATGTAATATGGACTGACTTTCTCACATATCTGTCAATTGGTGCTGTCAACTAGGCTACATCTCCGTGAGACCCAGGATGCTTTGTAAAGCTGCAGAATCATTCAAAATGAGCAAGATCCACAAAGCCTCTTGAAAATTAGGCTTAGAAGTCTAATAATGTCACTTACACCACTTCCTGTTGGTCAAAGCAAGGCATAAGTCTATCTTTACTTCAAAGAGTGGGGAAATATATTTTAACTTTTGAAAGGAGATGCTGCAAAGAATTTGTGGTGTTCTGAAACCTGTAACAGTCCTTCACCTGGCTACAAATAATTTATATGTTTTCCACATACAAAATGTGGTTATTCAGTTTAGGTGAACACAAGTTCTTGTCTAACTATGGCATTAAACTAAAAATTAGTGATCTAGTGATTTATATTAGATCTAGATATGGTTGAGGCTTCTTGAGTTAACTCCTCAAGTGTGAATCTTCTTGATTAAGAAAATGATGAACTAAAAAGACAAATTACATGTTACACACACTTCCAATATACAATAGTCAGAGAGGAAAATGATAACTTCAATAGACACTTCCAGTTAAAAATGAAAGGTCTGTAGCAGTTGCTGACTGATAGCAATTCTGAAATTAAACTAGGCAAATATTGTTAGTTTCCCCCACACTGGGCCAGAGAGTTTCCCTCATTTGGGTCTGGTTCTGCTTGCTGGAACAGTTCCCTATTCCATAGTTCTCTGAGGACCTTGACCTTGCTATCTGGGTTCTTGGCTCTGCTGTCTGAGGTATTCTTTCGTTTCTATAGGAAATTGACAATGTTTACAGATGAATACTTTTTCAGTCTGCTTCCTGCCTATACAAATATGGGGATCTGAGAAATCCTTTTATTTTGAACTATCTTATTCCCTTTTAAATCAAGCTGGTGGTGGTTTGGTAACATTGGTCTAGAAAAAAAATTAGTAGGCTTCTATACTGGAGTTTATTCCATACCCCAATAGTGACATCGATAATTCTTTTTGAGACAGACTACTCTTTGGTTTAGTTATATCAGGTTGCTGTGGTAAAATGCCATTAATATTCTTAGAGACATTTTGACTAGCTATAAAAAGTATACTAGAGATGCCCAGTGTCCTAAGGCAGGAGCTAAGGGCCAGCATCCTCCACTCAGATGCAAGCAAGAAACAGAGCACACCCAGGATCCTAAGGCAGGAGCTGAGAGCTATCCTCTTCTACCCAGATGCAGGTGAGAAACACAGTACACCTGGGGTCCTTAGGGAGGAGCTGAGGGCAGCCTCCCGCACTGGAAAACAGGCATGAAGCACACTGAAAACACCACTTCCTCACAGGTGGCCCACCACAGCCACTGCCACAGCCACAGCTGCAGCAAAAGTGGCTTGACACCACAGCAGTAACCACAGCCACTGTGCAGACAGCCCACCAGACATCCCATCGCACTGATACAAAGAGAGTCATCAGTGGAGACCAGAAAAAAAAGAAGAGGACATCTCTTTCCTCAAAGTGCAATCTAGCATACTAGAAGCAACTGCTCTACTATGCCCCTGCTTTATTTCTGATTGTAATAAATTCTATATTCTCTCTTTTTTTCTTGGTCAGTCTAGATAAAGGTTTGCAAATCTTGTTAATGATTTTAAAGAATGAAAAAAGAAAACTATTAAGCAGTCTACAAAGCACCATGGATGTAAATATTTTAATCAAACATTATATAATTCTTTTCAGATATAATAGTCTTTATACATATTGTGTAACTTATAAAATATATAACTATCATTCATTTTCTTTGACAAACTGTTATAGGACATTGAAATCAAGCTCAGAACTCATTTCTCAATAAATGAATGAATGAATGAATAAATAAATAAATAAGGAGGTAATTGGAGACAAAGGGTTTTAAAGGAAAGTGTGGAGGATTACAGAATTGTTTGGGGATAATTATCCTTGGCTACAAGATCAATAACAAGGGTAATGTCAGTCCAAGGTTTGACAGGCAGCTACTGGACAGATGTGCCCACAGAAATATTTTCTGTGTAACATTGTGGTGGCCTTTGTTGTGGTGGTTTTGCAGAGTCCTTTGTGATAGTTTTTGTTATCAGGCATTTATTTGTGAGAATTCTTTCCCTCACGGCTTTCCCCCACTCCATTTGTCAGGATTTTATCAGGATTTTTTTTTAATACAAAAAACTCCATTTGATTCTGAAAACTTTCACAATGGCCAGTGTAAAAATTGTGTTCACCATGTTCTGAGAATTTTTTCTCTCTCCACCTCACCTCCAGTCTCTTTATCAGTCTCAGTGAATCAGCAAATCAATAAAATCTTGTTGATTATTCAAAAAAGTCTACTAGGAACTTTAATATCTCAGAGGTCTTAACAAAGGATCACATTCTTACTAATCTTCTCTGTGTATCATTCCAATTTTAGTATATGTGCTGCTGAAGCAAGCATTAGGATCACCCTCTTGATTTGCTATTTATCCTGAGTCCATTTCTTGCTTTGAAAACACTTTACAAGCTGAATAGACAAGATAACAGAAACAGTTTTATTTTCCAGCCCAGTAAGTCTTTGGTCCTCTGTATTTTCTCTAATTTCTGTTTGAAAACAGAACAGTTCTTTGGTTTACTCATGTTTCTGTTTCTGTGCTTTTTATGCAGCTGTCAGAAACAAATTGACACTTGCAACAGTCTTCCTATAAATCTTAGACAGATCTACAAATTCATTATGTGTATTTTCTATTTTCCCCGTTTCTGTAGACAACAGGTTTGTTTCATACTACATGAGTCATTATTTTACCTCTGCAATAGCATTTCCTAACACATTCCTGACAAATGACCCTGCATCAGTCCATTTTTGTTGCTTATAACAAAATACCTGAGACAGGGTGATTTATAAAGAAAATCAAAATTTATTTGCTTACAGTTTCAACTCCAAAGTCTATCTGGTGGTAGCAGCAGCGACCCAGGGGTCTCACATTGCAAGATGGTGGAAGCAGAGATGGCAGAGAGAAAGAGACTCTCCTCTTCTTTTAAAGCCCTCAGAACCATGCCCCTGACCACCACTTTTAATCCGTTCACTACGTCATGGTCCTACAATCCAATCGCTTCTTCAAGGCTCCACCTTTCAATTACCATAGTAGGATTTCCCACCCTCTTAACAGTCACAGAGGGGGGTAAGTTTCTAATATATGAAACCTGGTGGACAAAATTCAAGCTTTGGGGAAATGGGGGGGGGGGGGACATAATTCAATCCACTACAGAGACCCTTACAAAGAATTTCTACAAATCAGTTTTTAAAAGAGAGACTACTCAATAGGAAAAAAACCAGAAAAACAAACATTTCATCAAAGAGGAAATTAAATAGCCAGAAAAGCATTAAAAAGTGCTCAATCCCATTAGTAATCAGAGAAATACGAGATAAAAATACAATGAGATATTATTACACATCCAATGGATTAAAGAAAATTAAGTTTTACAATGTCAATCATTGGTAATATGGAAAAATGTGAATATACTGTTAGCAGACTAGAAATCAGTGTAATCAACTTGAATAGTTGTTTGGCGTTATATAGTAAAGTTGAACGTGTGTATATCTTAAATTTCAGCAATTTTAACTTTTAGATATACACTGTAGAGAAACTTATACATGTGCACCATGACACATGTATAGGAATGCTTATAATAACATAGTTCAAAACAGTAAAATATTGGATGCCATTCACATACCACCAATAATTTTCTCAATTAAATTTTTTATATATAAGTGCAAACAAGGTCCATGAACAAGGCAGGACTCAGTGCACTGCCTGCCCACCACAATGGGAGAGACACAGGCAGGGGAGAAGCGCTGGGAAGCCCACTCACCACCCATGAATGAGTCAGAACTCAGCACCACCCACCTACCACAACAGGGAGCCCTTGCACCACTTCTGAGTAGGTGTTCAACAACAGCCAATGGCTAGTCACCACAATAGCAGTCACAACCACTATGCAGGTGGCCTGTCACCTATTCAACCACATTGACACAAGGAGAGTCACCAGAGAGCCTGCAAAAGGGGGAGGAAGTCTTTCTCCTCAAAGTACACTCCAGAGTAATATAGGCAGCAACTGATCTACCAGATGACCACAGTTCAATGTAGAGATAATAGAAATATGAAAAAACAAGAAAATGTGACACTGCCAAAGGAATATAGTAATTCTCAAGTACCAGACTCTACAGAATAAGAAACCCTTAAAATGACTGAAAAGGAATTCTGAGTAGCTATCTTAAGGAAACTCAATGAGATAAGAGAAGACTCAATTAGAGAACACAATGGAATGAGAAAAAATATCCAGGATATGAAGGAGGAAATTTACAAAGAGATTAATACATTAAAAAAGAATGTAGCAGAACTCCTGGAACTGAAGGATTCATTCAATAAAATAAAAAACACAATTTAGAGCTTAAGCAGCAGATTAGTTCAAGCAGAAGGAAGAAGAATCTCTGATCTCAAAGATGGTCTTTAAGAAATAACCTAGGCAAAAGAAAAAAGAAAGAACCAAGGCAAATAAAAAAAGGAAAAGGGAATTTTTAAAAATGAAGAAAGTCTAAGAGAGCTAGCAGACAACCATAAATAATTGCCCAAACATCTGAGTCATGGGTGTTCCAGAAGGGGAGGATAAAGGTAAAGGCATTAAAAATCTATTCAATGAAGTAGTAATGGAAAACTCAGATATATCTAGAGAGATGGATCTTCAGAAGCTCAAATCTTGTTAAACAGATTCAATCCAAAATGATCCTCTCCAAGACACATTATAGTCATACTGGCAAAGCTCAAAGGCAAAGAGAGAATCCTAAAAGCAGCAAGATAAAAGCATCAAGTCACCTATAAGGGAGCACCCATCAGACTAACAGCAGACTTCTCAACTGAAACTCTACAGATGAGAAGAAGAATATAGGATGACATATTCAAAACACTAAAAGAAAGAAACTTCCGGCCACGATTATTATGTCCAACAAGGTTATCCTTCATAAATAAGGAAGAAGTAGTGTATTTTCCAGACAAACAAAAACTGCAGGAGTTTATAAACACATGGTGAGACCTGCAAGAAATTCTCAAGGGAGTCCTGCACCTAGAATCTGAAAAACAATAATCAATACCATGAACACAGAAGAAAGAACAAAATCCACTGTTAAAACAAAAATACAAATAAGAAAGAAAAAAACATATAAAAAAAATCTAATGAACATTGAGGACAAATAATAAAAGGGGAAGAAAGGAACAAAAGATATTTAAATCATTAAAACAAATGCAATAAAATGGCAAGAATAAGACAATACCTCTCAATAACAACCTTAAATATAAATGAATTGAACCCCCATTCAAAAGACACAGACTGGATTAAATTAAGATTAACTGGATTTTTAATCCAATTAAGATTGGATTAAAAAGCTAGACCCAACTACATGCTGTCTTCAAGAGGCCCACTTGACCTGTAAACATGCACATAGAGTAAAAGAGAAGGGATGGAAAAAGATATACCATGCAAATGGAAACCAAAAAGGAGCAGGAGTAGCTATTCTTATATTGGATAAAATAGGCTTTAAACCAAAAAACCATAAAAAGAGACAAAGAAGGCTACTTATAATAATAAAGGGATATGTCCAGCAAGAAAACATAACAATCATAAATATACATATACCCAATACTGGAACATACAGATATATAAAGAAAGACCTGCTAGATCTAAAGAAAGAGATAGACCCTAATATGATAATAGTGGGGAACCTGAGGACCCCTCTCTCAGCACTGGACAGAACATCCAGGCAACAAATCCATAGAGAAACACAGGATTTAAATGATACTTTAGACCATCTGGAGCTGACAGATTTCTACAGAACATTTCATCTAACAATTATAGAATATACATTCTTCTCATCAGCACATGGAACATTCTCCAGGATAGACCACATGTTAGGTCACAAATCAAGCCTCAACAAATGTAAAAAATTTAAAATCATCCCCAGAATCTCTTCAGACCACAATGGATTAAAACTAGAAACTCATAACAAGCAAAACTCAAGATACTATACAAACACTTGGAAATTAAACAACAGGTTTCTGAATGACCTATGGGTCCAAGAAAAAATTGAACAGGAAAATAAAAAATTTCTTGTAACCAATGACGATAAAGACAGATCATATCAAAAACTGGGATCCTGCAAAAGTAGTACTAAAAAGGAAGTCTTATTGTAATGAATGCTTAAATCAGAAAAAATAGAAAGACTACAAATGAATAACATAACCCTGCACATCAAAGAACTAGAAAAACAAGAATGATTCAATCCCAAAAGATATAGATGGAAGGAAACAATTAAGATCAGAGCAGAATTAAATGACATAGAACCAAAAAATGATATAAAAGATCAATGAAACAAAAACTTGGTTTTTAAGGAAGATAAACAAAATAGACAAATCATTAGCTAGGTTAAGGAATAAGAAAGAGAGAGAGAGAAAGAGAGAGAGAGAGAGAGAGAGAGAGAGAGAGGGAGAGAGAGAGAGAGAAGCACTAAATAACAAAAACCAGAAATGAAAAATGAGACTTTACAACCTATACCACAGAAATACAAGGTATAATTAGAAACTGTTAAAAACAACTATACACCAACAAATTTGAAAATCTGGAGGGAATGGATAAATTTCTGGACACATACAAATTACCAAAACTGATCCACAAAGAAACAGAAAACCTGAAGAGACCAATAACAAGCAAAAAAATTGAAGCAATAATCAGCAGTTTCCCAACAAAGAAAAGCCCAAGACTGGATGGCTTTACTACTGAATTCTATCATACCTTTAAAGAGGAATTAATACCAATTCTCTTCAAACTATCCTAAAAAATTGAAACACAGGCCACTCTTCCAAACTCATTCTATGAGGCTATACCAAAACCAAACAAAGATACAACAAAAATAGAAAACTATAGGCCAATATCTCTGATGAACATAGATGCAAAATTCCTTGATAGAATACTAGCAATCAGAATGCAGCAACACATCAAAAAAATTATATACCATGATCAAGTTGAGTTCATCCCAGGGAGACAAGGATGGTTCAGCATACACATCAATAAATGTGATACACCACATCAACAAAATTGAGGACAAAACCATGTGATTATCCCAATTAACACAAAAATATTTGGCAAAATTCATCATTGCTTCATAAGAAAGGCTCTCAGCAAATTAAGTATAGAAGTAAAGTATCTCAACACAATAAAAGCCATAGATGACAAACCCACCCCAAATATCATCGTGAATGGGGAAAAGTTGAAAGCTTTTCACTTAAGAACAGGAACAAGACAAGGATGCCCACTACCACCACTCCTATTTATTGTAGTGTTAGAAGTGTTAGCAAGAGCAATTTGGGAGGAGAAAGAAAAAAGGGAATCCATATTTCAAAAGATGAAGTCAAAATGTCTCTCTTTGCAGATGGCATGATCCTATATAAAGAAAAACCTAAAGACTCTACAGAAAACTCTTTCAGTTGATTAACAAATTCAGTAATGTTGCAGGATATAAAATGAACACCCCCAAATCAATACAGTTTTTATTCTTTAATGATGAGCTAGCAGAAAAAGAAATCAAGAAAGTAAGCTCATTTGCAATAGTCACCAAAAACATAAAACACCAAGGAATTAATTTAACCAAGGAAGTGAAAGATCTCTACAATGGGAACTACATATTGCTGCTGAAATAAATTAAGGAAGATACAACGAGATGGAAAGACATTCCATGCTTTTGGATTGGAAGAATCAACATTGTGAAAATATCCACATTACCCAAGTGATCTACAGATTCAATGCATTCCCCATCAAAATACCAGTAACATTCTTCATAGAGGTAGAAAAAATATTCCTAACATTCATATAGAACAACAAAAGATCCTGAATAGCCAAAGCAATTTTGAGCAAAAATAAAATAAAGCCAGAAGCATAACACAACCTTACTTCAAATTATACTACAAACTATAGTAACCAAAACAGCATGGTACTTGCATAAAAAATAGACACTTGGACCAATGGAACAGAATAGAGAACCTAGAAACCAACCCACAGACTTATAGCACACTGATTTTTGACAAAGGCAACAATAACATACTTTGGGGAAAAGACTGCCTCTTCAATAAATGGTGCTGGGAAAATTGGATATCCATATGCAGAAGAATGAAACCCTTCACCATATACTGAAATCAACTCGAAATGGATTTAAGCCTTAAATATAAGATCTGAAATTATAAAACTACTAAAGAAAAACCTAGGGGAAACACTTCAGGAAATGGGATTGGGTAAAGACTTTATGAACAAGATGCCAAAAGCACAAACAGCAAAAGAAAAAATAAACAAATGGGATTATATGAAACCAAAAAGCTCTTTTGGAGCAGAGGAAACAATCAACAGAGTGAAAAGACAACCTACAGATTGGGAGAAAATATTTTCCAACTATACATCAAGGAATTGATGTACAAGGGATTAATATCCAGAATACACAAGGAATTCAAACTATACAGTAAAAATACAAATAACCTCATTAAAAAAACAGGCAAAGGAGCTGAACAGACATTTTTCAAAGGAAGACATACAAATGGCCAGTAGACACTTGAAAAAATGCTCAACATCACTAATCACCAGGGAAATACAAATCAAAAACACATTGAGATATCACCTCACCCCAATTAGAGTGGCTAATCAAAAAGACTGCAAATAACAAGTGCTGCTGAGGATGCAGAGAAAGGCGAACTCTTCTACATTGTTGGTGGAACTGTAAATTAGTACAGCACCTATGAAAAACAGTATGGAACTTTCTCAAACAACTACAGATAGATCTTTCATACAATCCAGCCTCCCCACCTGTGGGTATATACTCAAAGGAATGGAAATCATGATGTTAGAGGGATATATACACTCCCATGTTCATCACAGCTCTCTTTACAATAGTCAAGATATGTAACCAACCTAAATTTCTATCAATAAACTACAAGATAAGGAAAATGTGGTGTGTATACACACACACACACACACACACAGTGAATGTATTAGTCTGTTTCTTTTGCTTATAACAAAATACACAGAACTGGGTAATTTATAAAGTAAACAAAATTTTTTGCTTACAGTTTCAGAGGCTAGGAAGTCCAAAGTCCAGGGAACACATTTGGTGAGGGTTTTGGTGGTGCCAACAGTGACCCAGGGGTCACAAATGGCAGAAAATGGAAGAGCAGAGCGAGCCTAACCTCTCATGTTTTCCTTTTAAAGCCCTCAGAACCACACCCCTGACCACCATTGTTAATCCATTCACTACAGTATGTTTCTAGAATCTAATCACCTCTTCAAGGCCCCACCTTTTAATTACCATAATAGGATTTCCCACCCTCAACAGTTACAGTGGGAATTAAGCTTCTAATATATAAACTAGGGGAAAACAATTCAATCAATCCACAGTAGTGGAATACTACTCAACCATAAAGAAGAATGGAATTCTGCCATTTGCAGTAACGTGGATGACTTGGAGAAAATTATGCTAAGTGAAATAAGCTTGGCACAGAGGGACAAAAACCACATGTCCTTACTCATAAGTGGAAGCTAAGAGAGAAATAAGCAAGGAAAGAAATAACATAGCAATGTATTGGATTTGCAGGAGAGAACAGACCTAGTGTATTAGTTATTTCTGTTGCTTATAACAAAATACACATAACTGGGTGTTTTATAAAGAGAATGAAATTTATTGCTTACAGTTTTAGAGGCTGGGAAGTCCACAGTGCAGGGAACACAGCTGGTGAAGGCCTTGGTGGTGGCAACAGTGACACAGGGGTCTCACATTGCAAGATGGTTGAAGCAGAGAGAGAACAAAGAGCAACCTCTTCATTCATTCTCCTTTTAAAGCCATCAGAACCATACCCATGACCACCAGTTTTAATCCATTCAGTATGGCATGGTCCTACAATCTAATCACATCTTCAAGGTCCCACCTTTGAGTTACCATAATAGGATTTCCCAGCCTCTTCAGTCACTTGGGGGCCAAGTTTCTAGTACATAAAACTTGGGGGACACAATTCTAGCTTCAATGAGTTTAGGGGGGACATTCAACGCACTACAACTAGGGTTGCCAGGGTGGGTGTAAGAGGAGGGAGAGGAGCACTGGGGAGAGGTTGGGAGGGGGACACAGAGAGTAATTGCAATTTGAGGTGGTGGGCATGCTGATAGCATTGATTTTCTCACTACATCTTGGGTACAGCTGCCATTGGTCATCTCTTTCCCCATAAATATGTATAATCAATAAAAATTAAAATTAAAAAAGAGATGAAAGCAAATGAATTAGAGCTACATGGAACAAAAAGGATTAATCTAACAAAGTAATTTTAAGGTAAATAAGCAAGAGATAGCAGATATCATTGTATGATTCAATTTATGTGAAGGTTTTTATTTTTTAAAAAAACAGTCAGTGGAGGGAAGGGTACCAAGGAGTTTCAGGAATTTTAGCCCCATTCTATTTCTTGCCCTAGACAGTGGTAATATATATATGTGTATATATATATATATATGTACATGTTTGCTTTATAATTTAAAGTGCATTCTTATTTTTATTCACTTTTTAATTTTAATTTATAAATATACAATATAGTTGAGTTTCATGTCTCTTTACCAATTCCTCCTTTTCCTCCATCCCTCTACCACTCCTCCCCATCAACATCATATCTGTTCACTTGTCTTAATAAAATTGAGGAATTGTTGTGATTGTTGTGTTTTCTTTCTGTCACCCCTCAATTCGTTTGTATATTTACTTATTTGTTTTTATTATCTCCTACAAATAACTGAGAACATGCAGTATTTCTCTTTCTGTGCCTGGCTTATTTCATTCAATATAATTTTCTCTAAGTCCATCCATGTTGCTCTGAATGGTAGTATTTCTTTCTTTTTTTTTTTTTTTTTATGGAAGAGTAGTATTCCATTGTGCAAATATACCACAGTTTCCTTATCCACTCATCTGATGATGCGCATTTAGGCTGGTTCCAACTCTTGGCTATTGTAAATAGTGCTGCGATGAACATGGGAGTACAGGTATCCCTTTGACATGATGATTTCCATTCCTTTGCAGTAAAATCACTGGGTCATATGGTAGATCTATCTGTAATTGTTTGAGGAAGCTCCATATCATTTTTCATAAAGTCTGCAGCGTTTTGCAGTCCCACCAGTAATGTAGGAGAGTTCCTTTTTCTCTGCATCCTCACCAGCATTTGTCATTCTCAGTCTTTTGAGTATTAGCCATCCTAACTGGAGTGAGATGGTATCTCAAAGTGGTTTTGATTTGCATTTTCCAAATGCTGAGTGATGTTGATCGTTTTTTCATGTGTCTATTGGCCATTTGTATATCTTTCTTTCAGAAATGCCTATTCAGCTCCTTTGCCCACTTTTTATTTTTATTTTTTTAAATTTTTATTTTGTCAATATACAAATTAGTTGATTATTATGTCCCATCATCGAAACCTCCCTCCCTCCTCCCATTCCCCCGTCCCACCCAAGCGTGTCCCCTCCATTTGCTTGTTGTAAGAACTTCAAAAAAAAAAAATTGT